>NC_137019.1:23919457-23961957 GCF_032717465.1 Coenobita brevimanus | reverse complement strand
GGTCACAAGTCATTTCGATTATGATGAAAAGTATTTGGGTCATTGTCTATTCCGGATTTCAAGACTATATCCTACTACGGGATGTGCAGCAGGTTGTGTGAAAGGTTTAATGGGACTCTCAAGATGTTGAAGTAGATGACCTCTAAACAGCCTAAAGAATGACTGCAGTTCATAGCCCCTCTTCTTTCTGCCTGTCCTATGAACTGGTGTATGGAAAGTTGGTTCGTCTACCACTTCAAATCTTTCCTGAGTTATGCAATGACGAACCTAATCCTGAAATGAAGAACAACCGCAATTACATCTGAAGTCTTGCTGACCGTCTCCAGTCGACTTGCGAGTTAGGTGACGAGGAATTGGCTAAGGCTTTGGCCTTTTATGATAGGAAGGGCAAAGTTTGGAAAGTTCAACTTTATTGTTTATCTTTTCCTACTTTTGTATGGGGTCCATGTGTTTGACAGTCATGTCAATATAATTCAGCCCTTTTTTTTTTTTTTTTTTTTTTTTTTTTTTTAGCCAGTTTTTATGGTCGGATGCCCCTCATGGTGCCAAACCTCCCCATTTATCCAGGCTTGGGACTGGCAATGAATTAGGCTGTCTTGTCCCCCTCAGTGGCCGGGGGGGGGGAGCTTTAAATCTGACACTTTTTTTTGCGAGGAACAAGGAACCAAAGGCTGAGCCCACAAGAGTTTCTTAAAATAAAAAAAAAAACAGGAACCCAAATTCAAGATCTGTTCATTTCGAGATGCCTGGACACACTGCGTTTGAAAGACTGATCCTAGGAAGTAGAAAATACAGACAGGGGAAGACAGTTCCAGAGTTGACCTGTTGCATAAATGTAGGACTGGGAGTAAAGGTTAACTCTTGCATTAGAGAGATGAACAGAAAAGAGATGAAAATTTGTTGCTAGATGGGTGCTACCCGTCGTAGAAGTGGAGGGATGCAAGCAGACAGTTCAGAGGAGCAGTGACCATTGAAGTAGCGTCAGAAAAGAGATAAAGATGCAACGGTGCGGCAGAGAGACAGAGGTTGAAGGGAGCCAGTAAGAGGAGGAGAGTTGATGAGACGAAAAGCCTTTGACTCCACCCTACTGAGAAGAGCTATATGTGGGGAGCCTCCCCACACATGAGAGATGTACTCTAAACAGGGGCGAATAAAACCCGTGTATAAAGTCAACAACTGTGCAGAGGTAAAGAAGGCATGGAGTCTGCTTAGCATACTCAATCTCTTGGAAGCAGATTTTACAAGACATGCAATATGATCTTTCCAAAATAAGTCCTGAGCGAATGAAACGCCAAGCATGTTCAAGGATGATGCAGGATTGAGCTGGATATTATTAAACATTAGTGGGTACTCCTGTGGAAGATTTTGACGGGTTCATAGATGTAAAAACTGAGTCTTTGATGCATTAAAGACAACAGTTTTATTTTTACCCCAGTCAGAGATACAAGCCAAGTCAGACATTAGGTGTGTCATAGCCTCATCCCTTGTTTGTTGAAGTAACTGCTGAGATGGACGTTGCAGGAACCGAATGGAAAGGTGAAGGGTGGAATCATCAGCGTACGAGTGGATAGGGTTAGATGTATAGCTTAGAAGATCATTGATGAATAAAAGAAAGAGAATTGGTGATAGGACAGAACCTGAGGAACACTACTGTTGATAGATCTAGGAGAAGAAGGATGGCCGTCTACAACAGCAGCTATAGAATGACCAGAAAGGAAGCTATAGATGAAGGCACAGAGAGAAGGAGAGAAACCATAAGCGAGCAGTTTGAAAATAAAAGATTTATGCCAGACTCGATCGAAAGCCTTTGAGATGTCAAGTGCAATGGCAAAGCTTTCGCCAAAGTCCCGAAAGGAGGATGACCAGGAGTCTGAAAGGTAGGTGAGAAGATCGCTAGTGGGTCGTCCCTGACCGAACCCATACTGATGATCAAAAAGGTTATGACAGGAAAGATGCTTTAAAATTTTACTGTTAAGAACAGACTCGAAAACTTTTGAGACACAGGATATTAATAGAATTGGGCGATAGTTTCAGGGCCGGGAATGGTCACCCTTCTTTGGGACCGGCTGAATGAGAGCAAACCTCGAGCAAGAAGGAAAGGTACATGTTGAGAGACAAAGGCGAAAGAGTTTAATTAGGCAGTGTGAAAGCACAGAAGCACGGTTCTTGAGGACAACATGAGGGACTCCATCAGGCTCATATGCCTTGTTAGTATTGAGGCCAGTGATGGCAGAAAATTCACCAGCTGAAGAAATTTAAATGTCAGCCATGAGGAAGTCAGAGGAGGGGAAGTGATGGAGAAACAGAAACAGAATTGTCTAAGGTGGAATTGGAGCAGAAAATCTGAATGAAGAGATCTGATTTATCACAGAGCCATCAGAGTAGAAAAGAGGAGGGAAGGATGATGAGGTAAAGTTATTAGAAAGGTTATTGGTAAGGTGCCAAAAGGAGCGGGAAGAATTCAAGTTGAGCGGGAAGAATTCAAGTTGGAGAGTTGAGAGCATTTAGTACGGATGAAATTATTTTTAGCAGAGCGATGAACAGACTAAGCTCCATTCCGGGCAGAAACATAAAAAAGATGTGATTCAGGGGTGGGTTGGCTCCCGTACCTTTTATAGGCCCTCTTCTTGTTGCGGACAGCATTAGAACAAGCATGATTAAACCAAGGCTTTCTTGCATTAGTTAAAGGATACTAGAAAGGAATGTATGTTTCCATGCCCGAGAGAATAACCTCTGTAATGCACAAGGCACACTCAGATGGCTCCAGGCCATGGAAACAGTAATCATTCTAGGGAAAATCAAAGAAGTACTGCCTGAGGGCCTCCCAATCTGCAACTCCAAAGTGGCACAAACAACGTTTCTTTGGAGGGTCCACAGGCTGCACTGGAGCAATAGGACAGATTTAGGTAATAAGGTTGTGATCGGAGGAGCCCCATGGAGAGAAAAGATTAACAGTGTAAGCAGAAGGATTACTGTAAGGAAAAGGTAAAAAAAAGTTGGAACTCTCTCCAAGGTGGTCAGGGATACAGGTAGGGTGCTGTACAAGCTGCTGTAGGTCATTAAGGATAGAAAAGATGTAGGCTTGTTCACCAGTGGATCAGTGAAAGGAGAGGAGAGCCAAAGGTGGTGGCGAACATTGAAATCACCTAGAATGGAGATTTCAGTGAAAGGAAAAATGGATAGAATGTGTTGCATTGTAGAAGTAAGATAGCCGGAGAATTTTTCATAGTCAGTAGAGTTAGGAGATAAGCAAACAATGCAGATATATTTAGTCAGAGAATGACACGAGAGCCGAGGCCAGAGAGTAGAGAATTCAGAAGAATCAAGTTCAGGAACACTAAAACAAGATAGGTCGTTCTGTACATATACACAACAGCCACCTTTGGCTTTGAAATGAGTATAGAGAATGTAGGAGGATACAAAAAAGGGTTTGCTGTCAGTTGCCGCAGACAGCTGAGTCTCAGTTAAGAGAAGGTGAGGTGTAGAAGAGGAGAGGTGGTGTTCAACAGAGAAAGTTAGAGGAAAGGCCGCGAATGTTGCAGAAATGAAGAAGTGAGTCAAACAGTGGTTCCAGGCACATTGAGTCATCACTGGGAGAGGGGCGGATGGTGGGGGCATTTATGGCCCCCCCTTGGGGATTCCGAGGCATGGTTGCAGTGCCCCATTTTTCTTTTTTTTTTTAATTTTTAAAAGGTAGCATAGCGTGTGCTGTGCATGTTGATTGATGTTGACAGATAGAGAAACTTGTACTGGAGAGCATGCTGGCCTACTTTCTGTGTTACTGAGACACTGAAAAAGTTAAAAAAGGGGGGATGGTCAGGAATTAGTCCCGAGGGCTGACATCAGCTTTCCATCCACCTCGGGAGTACTGCCCTGCTCGATTGGTGCTACAATCTATTCCTTTGATAGGCCTTTCTAGTATGGTTCCACTTAGCTGACCGAAACCTGCTTACTACTATAAGGCAGCACTTCTGCAGTAGGCACGACCATCCTTTCTGGGTGGCCTAAGAGAGTCTTAGGAGAAGTGGGGATGCTTGTGTGACCTCCTGCATGCCCTCCTCGTTCCCACTCTCGAAAGGCCGCTACCACCTTTTGCTGGGGCTGGGACTCAAGAACCCTTAGGAAAGGTGGAAATGACGTGGCTTGGCCGACTGATCTCCCCCATGTCCTAGTCGTCCCCATCCCCGAAAGGCTACCACCACCATTTCTGGCTGGGGCTCTGGCTCAAGAGGGATTCCGGAGACGGGGAGTGAGGTGGCCTCTTCATTTAAACCAGTTTTATGGCCACATGCTATTCCTGACACCAACGCTCACTATTTATCAAGCCTTGGGACTGGCACGAGTTGAACAAAGTCCCCCTCCCCCCCGTAGCTGGATTAGCTTGGAAAGTTGAACCCTGGTGTAAAATTATACATTTCCCCCAGGATGAATCCATATGAACTAATCTCCACAGGTGAGCTCACCCATTCCCCAAATGATGAGGTCTACTTCACAGGTGTCAGGTTCTTCGGGCAACACGTGTTGCTTCAATCTTCATCCGTTCCAAGTATAATTTGCTGCTAGCTCCCCTACCCCTCTTCAGTTCGCAGGGCATTTCTTGTTCAACCAGAGTCTATGGGAGGTGTCTCAGGCAATGTCATACGAAAAAACAATTCCTCAGGTTGTTTTGCTAAATAAAGTTCATTTCGGCCTGAGAAGTATACAGGTGGGCAGGTTCAAGTCAGGCATGCTGATGGGTCAGAAACAGTTTCTCGAGGCACAGTGGAAAAGTGCACTGAATGTAGTAGTGTGTGTTTTGGACCCTAATTACATAGTCCTGATTTGGTATCTTCGCAAAACGTTTCACATCAACATCTGAAGATCTTTTATGAGGGATGCCGAGGAGGCTGGGGTACAGTTTACAGACGACTGGGCCAAGACTTCTAAGGAAATGGGAGCAGTTGCAGTATTTCCAGATGATGACTAGGGTGATAAGCATTACCATTTAATCTCGTCAGTATGAAGTGGTCGAAGATGTTCTTGTGATCACTGACCCAGCAGTGGGAGTGCAGAATGCCATAAAGTCCCCACTTCGTTGCAAAAGCTGTTGTTTTCTGTGACAGACCTAAACCCGTCAGGCTTGGGTGTCACGAGATCGAGTTACCTTGCACCACTCCTGTCATAGTAAAGCCATATCGTACACCCATGCGACTGCTGGACGAAGTATATAAGGAAATTTTTGAATGGAGGCTGCAGGGCATATCAAAAAGTTCTTGTCTCCTTACTATTGTCCAAGCATGGTAGCTCGTAAAAAGGGTGGAAGAGTCATCATCTGTTTTGATTACAGAAGGCCCAGTGCATATGCTAACGTTAATGCTGTGCCATTTTCTCAAAGCTGGCTCGATATATTTCACTAACCCTACATAACGATGAGACTTTTTCAAGTGGCGTTTCACCCCGAGTATCGCCAGTTTACTCCTTTCACATCCAGTGATCCTGCAAGGTTGTTTAGTATAGAATCTTCCCATTTGGGCTCATTAACTCTCCAGCAGTGCTTTATCACGCTGTGAGATAGGCATTCCATGGTACTGTACGAGTAGAAATTTTTGTTGATAACAATATCATACATCCTGCCATGCTTGAGGAAAACCTCAGACTCTTGTAAGTTGTCTTCAATAGGCCCCAGAGTTTCAGTATGACCGTGAAGTCCAACACGTGTAAGCTTGCACACAGGTAAGATGGAATTTCCTGAGCATATTGTTGGATGTAACCGCAATAAATGTCAGGGCGACAAGATTATGAAAATTTAGGAAGTGCCTAGACAAATGACCGCGAAGCAAGTTAGAGCATTCCTCAGTTTGGAAGGGCGCTATAGAAGCTTTATTCCCAACTCTGCCCGTGTTGCTGAGCCATTGTACGAGATTATCCAAAAACATGCTCCAAATACCATTGAGTGGGGAGATGCACAGGAAAACTCTTTTGTTACTCTTAAGAATATGTTATGTAAAGCATCTGTGTTGCGGTTCCCGATTCTAGTAAACTCTTCATTAAAATGAAGAGTTTACTAGAATTAGTGAACTGCAACTGCTTCCCTAGATGGAACAGGTGCTATGCTGATGCAGGAATCCCAGGGTGGAATTTCCCAATCGCATATCACAGCTATAAACTAAAACACTCCGAGAGAAACCACAGCACAGTTGTGATGGAGCCTTCGGTAGCTGAACATGACATCAGTAGATACTTTTACTACTTATATGGAACAGATTTTATCTTGGAAGCTGACCATATGTAACTAACTAGTCTCAAAACTGAAACCGCTAATGCAATATTAACATAAGCATTGTACCTATAGTTGTTTAACTCTGTCATTAAACTAATAAAGGCAATGATAAATGTAGGCGCTGACCTGATGTCTTCCCTGTTGGTCGATGACTAAACGAAACAGAGGCATAGTTGTGCAGTACAGGGTGTGCAGTACATTTTATATTTGTCCCAGATCTACATAGATAGAAAGGAGGGACCTAGAATCTTGTAAATCCATACCGAGACTGCATCCAGTATATCTTGTGGTGTTGTTGCTGAAGCTAGTCTAAGAGCAAGAGTTTTCACTCCCTCACCGACAGACCTTGATGTGTCTGATACATGCTCTTAGAACAAGCCGCAAAGTCACATGATTAGATTAATTTAAAGTTTTTATCCGATTTAGGATAAACTTTGTAAGTTTTTATCCAATTTAGAATAAACTTTGTGGATGGGTTTTGGGTAAGGCAAGAATAATGCAATTCGGTTGTGTAAACCAGGGGTCGGGGAACATGGATAAATTACCCCAAATAGGATAAACCTAAAAAATCTGGGGGTAATGCGTGCGGTATGAAAAGTAATGCGCGCGGTATATTACTGAGTTTTCACATACATGATGTAAGCTTTAGAGGGCAAGATGTAACACCATGTATCATGCATCATGATATTTGTTACTTAACCGCCATACTTTTGACGTGTACGCAGACGTGGCTTTTTTTTTTTTTCCTAGGTGTAATTTCACTTTACTCATATAAACTTTGGGGTAATACCCTAAAAGTTCCCTGACCCTTGGTGTAAATGATCAACTTACTGTCCGAGTCGCAGGGAGAGGCCACCTTAAACAGCTTTGATCTGACTTAGACTAAACCTTCCTGGAGTATGGCACAACAAAGATGAAGGAATTCGATTTTGAGAGTAATCGGTCAAAGGTCAAAGGTCATAGTAAAATTTTAGGACGTGCGAGTATAGCACACTTTGAGTGTTGTTTCTTGTTATTGCTGTATATTATATCATTTTTTATATTTAGGTCCTTTTACACTACACCCGTCCTACTTACACCGTTCATCACATTTACCACTTTAAGCAACAGTTCTCTGTGTTAACGTGAAGGCAACAATCCTTTCCCTCAGATTATTCCTCACGCAGGATTCAACATCATTGTCAAAGAGCTTCTTCCTCTAGCTTGGAGTCCTTAACATAAATACTGGCTTTTTACGCTCATTTTCTCCAGGGATTTTCTTCTGCAGCAGGACAGTACATTCATCACAGTGTGAATCTTGTGTGCTTGTACAGTGCCTTTGTTCAGGTTAAATTTTTCAGAATAAAATAAAGATTTTCCGGGCGTTTAATGTAACTAGTTGATATCCTTTCATAATCTTTTCATAAGCAACAGCAACAGAAGGGATGGTTTTAATGAAAGAAAACCGATAATAACGTTACTTTACTACACGCGACCAACAGCGTCAATAGTTGACAGACTCATTTCATAAACATTAGTAATGAAAAAAGATGTTATTCTTTTACTAATGAACGTAATTTCTTTAAGTTTAGTTCAAATCCGTGGTCCGCTCGGAGACAGGCTCGGAGAGAAAAAGATGGTGGTGGGCGTTGGGTAAGGCGGGATAAATATGTACACCTAGTGAAGATGTGCACTGTATGAAGGGCGGCATGGGAAGAGAGAACATATTTCTCTTAAAAGTATGGTGTTAGGGTAGATAAAGATTGAGACTGTTAGAAAATAGTGGTTAAGTGTGGATGATGGTGGGGAATGAGGCAGGTGGGGATAATACACCCTATGAAGATTGACGTTGTTAACTTAATCATTATAGGCGTGGCAATGGCATTTCTCAAACGTTCTGCAAGAACAAGACGAAGAAGAAACATGTATCTTTGTCTTATCTGCTGCTTCACGACGCAGTCAAATAGAAGCATTGTTTGAGAAGCTTTCGGCGAGTGTAGATTTGCCAGCAGTTTAATAGCTAATGTTTGTCTAAGATTTAATATAAACTTTCCTCAAGGATCATCTGTAAAATAAAAAGCGTATATTTGTATATTCCATTGCAATTATTCCAGTTAGAAAAGATTATCCCAAACAATTATGAATAAAGAAGTGTGAAATACAACGTTGTTTCATGATCATATAAGATAGACTTCAAGCAATAATTCAGCAGTAATTCTTGCAGAGGGGGACGAGGCTTCATTTCTCAGCGGGAAATAAACTTCCAGTAGTAGTTAACATGAGCATTAGAGTGGAATCTCACACCCGCTTCAGTACCCCAATCTTTTTATACAGGCGACCTGCCAATAACCCTTACGTCCTTTGGGTGTTGGGTCCTAAATTTACAGGTAAATGATATGCTGTCCTTATCAGAGGAGCTGGTAACTTTCCTTCTTCCGCCCCCTCTCCCTCCTCACGGGATTTTTAAGACAGTTTAGGAATGGCGAGTTGGAGGACATTATGAGGTCCATGTGATGTCTCTGTTAATTACCGAACAGATCCTGCCAATCGTTTGTCGTTGTTGGGGAGGACGTAGGATGGAGAGAGTGGGGAAAGGTGAGGTTGATTTTTAAGTGCGGTACGGGATTCTACATTGCTGTACAAACGCAGATGATTTTCTCGTCATTATCGATCAAACAGAGAAAGCTACACACTTCACATACGTCACACTTAACCGTCAAAAGCAACGTCCACTTCCAACCAAGGATTACTCTCTGTCCTAAGCCCACATGATTCCTTCCTACAGAAGCTCCCATCCCTGAACTTCCAGGAGTAAAGTACACCTGATCCAAACATTCAGTCTCCATCATAAGTATCATCTTATTTACCACACCCATCTCCTTCCCTACCACCTCGCTAATCACTCAAATGTCAAACTTTCCGTACACCTGTATATGTCGTCGACACTAACGCACCTCCATCACAGGCAACATCAGGATCATCCCCACCATTCCATCTACCGTACATCAACGCACAACCAGTCTCTCCTTCCTCAAACCATGGCCACTGAACCAAATCACTCCATCATTTCTCAGCGTCTCAGTCACCTTCCTCATAACCAAACCCACAATCCCAGCAACCCCACACCGATGTCCAACCCATCTTTCCTGCATCACGTCATGATTCCATGACTAGTGACCTTCTCTCCCACTTCTACCATTTCTGTCAAAATTTCATTCTTCTCATCTAAAGGAAACTCTTCTTACCCTCTTACCTGGAGCCTGGCATCAGCTACGTGATTCACAGGTGGACTGAAATCTTAATTTGTGCCATTGTCATGGTGATAGTCTTAAAGCGGCCTCAGACCATGTTCATAATAATTACTGTGCTTGAGGAGAACACGTATAACTGATGCGGAGGTGCCTGTCAGATTATGCTGACTATGAGCCATGACATATGGTGGAGATAGGAGGATTCTGAATGAATTACTGCAGTGGAAAAATAGAGATATCCTTTCAAGTTGGACCAGTAAGCTGCATACTATAATATCCTCATAGCACGATCCCCCCTGGGGGTAGGGGGGGTTTTCAAGAATACTCCCCCAGTATCCCTGGTTGTCGTAAAAAAAAAAGGTTGGCGGAGGGTTAGTGCCCCTCCCCGGAAAACAACTAACTAAAAAAACAAACAAGAAGCCTCGGACAAGGACTGACCAAACGATGACGACCCAGGACCGGACAAAGGACTTGGTAATGGGTACATGGAATGTAAGAGGAGCGAATGATGAGATGAAAGAGAGAGAGATTGTCCAGGTCCTTGAGGGTGCGAAAGTTGATGTATGTGGAATAACTGAAACAAAATGGAGAGGAGAAAGTGTGAGAGAATGGGAGTATGGATGGGGTATATGTGCAGGAGTAGGTGAGAATGAGAGGGCAAAGGAAGGATTATGTATAGTTGTGAGTAAAAGATGGAAGAAAAGCATAAGACAGTATGGCTCAGTTGGGTCAAGGATTGTGTGGGTAAAGTTGAAAGTTGGAATACAAATGTGGGCGATTGTGTGTGTGTATGCACCAACGCAAGATCGTGCTAGAAGAGTGAGACAAGAGTTTTGGACAAATGTAGAAGTGTCCATGGAAAAGTTTGGAAGGAATGAGAGAGTGTTTTTGATCGGTGATATAAATGGTAAAGTTGGGAATGTGAAGGTGGATGGAATAGTTGGTGAGTGGGGTGTGCCTGCTTAGACAGATGAGAATGGGAGTGCATTAGTGGACATTTGTGCTGGGAGGGGGTTGGTGATGGCCAATACCCTCTTCAGGCATAAATTGATCCACAGGTATACATGGCGAGTGATGAGAAGGGTGGGTGGTGAACTGAATGAAAGGAAGGCAATGATTGATTATGTGTGTGTGGATGAAAGGATGCGAAGATGTGTAATGGATGCAAGATTGTATAGAGGTTGGGGGAGTGGCCTTTCTGACCACTACTTGGTGGTGGCCAGAATTAGGATTCAAGTAAGATGGAGGAATAGAAGAAGAGAAAGACGAGAGGAAGGAGTAGTTGCAAGGAGAGTGGAAAGGTTACAAGAGGATGAGAAAAAGACAGAGTATAAGAGAGAAGTGGAGGAACGATTGGGCAAATATGAATTGGAGCAGATGGGAGACGTGGAAGGTGTGTGTAGGATATTTACAGAAGAAACATGTGCAGCATGTGATGTGGTGTGTGGAAGGAAGAGAAGATGGAGGGGGGGTGCAAGGAACAGCGTGGTAGACTGGAGAGGTGAGACAGGCTGTGGCACAAAAGAAGAAAGCATACAATGAATGGATGAGAAATAGGGGCGTGGAAGAAGTTGAGAGGCGGAAAAGAGAGTTAAATGTAGAAAGAAAGAGAGAGGTGAAAAGATTAGTAAGAGAGAGTAAGAAGAGAGTGGATGAGGAATTTGGAAGGAATTTGAGTGTAAAGTGGAGGGACTGTAAGAAAATGTTCTGGAAAGAGGTGAAAAGAGTAAGACAGGGTGGAAGTGAAGTTAGCAGGGGAGTGAAAGATAAAAATGGTAAAGAGAGAACCTGTATTTTTTACACAGGAAAAATCATCAGAGAAATTACCAATATGCCGGGAATCGAACCCGGGACTCTCAGGTGAGAGCCAGGCAGCATACCACTACACCACAACCAGGTAAAAGTTAACTCACGTTGTCACAATCTTGTAACCAACGTCCCTCCGCCCCCACTGTGGGCATATTGGTAATTTCTCTGATGATTTTTCCTGTGTAAAAAATACAGGTTCTCTCTTCATTCTGACTTGCCGTAAGTGTTTGGGATAGATTAAAAGCATCTACTTGCCCGAGTGCCAGGGGGTTAACTCATCCTCTTCATGCCCACAGTGGGGGCGGAGGGACGTTGGTTACAAGATTGTGACAACGTGAGTTAACTTTTACCTGGTCGTGGTGTAGTGGTATGCTGCCTGGCTCTCACCTGAGAGTCCCGGGTTCGATTCCCGGCATATTGGTAATTTCTCTGATAAAAATGGTAGATTACTAGTGGAGAAGGGAAAAAAAGTGAGCAGATGGAGAGAACACTTTAAGGAATTGTTGAACATAGAGGATGGAAGTAATGCGAGTATATGTGGCTGGGGAATGGCTGGGGGAAGGAGGGAGGTGAGAAGACAGGAAGAAATCAGTAGGATAGAAGTTGTGGAAGCAATGAAGAAAGTTAAATTGGGGAAAGCTCCAGGAATTGATGGAGTGTGTGGTGAAATGCTGAAGCATGGGGGAGAGATAGTAGTAGAATGGATGTGAAAGATGTGCAGATTGGCCTAGGAGGAAGGTAGAGTCCCGGAGGATTGGAAGTCAGGTATAATTATTCCCTTGTACAAAGGAAAAGGGGAAAAAGAAGTGTGTGGTAATCATAGGGGCATTTGTCTTCTTAGTATAATAGGAAAAGTGTATGGTAGGATACTTGCTGACAGAGTTAGAGAAAGAACAGAGAAATTAGTTGGAGAAGAACAGGGAGGCTTTAGGAAGGGAAGAGGTTGTGTAGATCAGATATTCATTCTTAGATCTCTAGTGGAAAAGTTTCTAGAGAAGGGAAAGAAGTTGTATGCGGCTTTCATGGATTTGGAGAAAGCATATGACAGGGTGGATAGACAAGGATTGTGGAAAGTGTTAAGAATATATGGAGTAGATGGGAAGTTGTTGAATGCTCTGAAGAGTATGTACGATAGTGCGAAGGCTGCCATGCGTGTGGATGGTGAACTAAGTGAATTTTTCTCTTTGAAAGTTGGGTTGAAACAGGGATGTGTCATGTCTCCATGGTTGTTCAATCTGTACATGGATGTGGTGTGGATGTGGATGTGATAGGAAGCGTTATGAGGAACACACTGAGGTGGTTTGGCCATGTGGAGAGGATGGAGGGTGAAAGACTGACGAAGAGAGTGTATGTGAGTGAGGTGGAGGGGGGAAGAGGGAGGGGGAGCCCGAGGATGAGATGGAGGGATGGGGTGGAGAGGTATATAAGAGAGGGGGGTGTGAGTTGGGAGCAGGGCAGTGAAATGGCGGGGGACAGGGCGACTTGGAGGCGATTTATTTGTGGCCACCCCAAACGGGATTGAGGCTTCTGGCAATAGATAGATAGATAGACGATCCCCTTTAAATACTCAGACACTCTCCTTTCATTTGATACATACCCTGACCTTACACCTACCCCACTTCCCCTTGACCACACACAGTGAAGGGACACCTAACACAATGATCTAACCTAACCTGACCTACCACAGTGAGGAGGGACTAACACAGTGAGGGGATACTTACGTGGCCACTGGCAAGTACTTCTGTAGCTCTTTGACATACTGTTCCCGTCTGGAGCTAGTATAACAGTGGCTGGACATCCAGGCCACCACCTGAGGCCTGCTGACGAAGGAGGACCAGGCAGGGCCCATCACGTCCCGCAGTGTGTGTCCTGCTTTCAGTGCCGTCAAGTACTTTTTCATCGCCTTCCCATGACTGGACATAAGGTTGGGTCGCAGCGGCCTGCAATACATATACTGTACTACCAAATGAATGTGTTTCTCCTTCAGAGGCTTACGTGGCACCAGCCAGAGGACACACACACACACACACACACACACACACACACACACACACACACACACACACACACACACACACACGTAGAAGGATTCAACCGAGGAGGACGTGCGACATTGGCGCTCCGTACCAAACCAACATGGCCAGTGGCATTACCTAAATTAGTATCTTTGCATGAGTCAAGCTCTGTACTAGGTTAGACTAAATGATTTTTCATTATTAAAAGAAAAAAAAATAATAAGTTTAAACAATGCTTGTACAAACAGGAAAGAAAAACAATGTGAAAGAATATGCTGAGTCATCTGAGGTTTGTTTAGACTACAACAACACGGGGATTGTAAGTATATACTTTGCACTTTTAGTATTGCAAAATGGATACATACTTTAGTAAAGCAAATTTGGAAAAGAAAAGGGATAAAAGTAAAAAGCAAAATGATGATTTCTACCAAGAACTGGTTGAAGTGGAGACTCACAATAGACTGGTTGAACGTGTAAACAAACTAGAAATGGTTTTCAAAAATGAAATTGATGAAATAAAGAAGCAGATGCACTTGCAAAAGGAAGAAATAGAAAAACTAGGAAGAGAGGCCAATAAGAAAGACACAACCATCAGTGAACTAACAGTGGAATTTAGAACACTTTGGAAGAAAATGAGTGAAATGGCAAGTACAGTAGTCAATCACGAGAGTGTTATGGAAGAGTTAAAAAATGACACATAGACAATTAGGCAAGTAAGCAGTCTTACTGACCAGAGCAGTGATATTGAGGAGAAGATAACACAGGTGAATGAAGCTGTGCAGAGCTACAAAAATGATGTGGACACCACGTATGCTGAAATGGTGAAAGTAAAGAAAGACTTAGAAACAAGGGTGGAGGAAAAAAGTATTAAAGAGGAAGTGAAAAGAATAATCCAGAACACTCCAAAGTTAGTCAGAGATTCAGTAGATATAAACAAATCTATAGTAATCACTGGTATAGAAGAGGAAGAAGTAAAAAACAAGATCACAAGAGATAAAAAGGAGATGGCAAATGTAATGAGCTTACTGAAGGAAGTATCAGAGGAACTCTGTAGTAAAGACATTGAGGAACACAAAATGTTAGGGAAATATGAGAAAAGCAAGACAAGACCTCTATAGGTGACTTTCCAGAGTGTAAACACTGTGGAAGAGATACTAAAAAATGAAAAAGAATCTTATGGAAAAAGAGGAGTTCAAAAATGTATGGATAAAAAGATGCATAACAAAAGAGGAACTGGAATTACTGAAAGAAAAAAGGGAGGAAGCAAAAACAAAAAATGAGGGAAGATCAGAAGAGGAGAAGAAGAATTTTTTTTTTTACAAAGTAATAGGATTGCAGGTACGAAAGTGGTACACAAATAGGATGGAATAAAAAGGAGGAAGGTAGTAGAAATATGTCATGACAAGAATATAAACATGATGATAAAGTTGATGTACTCAAATGTGGATGGAATGGTATCTAAATTACTAGAGATGAATGATTATGTCAGAGAAAATGAACCACAAATAATATGCCTAACTGAAATAAAATTAACACCAAGGATATCCAATGACATACTAAACTTAGAGGAATACAATATATGGAGAAGAGACAGAAATTTAAAAAAGGGAGGAGGAATTATAATATTAACTAAGAAAAATCTAAAAGTCAATGAAATAAAACTAGATATACCATCACAAGTAGAACTGATTGCAGTAGAGATCAATACATCTGAAGGTAAAGTAATTGTAGCCAATTTGTACATGCCACCCAGATCAAGCACATGGGAAAGAGATGAATATCAGGACCTGGCAGAGAGTACAATTCAGAGTTTAAGATCATTACTACATAAAATGGAAGAGAAATCAGAAAGAATTATACTAACTGGGGATTTCAATACAAATATAAATTGGAATACTCTAGATATAATTAGCCAAGAAAGCTGTTGGGACCAAAAGCTGATGGATCTCGTACAAGAGTTTTTCCTAACGCAACATGTGAGGGAAACCACCAGAAAAAGAGGACTTGATGTACCTTCAGTGCTAGATCTAATATTTACTAGGCAAGAAAATTATATTGACAGTTTAATATATCACCCTCCACTCGGCAAAAGCGATCATGCAGTACTAAATTATAACTTCAGGATAGCATATGACATAGTAAACAGCAATGACAGTTACAAAAAGAGCCTAAACTATAAAAAGGGAAATTATCAAGACCTAAAGAAGTATTTCTTAGAAGTTGATTGGGAAAATGAGCTTAGAGGACAAGATTTAAATGCTGTATATAAAAAAATCTGTGAATTTTATGAAATAGGAGTCCAGAAGTACATCCCACAGCACAAAGAAGCAGATAAGAAAATACAGAAATGGTTCAATACAGAATGTAAAAATTCAAAAGAAAGAAGAGATTTGTTGTGGAATAGATACAGAAGACATAATAGTGAAAGGGCGTATAATAATTACAAACAGGCAAGAAACGATTATACAAAAATAAAGAGGGAAGCCCAAAAACAGTTTGAGGAGGATATAATAAATAAAAGTAGTGATCAACCAAAGCTGTTTTACAGCTAAATCAGAAGCAAAACCAAAGTAAAGGATATAATACAATCAATTACGGACGAGGGAATCACTTATACACAAGAGAAGGATATTTGTGAAGCACTAAATAAGAATTTCCAATTAGTTTTTACAGAAGGAAAATATTTTGAGAGGGACTATGTGGAACATGCATGTCCACACATACTACCAGATATACAAATAGCAGAAAAAGTAATACAGGAGGAGTTAAGTAGATTAGACAGAGGAAAAGCAAGTGGTCCTAATGAAATTTCATGTTGGGTACTACGAGAATGTGCAAAGGAGTTAAGTAAACCATTATTTTTAATTTTCAAGAAATCCTTGAGTCAAGGTAAACTACCTGATATTTGGAAAAAAGCAAATATTGTCCCCTTATTCAAGAAAGGAAATAGACAAAATCCACTCAACTACCGACCAGTATCACTTACCAGTGTTGTAAGCAAGGTATTAGAAAAGCTTATAAGAAAAGCTTGGGTAAATCATCTAGAAGAACACAGTATGATAACAGAAAGACAGTTTGGTTTCAGAAAAGGAAAATCATGTGTTACTAATCTGTTGAGCTACTATGACAGAGTAACAAACACAATACAGGAAAGGGAAGGATGGGTGGACAGTATCTATTTAGATTTCAAGAAAGCTTTTGACACAGTACCACACCAAAGACTTTTATGGAAACTGTACCATCAAGGAGGAATTCGAGGCAAACTGTTTTGTTGGATGGAAGACTTTCTCATAAAAAAAGAAATGAGAACAGTACTAAGAGGAAACTACTTATCATGGAAAGAAGTGACTAGTGGAGTACCACAGGGGTCAGTGCTGGCACCAATCATGTTTTTAGTGTATATAAATGATATAAACAGTAACACTGGAAATGAGAGCTATCTGAATATGTTTGCAGATGATGCAAAAATATAAAGGAGAATTACTAACACAGACTCATGTAAAGAGCTACAAGAAGAATTAAATAAACTTCATGAATGGAGTAGTACATGGCAAATGGAATTCAATGTGGACAAGTGTCATGTAATCAAGTTTGGTAAAAGTGGAAAAAGACCTGATTGGGATTATAAGTTAGGAAATAAAACCCTATACACATCAGAAAGAGAGAAAGACCTAGGTGTGATCATCAATAACAGACTATCTCCGGCTGACCACATCAGCGAGAAGGTACGGAACATGTATACACTGCTTGCAAATATGAGAATAGCATTCACATACATAAATGAAGACATGCTAAGAAGGATAATAACATCATTCATTAGACCAACTCTGGAATATGCATCAGTAGTCTGGAGTCCTCATCTTGAAAAGCACATAGACAAGATTGAAAAAGTTCAAAGGGCCGCTACAAGATGGATACCAAGCTTAAGGGACCTAAGCTACGAAGAAAGACTAAATAAACTGAATCTACCAACACTACAGGAGCGAAGGAAAAGAGGTGACATGATAATGCTATATAAGTGCATATCAGGGAAGGAGAAAATAGGCATAAATGATTACTTAACACATGGAGATGCATCAGCAAGAGGACACTGCAAAAAACTGCATAAGAAGAGAGGTGATAAAGACGTAAGGAAATTCAGTTTCCCAAACAGAGCAATTGATCAATGGAATGCACTACCGAATGAAATAGTGTGTGCCAAAACAATTCACAAATTTAAGGATATGTACGATAAATATGGTTTAAGACACGGGACAGTACGAGCTTGACTCATTCCTGTAAAGATACAATTAGGTAAGAACAATTAGGTAAGAACACACACACACACACACACACACACACACACACACACACACACACACACACACACACACACACACACACACACACACACACACACATACACACACACACACACGATTAATTCCCATTATTTATTAATTCTTTTATGAGAGCATTAAATTTAACAGAATGATAATATTTTCTAGTCTTGTAACATGTTACTAATGACTGCTGCTTTGATATTTATCAGAATAAATCATTTAGATAAGGCTGTCAATGTTACTTTGTAGACTGACTTAACACGTTACCTTACTGAGGCTCCCAGAGACAGAAAATATCCGAAGTTGGCAAGAACATCTGACTCTCTGTGGAAAGTCATGGTCCAGTTTATTGAAGGATCCATATGATGCACACGTATGCGGTTAATGCGTGACTGGCTGATGCGGCTGGACTGGGATTCCCCATGGACCCACACCCATCTCTGGTGCCACGGACGTGGCGGTGGCGGAATATTTTGGGGTGAGAAGCTGGAAATGGCAGCATTTATCAGATAAACACACGTCGGGGAAAGCTAATTATACAGATGAATTTGTTTTCTCCTAAAACATAAACTGACTTTCAATAGTTCGATGGTGACGCCCATCATCCACTCACTCAGTGTAGTGATGTTTTACTCTAGCGGACTCTACAATGAATGACAAGCCAAATGATTTCCTTTAAGCCAAGAAATCATTCAGTACCCCGGGTGGTATCCTTATAACCAGTCAATACGTGTTCCCTCCGTGTCAGCAAGTGGTTGGCAAACCCCTTCCCAGAAAATAGCTAAAAAAAAAAGACAAACAAAATGCCTAGGACCAGGACTGACCAACACATAATTACCAAGGACCGTACATGAGACATGGTGATGATTTCAGCGTGGAATGAGAGGGATGCAATGATGAAGTGAATGAGGGAGATTGTCCAGGTGCTTGGGGATGGAAAAGTGACAAATGTGGAATAAATGACACTAAACTGGGAGGTGAGAGTGTGAAAGAGCGGAAGTATGAATTGGGCATATGTACAGAAGTTGATGAGAATGAGAGGACAAAGGAGGGTGTATGTATTCTTGTGTGCGAAAGATGGAAGGAGAATATTAGAGAGCATGGATCAGTTGGCTCAAGGATTGTGTGGATAAGACTGAAAGTAGGAATACAAGCGCGGGCGATTGTGTGTGTATACGAGTATGTGCCAATGGAAGAACGTGCAGACAGAAAGAATAGCTCTGGGGAAATGTGGAAGCGTGCTTGAAAAAGGTTGAGAGGAGTGAGAGAATGTTTTTCACTGCAAACATGAATGGAAAAGAAGGTAATATGAAGGTGCATAGAGCAGTATGGTGAGTTGAGTGTGCCTACAGAAATGGACGAGAATGGTTAGCACTCCAGTGGACATTTGTGCAGGAAGGGAGTTGGTGATAGCCAATACCCTCTTGATGCATAAAATAATCCACATGACTATGTAGCGAGTGATGAGAAGGGTGATGGTGAACTAGATGAACGGAGGACACTGATTGATTATGTGTGTGTGGATGAGAGTATGAGAAACTATGTACTAGATTCAGGAGTATACAGAAGTTGGAGGAGTGAACATTCTGACCACCACTTGATGGTGGTGAAAATCAAGGTACAAATGCATTTGATCTATGACAGAAGAGCAAGAGGAAACAGTCCATAAAAGGAGGGTGGAAAGGTTGCAAAGGGATGAAAAAAAAAAAAAAAGGCAGAATATGAGAGAGAATATGAGGTACAATCGGATAAAAATGATTTGGAGTAGATAGCGGGGATGGAAGGGGTGTGCAAGATATTCACAGAAGAAATCTGTGCAGCATGTTACGTGTTATGTGTGGGAGGTGAAGAGAAGACGAAAGGGGGTGCAAGGAACAGCATGGTGGAATGAAGAGGTGAGATAAGTTGTGGCTCAGAAGAAGAAAACAAGGAGTGAGTGGTTGGGAAGCAGAGGCGTGGAGGAAGTTGGGAGATGGGATAGGGAGTTGTATGTAGGTGAAAAGATTTGTAAGAGAAACTAAGATGTGAATGGATGTGGAGTTTTGAAGGAAATTAAGTGGAAAGTGGAGGGAATGTAAGAAAATGATCTGGAAGGAGGTACAGAGAGTAAGACAGGCAGACAAAAAGGGTAGTAGGTGAATGAAAGACAAAAATGGTAGATTGCTAGTGGAGAAGGGAGATAAAGTGAGCAGATGGAGAGAATACTTTAAGGAATAGTTAAACATAATGCATGAAAGTAATGTGAACATTAGTGGCTGAGGAATGGCTGGGAGGAGGAAGATGAGAAGGCACGAAGAGATCAGTATGATGGAACTAATAAAAGCAATGGAGAAAGTCAAAATGGGAAAAGCCCCAGGAACTGATGGAGTGTGTGGTGAAATCCGAAAGCTCGGGGAAGTGATAGTAATATAACGGATATAGAAGATGTGCAGATTGGCGTGGGAGGAAGGTAGAATCTCGGAGGATTGGAAATCACATACAATTATACCCCCGTACAAAGGAAAAGGGGAAAAAGAAGTCTGTGGTAATCATAAGGGCATTTGTCTTCTTAGTGTAATAGGAAAAGTATTTGGCAGGATAGTTATTGACATAGGAAAATTATGGAGGAATTAGTTGGAGAAGAACAGGGAGGATTTAGGAAGGGAAGGATTGTGTAGATCAGATATTCATCCTATGGTCTTTGGTGGGAAAGTTTCTAGAGAAAGGAAAGAAGTTGTATGCGGCCTTCATGGATTTGGAGAAAGCATATGACAGAGTGGATAGACAAGGAATGTGGAAACTAAGAATATATGGAGTAAATGGGAAGCTGTTAAATGCCGCGAAGAGCATGTATGAGGGCGTTAAGGCTGCAGTCTGTGTGGATGGTGAACTGAGCGAATTTTTGTCTTTGTTTGTTGGATTGAAACAAGGGTGTGTCATGTCTCCATGGTTGTTCAGTCTGCCTATGGATGGGGTTATAAAAGAGATACAAGGTAGGGCAGTGGTTGCTGCAATGGCTTTCATGAGAGAAGGCAGTGTCTGGAAACTTCCTGTTCTGTTGTTTGCAGTTGATACCGTATTGTTATGTGAAGACAAAGGGGAACTGCAAGCCTTGGTGAATGATTTTGGAGACTGTGTAAGAAAAGGAATCGAATGGTAAAAGTAGGGAAGATTAAAGCTGTGGTTTTCGAGAGCAATGAAGTCACTGAATGCACAGCGAGGTTGGATGATGAGGAAATGGAAAATGTAAGTGCTTTTAAGAACTTGGGTAGGGCGATGAGTAAGCAGGGAAGTTTAGAGGACGAAGTGCTTGAAAGAGTACAACATGGGAAAAAGGTTGCTTGTTCACTGAAAGCAATGATAAACAATAGGGAAGTGAGCATGGAAGTAAAAGTCGCTGAATGATAGTATTGTGATATAAACTCTAACGTATGGAAGCGAACCTTTTACCTTGTTAGAAGGACACAAGTCAAGAATGAGAGCAGTGGAAATGAGTTATCTGAGAGGAGTATCTGGATTCACATGGAGAGAAAAACTGACAAATGAGTAAGAGAAGGGGCGTTGTGGTGTGGATGTGGATGTGATGGAAAGCGTTAGGAGAAATACAGTAAGGTGGTTTGGCAATGTCAAGAGTTTTTTTTTTTTTTATATGCAAGGAAGAAGGAACCAAAGGCCAGGAGCCCGCAAACCGTTCCTTCCAAGAAAAAAACAAAAACAATGCAAAAGAGAGCCAAATTCAAGATCCGTTCATTTTGAGATGCCTGGACACACTGCGTTTGAAAGACTAGCGATCATAAGTAGGAAATACAGACAAAGGGAGACAGTTGCGAAGTCGTCCTGTTGCATAAATGAAGGACTGGGGGTAACGGTTAACTCATGCATTAGACAGTTGGACAGAAAAGGGATGAAAGTTTGTTGTTAGACGGGTGCTACATGCCCTTAGGAGAGGTGAAGGGATGCAAGCAGATAGTTCAAAGGAGCAGTGACCATTGAAGCAGCGACAGAAAAGAGATAAAGATGCAACAGTGTGGCGAAGAGACAGAGTTTGAAGGGAGCCAGTAAGAGGACGAGAGTTAGAGACGAAAAGCCCTTGACTCCATCCTATTGAGAAGAGCTGTATGTGGAGAGCCTCCCCACACAAGAGAATTGTACTCCACACAGAGGCGAATAAAACCCCTGTATAAAGTCAACAACCGTGCAGGGGTAAAGAAGGTACGGAGACGGCTAAGCACACCTGATCTCTTGGAAACAGATTTTACAAGAGAAGTGATTTGATCTTTCCAAGATAAGTCCCGAGAGAATGAAACCCCAAGTATGTTCAAGGATGATGCAGGACTGAGCTGGATATTATTAAACATTAGTGGGTACTCCTGTGGAAGATTTTGTCGGGTTGATAGGTGTAATAACTGAGTCTTTGATTGTTTAAAATAACAATTTTTCTTTTACCCCAGTCAGAGATACGAGCCAAGTCAGACATTAGATGTGCCATAGAGTCATCCCTTGTTTGTTGAAGTAACTGCTGAGATGGACGTTGAAGGAACCGAATGGAAAGATGAAGGGTGGTGAGGTTGCATTGAGGCAGTTGGACAAAATTCAGAATAAAGCCATTAGATTAATCAATAATCCTGCCATCACGCAAGACCTTCCTCCGTTATCAGTATGTAGAGATGTTGCTTCTTTAGCATTATTTTATAGATATTTTTACCGTAAGTGTTGAGACGAACTGGTTTCAATTGTTCCTCCCCTTCACATTTTCTCCCGAAATACTCGGGCAGAATTCACACTCTCTCCCCCGCAATGCAGAACCTCTGCTTATCAAAATTCATTTATCCCCAGAACTACTACTCTCTGGAATTCACTTCCTGGGAGTTGTTTCCCACAAACATTTAATCCACTTCAATTCAAATCCAGTTGTTATAAATATTTTATGAATGGAGGATGCCTTTAGGCACATGGACTTATTTTTCTTTTCCTTTGTTTTTCCTTCCTCCATTCATTATCTGTTTAAAAAAAAATAGCGTACGAATGGATAGGGTTAGATGTACAGCTTAGGCCATTGATGAATAAAAGGAGGAGAGTTGGTGATAGGACAGAACCCTGAGGAACACCACTGTTAATAGATCTAGGAGAACGGTGGCCGTCTACAACAGCAGCTATAGAATGACCAGAAAGGAAGCTATAGATGAAGGCACAGAGAGAAGGGGAGAAACCATAAGCGGGCAGTTTGAAAATAAAAGATTTATGCCAGACTCGATCGAAAGCCTTTGAGATGTCAAGTGCAATGGCAAAGCTTTCGCCAAAGTCCCGAAAGGAGGATGAACAGGAGTCTGAAAGGTAGGTGAGAAGATCGCTAGTGGGTCGTCCATGACCGAACCCATACTGATGATCAAAAAGGTTATGACAGGAAAGATGCTTTAAAATTTTACTGTTAAGAACAGACTCGAAAACTTTTGAGACACAGGATATTAATGGAATTGGGCGATAGTTTCAGGGCCGGGAATGGTCACCCTTCTTTGGGACTGGCTGAATGAGAGCAAACTTCCAGCAAGAAGGAAAGGTACAAGTTGAGAGACAAAGGCGAAAGAGTTTGCCTAGGCTGGGTGTGAGCACAGAAGCACAGTTCTTGAGGACAACAGAAGGGAGCCCATCAGGCCAATATGCCTTCTTAGTACTGAGGCCAGTGATGGCAGAGAATACATCAACTGAAGAAATTTTATTGTCAGCCATGAGGAAGTCAGAGCGGGGAAGTGATGGAGGAACAACACCGGAATCGTCTAAGGTGGAATTGGAGGAGAAAGCCTGCGCAGAGATATCTGCTTTATCAGTAGTAAACATAGCTACAGAGCCATCAGAGTAGAAAAGAGGAGGGAAGGATGATGAGGTAAAGTTGTTAGATTTTTGGCAAGTGCCAAAAGGAACAGGAAGAATTCGACTTGGAGAGTTGAAAGCATTTAGTACAGACGAAATTATTTTTAGCAGGGCAAAGAACAGACTTAGTACAATTCCGGGCAGAAACATAAAGATGTGCATCAGGGGTGGGTTGGCTCCAGTACCTTTTATAGGCCTTCTTGTTGTGGACAGCATTAGAACAAGTGTGATTAAACCAAGGCTTTCTTGCATTAATCAGAAGATATGAGAAAGAAATGTATGTTTCCAAGCCCGAGAGAATAACGTCCGTAATGCGCGAGGCACACTCAGATGGCTCCCGGCCATGGGAGCAATAATCATTCCAGGGAAAATCAAAGAAGTACTGCCTGAGGGCCTCCCAGTCAGTAGCTCCAAAGTGCCACAACCGACGTTTCTTTGGAGGGTCCACAGACCGTCCTGGAGTGATAGGACAAGTTAAGGTAATAAGGTTATGATTGAAGGAGCCCAACAGAGAGGAAGGAGTAACAGTGTAAGCAGAAGGATTAATGTAAGGAAAAGGTCAAGTATGTTGGAATTCTCTCCAAGGTGGTCAGAGATACGGGTAGCGTGCTCTAAAAGCTGCTCTAGGTCATTAACCCGTTAAACGCAGATCGTCGTGTTTGCGACGCTCGCCAAAAAGGACATAACGGCGGAGCGTCGTGTTTGCGATTCGAGTTAATTTTGAATAAATGCGGGCAAGGATGTTCCAGCTGGTATTGTCTATCAGTACCACCACTCTTTAGCTACAATTAGCATACTTTACCTTTGTACTACTGACCTCCGTTTTTGCCAAGTATTGCGTTTTTCCCCCCTCCCCCCCCACCACGGCCTGGCCAGCCTGGCTGTGATACATAGCAGCGCTCTGACTGCTCAGGACCGTAAATCTGCACTCTCCTCTCACAAGCAGTTTATGCTAATAGGAAACGCTTGTTTCCCCAGTTGTAACACCAGCTTTTTTTTCGCACGGTTTGCCCCTGTTTAGCGTCAGTTTACTGCAGGCTTTCAAAGTGACATTATGGCGAGTTCTAGCTCTTCCGAGTCAGTGCAAGCGGCCGACAGGAACGAGAATAAAGTGACGGGCGTAAGGCAGAATAAAAAGCGCGCTGCAGTGATCTTTTGGGAAGTAATATGATTGAAAATAATGTAGTATACATGTTTTTAGCTGTGAAAATGGAAATGTTTGTTGAGTGACGGGAAGACCGCCGCCGCACTGCATGTCGGCCATACGCTTCGTTGATTTTAGCCTTATTTTCAGTGCTTATTGTACAAATACGGATTCCAAACTACCAGTACGTTGTAGTATAAAGTTTACTGTGACAGAATGAGGCTGTGGTAGAGGGGAAACCGGGTTGTTGCTGAAGGTGTGAAAGTGAAGATTTGGTTACCCAATTTTGCAAGTCTTCACAAGTCCTTGGGTAGTCCGCGAAGGCTCAACACCTGTCTCTGGAGAAAGCTGAATGTAAGTACTATCTGTCATACCAAGTATAATGTTCTAGGGTTAATCTCTGATTTTTGGCTAATATTTTCCTACAGGTACTCAGACCGCGAGACAACCCCGCCACTCAGGGGAAGTCGACTGTTCATGGCCGCGCTTTAGGGGTTAAGGATAGAAAAGATGTAGGCTTGTTCACCGGGTCGATCAGTGAAAGGAGAGGAGAGCCAAAGGTGGTGGTGAACCTTGGAATCTCCTAGAATGGAGATCTCACACAAACGACAAACGGATAGGATGTGTTCCATCATAGAAGTAAGATAGTCAAAGAATTTTTCATAGCAGAGTTAAAGGATAAGTAAACATCACAGATATAATTAATCAGAGAATGACAGGAAAGCTGAAGCCAAAGAGTAGAGAATTCAAAGAATCAAGTTTAGGAACACGAGAGCAAGATAAGTCGTTGTCTACATATACACAACAGCCACCTTTGGCTTTGAAATGAGTATAGAGAAAGTAGTAGGATACAGAAAAGGGTTTAGAGAAAGTAGTAGGATACAGAAAAGTGTTTGCTGTCAGTTGCCTAAGACACCTGAGTCTTAGTTAAGAAGAGAAGGTGAGGTTTAGATGAGGAGAGGTGGTGTTCAACAGAGAGAAAGTTAGCGGAAAGACCATGAATGTTGCAGGAATGAAGAAGTGAGTCAGACAGTGGTTTCAGGCAGCTCGTTGAGTCGTCACTGGGAGAGGGGCGATTGATGTGGGCATTTATGTTCCTTCCCCCCCCCCCCATTGGGTACTCCAAAGCTTGGCTATTGAACGCCCTTTTTTTTGTTTAATTTTGAAAAGGAAGTGTAGTGTGTAATATGCATGTAGTCATCAGCTTAATACGGAAAGTGAATGTGAACAAGGTGGAGGGGGTGGAGGGAAAGGAAGGGATGGGGAGACCAAGGATGAGATGGTTGGAGGAATATGAGAAGTATGTGAGAGAGGGAGGTGTAAGCTTGGGGGAGGGCTACGAAATGGTGGGGGACAGGGCGACATGGAGGCGATTTATATGTGGCCACCCCTTACGTGATTAAGGCGTCTGGCTAAAGATAAATAGAAAACAGATTCTCTCTCTCTCTCTCTCTCTCTCTCTCTCTCTCTCTCTCTCTCATGTATACGTGGGAGAAGTGACAGTTAAGTGGTTTGAAATGTACTGTTTTCTGATAGGACGCGAGTTTGATCCCAGGTTGGAACAAGGAGTAGTTTCATGATGTGATTTTCGTTAAAACCGACTTTACTGAGCTCTCGGAAGACCCACTGACATACAAACACCCCATTTAACCCGTCACGTCCCAACCACTTTCGCACCTCTGACACCTCCCAGTCCCAACCATTTTTGGAAATTATTTTTTTTGGCTAAAACCTCCGCTTTTGGTGAAAAACATCGAAAATTCATAGAGAAATCACTCACCTGAGGTTTAAAATACTCGATACAGGTAGGAATACCTCCTTACCTTACAGGGTTTTCTATCAGGCTGGCTGCAAAGAAAACGAGTTCTATGGGAGGATAACTATTCCACACCACTCATAAACGGTATTTATTTATTTATTTGGTACGAATTTATATGTAGTATGAGAGTATATCGGTTTTCAAACAGTAATATAGGCATTATAAGCATTGTTTCACTCACTAACTCATCACCATTCCTGACCTTCTTTTGCCACATTACCTGATCATCATTTCTGACTGTTTCTTCTTCTAATGCTATGTAAACTTTGTCCTCCACATTGTCATCAATTGGGGAATCACTCTGGCCCTGAATGTCTTTATTGGCCAGGTCACTGGTAACAGGTGAATTGCCGAGACAATGGCATGCGGGGTGGGTGGGGGTTATGCGGTGTAAGGCATTGTCCCTGCTTGGCATCTTGTAGAGGAATAGAGGAAGGTGTCCCGTGTATACATACAAAAAATCACATGCGAAAATTGAAAATTGTGCAAATTAGGGACCTTACAATTGCAAAATATACCAGTACGTTGACGGGACTGGCAAATGCAAAATGTTGCAACATACCCATACGTCGACGGGACGTCTCAGGATAATTATAAATGAGAAAGCCATAGCGTATCTTGAACATGAACAGTGGGTGTTAGTGCCAATGTAGTGACATGTGAAGATACAATTGGCTCTACTTATAGGTTCTGCAGGGGGTGGTGTGTTGGAAGTCAAAGTGTTTCAGTACAAGGTCTCTGTTATTTTGCCTGTCAACTGAGCTGGAGCAGCCCATTATAGTGGCCGTAACAGGACGACTCCAATACCATTTATTAATGGGGCTACAACCTTCATTCTTTGAGAGTCAGTACATGTATGTGACTCTTTACTTACTGTAATGGCTTTGGGGAGGGAGTGGATGTAGAGTGACAGAGGCATGTGGGACCCTAGTTAAATCTCAGTTATGAGCCGACTACAGGACGGTCTAGCCACACTGTGATCGAGTACTTATTTACTTCGTATAATACTGTTATCATACTATAATCAGTAACATCTGCCAAGTTTTTTTTTTTTTTTTTTTTTATGTGCTCGACTCTGGGCATAGGCTTCTCAGCCTGCTCCCAAGGCCCAGTAGTCCTCCTACATATCGTACACCTCTAAGTATTATGCATTACATGTGATTAGATCAGGTATGAGGTCTGATACGGAGATTGAGCAGTTAAAAGAATTAGTGGTCTAGGTGCACTTGCCTGTGGCTATGAAGTAAATAAACCACATTCAATGGGAGCAGATCAAGGGATAGAACGTAGGGTTATTATACAACAGTAACGATTACCACACCTGCAGACTGCATAAATCGAACTTATACAAAGCCTCCAAAATCACATTCATTTACTGCTGAAGATGGTAATTTTAAAAATTAGATAACTGTTAAGTCTGAAGAAGCATCGAATCGTTTAATAGTAAGTCCTAATGACAGCAAGGCAAAGATAAACCAAGTGTTTACATACTTCTTATTATTCATAGATCTGACATCCAGCTAGTCAAATTCTCCAGTCAGGATGTGAGTTCAGACCCGACATAAACACACACACACACACACACACACACACACACCGCTCGCTGGTGCAGTGGTAACGCTCTCGCTTGCCAACTGGTGGACGGGAGTTCGCGCCTCGCTCAGGTTGCGAAAAGTTTCACTGACGAAGTGGGTGGTTACTGTCCCCCTTGAGCAAGGGGACGGGTGTGTGCGTGTGTGAAGGTCACAGCCTTGCCCTTAGATCGGACTATATGAGCTCTCAGCTCCCTTCCGGGAGGGTAAAAGCTGACGATCACGACCATCAAGTGATCCTGACCGACCCGGTGAATTACACACAAGCGCACTCTTCCAAATGGGACCTGAGGCATCAAATGAACCTCAGACATGAACACCCACGCCCCTGTCACCCACATGCACCTCACAGTAACCCTTGTAAGCAATAACACATACACTAACATTACATATTGTATGTATAACCTCCAAGTACAAAGTCTGTAGCACCAGTAATAAATAGGTATTGGAGTTGTCGTGTTATAAAAACCGCATCCCCGCGGCAGGCCCAGTAGGGGTGGCCTTTAATATTCGGACCCTGCCAAAGATATTGTGCATGATTAAGTGTTCCTAGCTGAAAAGCTGTGGCTTTGTCCCTTCTGGGGAAGTCCCCCCCCCCTCGTCCCTCGCCCTCCTCGTCCGTTGGGGATGGTCATCGAGGGCCCCCATGTTGCCTAAAACATAGCTGTTGTAAACACTACCATCATGCAAAATTTCGTAGTCCTAGGTTAAAATCTACAGCCATGCATAATGGCTTTGCCGGGATCCTCAGAGGCCGCTCCTTCCTGTGTGAAAAGCGGTTCAACTCTTCTCAAAATATGGCTGAGTTGAACACCCTTCAATATGGAAAATTTTATGTTCTTTGATTAAAAACTTTGGCCAGGGTTGACAACTTAGTCTGAGACCACCAGATGCCCTCTGTTCGAGGTGCACTGGGGCCCCACCATGCTTATAACGTGGTGCAATTGAAGCTCTACTATTGTGCACAAATTTTTGTTCCTCTGTAAAAAAAAAAAAAATAGTCTTGCCTAAGTTTTGGATGCGTTATCTGGGAGCCACTGCCTCAGTGGAGGGTGATCCTCGAGGGTCACACTTTGCTTGAAACCTGACTTGGGGAAAGGGCTACCACTGTATAAAACTTGGTGTTCCCAACACTCCTACCGTAAAGCTTAACACCTCATTCCTCAAGAAAGTACAATAACTCAGCGAGTGAATGAAGGAGTGACGCACTTTGGGGCAAGTACTATATCTGGTCACCCAAGTGGGTGCGAAAAAAATATATAAAATTTGCATACATGTGTGTGTGTGTGTGTGTGTGTGTGTGTGTGTGTGTGTGTGTGTGTGTGTGTGTGTGTGTTCTTACCTACCTACCTTACCTTACCTAATTGTATCTTTACAGGAATGAGTCAAGCTCGTACTATCCCGTGTCTTAAACCATATTTATCGTACATATCCTTAAATTTGTGAATTGTTTTGGCACACACTATTTCATTCGGTAGTGCATTCCATTGATCAATTGCTTTCTTTGGGAAACTGAATTTCCTTACGTCTTTATCACCTCCCTTCTTATTCAGTTTTTTGCAGTGTCCTCTTCCTGATGCTTCTCCATATGTTAAGTAATCATTTATGTCTATTTTCTCCTTCCCTGATATGCACTTATACAGCATCATCATGTCACCTCTTTTCCTTCTCTCCTGTAGTGTTGGTAGATTCACTTTATTTAGTCTTTCTTCATAGCGTAGATCCCTTAAGCTTGGCATCCATCTTGTAGCGGCCCTTTGAACTTTTTCAATCTTGTCTATGTGTTTTTTGAGATGAGGACTCCAGACTACTGATGCATATTCCAGGGTTGGTCTAATGAATGATGTTATTATCCTTCTTAGCTGTCTTCATTTATGTATGTGAATGCTATTCTCATATTTGCAAGCAGTGTATACATGTTCCGTACCTTCTCGCTGATGTGGTCAGCAAGAAATAGTCTGTTATTGATAATCACACCTAGGTCTTTCTCTCTTTCTGATGTGTATAGGGTTTTATTTCCTAACTTATAATCCCAATCAGGTCTTTTTCCACGTTTACCAAACTTGAATACATGACACTTGTCCACATTGAATTCCATTTGCCATGTATTACTCCATTCATGAAGTTTATTTAATTCTTCTTGTAGCTCTTTACAAGAGTCTGTGTTAGTAATTCTCCTTTCTATTTTTGCATCATCTGCAAACATATTCAGATAGCTCTCATTTCCAGTGTTACTGTTTATATCATTTATATACACTAAAAACATGATTGGTGCCAGCACTGAACCCTGTGGTACTCCACTAGTCACTTCTTTCCATGATGAGTAGTTTCCTCTTAGTACTGTTCTCATTTCTCTTTTTGAGAAAATCTTGCATCCAACAAAACAGTTTGCCTTGAATTCCTCCTTGATGGTACAGTTTCCATAAAAGTTTTTGGTGTGGTACTGTTTCAAAAGCTTTCTTGAAATCTAAATAGATACTGTCCACCCATCCTTCCCTTTCCTGTATTGTGTTTGTTACTCTGTCATAGTAGCTCAACAGATTAGTAACACATGATTTTCCTTTTCTGAAACCAAACTGTCTTTCTGTTATCATACTGTGTTCTTCTAGATGATTTACCCAAGCTTTTCTTATAAGCTTTTCTAATACCTTGCTTACAACACTGGTCAATGATACTGGTCGGTAGTTGAGTGGATTTTGTCTATTTCCTTTCTTGAATAAGGGGACAATATTTGCTTTCTTCCAAATATCAGATAGTTTACCTTGACTCAAGGATTTCTTGAAAATTAAAAATAATGGTTTACTTAACTCCTTTGCGCATTCTCGTAGTACCCAACATGAAATTTCATCAGGACCACTTGCTTTTCCTCTGTCTAATTTACTTAACTCCTCCTGTATTACTTTTTCTGCTATTTGTATATCTGGTAGTATGTGTGGACATGCATGTTCCACATAGTCCCTCTCAAAAAATTTTTCTTCTGTAAAAACTAATTGGAAATTCTTATTTAGTGCTTCACAAATATCTTTCTCTTGTGTATAAGTGATTCCCTCGTCCGTAATGGATTGTATTATATCTTTTACTTTGGTTTTGCTTCTGATGTAGCTGTAAAACAGCTTTGGTTGATCACTACTTTTATTTATTATATCCTCCTCAAACTGTTTTTGGGCTTCCCTCCTTATTCTTGTATAATCGTTTCTTGCCTGTTTGTAATTATTATACGCCCTTTCACTATTGTGTCTTCTGTATGTATCTATTCCACATCAAATCTCTTCTTTCTTTTGAATTTTTACATTCTGTATTGAACCATTTCTGTATTTTCTTATCTGCTTCTTTGTGCTGTGGGATGTACTTCTGGTCTCCTATTTCATAAAATTCACAGAATTTTTTATATACAGCATTTAAATCTTGTCCTCTAAGCTCATTTTCCCAATCAACTCCTAAGAAATACTTCTTTAGGTCTTGATATTTTCCCTTTTTATAGTTTAGGATCTTTTTGTAACTTTCATTGCTGTTAACTATGTCATATGCTATCCTGAAGTTGTAATTTAGTACTGCATGATCGCTTTTGCCGAGTGGAGGGTGATATATTAAACTGTCAATATCATTTTCTTGCCTAGTAAATATTAGATCTAGCACTGAAGGTACATCGAGTCCTCTTTTTCTGGTGGTTTCCCTCACATGTTGCTTTAGAAAAAATTCTTGCACGAGATACAGAAGCTTTTGGTCCCAACAGCTTTCTTGACTAATTATATCTAGAGTATTCCAATTTATATTTGTATTAAAATCTCCAGTTAGTATAATTCTTTCCGATTTCTCGTCCATTTTATGTAGTAATGATCTTAAACTCTGAATTGTACTCTCTGCCAGGTCCTCATATTCGTCTCTTTCCCATGTGTTTGATCTGGGTGGCATGTGCAAATTGGTTACAGTTACTTTCCCTTCAGATATGTTGATCTCTACTGCAATCAGTTCTACTTGTGATGGTATATCTAGTTTTATTTCATTGACTTTTAGATTTTTCTTAGTTAATATTATAATTCCTCCTAGTTTTTTTTTAATTTCTGTCTCTTCTCCATATATTGTATTCCTCTATGTTTAGTATGTCATTGGATATCCTTGGTGTTAATTTTATTTCAGTTAGGCATATTATTTGTTGTTCATTTTCTCTGACATAATCATTCATCTCTAGTAATTTAGATACCATTCCATCCACATTTGAGTACATCAACTTTATCATCTTGTTTATATACTTGTCATGACATGGTTCTACTATATTCCATCCTGTTTGTGTACCAATATCGTACCTGCAATCCTATTACTTTGTAAAAAAATATGTTCTCTTCTGATCTTCCCTCATTTTTTGTTTTTGCTTCCTCCCTCTTCTCTTTCAGTAATTCCAGTTCCTCTTGTGTTATGCATCTTTTTATCCATGCATTTTTGAACTCCTCTTTTTCCATAAGATTCTTAGCATTTTTTAGTATCTCCTTCACAGTGTTTACACTCTGGAAAGTCACCTTTAGAGGTCTTGTCTTGCTTTTCTCCTATTTCCCTAACCTTTTGTGTTCCTCTATCTCTTTATTACAGATTTCCTCTGATACTTCTTTCAGTAATCTCATTACATTTGCCATCTCCTTTTTGTCTCTTGTGATCTTGTTTTTTACTTCTTCCTCTTCTATACCAGTGATTGCTATAGATTTGTTTATATCTACTGAATCTCTGACTAACTTTGGATTGTTTTGAATTATTCTTTTCACTTCCTGTTTAATGCTTTTTTCCTCCACCCTTGTTTCTAAGTCTTTCTTTACTTTCACCATTTCAGCATATGTGGTTTCCACATCATTTTTGTAGCTTTGCACAGCTTCATTCACCTGTGTTATCTACTCCTCAATATCACTGCTCTGCTCTGTCAGACTGCTTACTTGCCTAATTGTCTCTGTATAATTTTTGAACTCTTCCATAACACTCTCGTGATTGACTACTGTACTTGCCATTTCACTCATTTTCTTCCTAAGTGTACTCAGTTCCACTGTTAGTTCATTGATGGTTGTGTCTTTCTTGTTGGCCTCCCTTCCTAGTTTTTCTATTTCTTCCTTTTGCAAGTGCATCTGCTTCTTTATTTCATCAATTTCATTTTTGAAAGCCATTTCCAGTTTGTGTACACGTTCAACCAGTCTTTTGTGAGTCTTCACTTCAACCAGTTCTTGGTAGAAATCATCATCTTGCTTTCTACCTTTATCCCTTTTCTTTTCCCAATTTGCTTTACTAAAGTATGTGTCCATTTTGCAATACTAAAAGCACAGAGTACATGTACTTACATTCCCAGTGCAGCTGTAGTCTAAACAAATCTCAGTTGACTGAGCGCATTCTTTTGCCTCTCGGTTCTCTTTTCCGTTTGAACAAATCTTGTTTAAACTTCTTATAATTTTTTTTCTTTTAATAATGAAAAATCATTCAGTCTAACCTGGTACAGAGCTTGACTCATTTAAAGATACTAATTTAGGTAATGCCACTGGCCATGCTGGCTCGGTACGGAGCGCCGACGTCGCACGTCTGCTCTGTGTGTGTGTGTGTGTGTGTGTGTGTGTGTGTGTCCTGCTAGATTATTTTAAATCTAGAAAAGGAAATTTCATTAGATGTAGACCTCTGCCCTGATGAGGCTAACAAAGATTCCTATCTACATTCAGACCAGGAATGACGTGGGCCCATAGCCCTCACTCTCCCCATATTCTAGGTTTACTGTAATCATTGCAAGGGTTACAGGAGTCGGTGGTGTATGTGCATAGGCTGTCTGGGTAGTTATTATTATAATTATTTTTGCCTTAGAAGACAATTCTCCATATACAGGTAGACCTCCACTCTGACCTGATTTTAGGCAGGAAGTGTCCCCCAGGGTCCGCCTCAGTAAGTAGTATGGGATCCTCGGGGGCTGCCTGTCTATTTTGTGCGATATATAGCTAGTTTTTACTTAGGAAAAAGAAAATCATTGTGGTAGCCCTCCACCAAAATTTGGTTTTAAGCGGGGTGGGACCAGTTGAGATACCTCCCTTCCCCATATTCTAAGTTAACTGCAAGCGAAATTTTGCAGAGGCAGACCTCAACCCCAACCAAGTTTTAGGTAGAATGGGACCCCCAGTCATGGGAGTTGTTGCCCCTCTGTTGTAGACAGAGGTAGACCTCAAGCTCAAACAGGTTTTAGGCAAGGTAGAACCAGTGAAAATCCCTATCTATTACCAGACCAATGGCAGTACCCATGCCCCTTCCCAGTTAGTGTAAGTTTGCTTTAACGTGAGAAAATATGCTGTAGTGTTTGCAGTAGATGGTTGAATGGTGTGGGTAGGTGGGTGGTGCAGGTCGGAGGTGGTATACGTGACTTTTTTTCACTTAGAAAAATGAACCTTTCTGAAAAGGCACACCTAACCTATGAAGTGGATGATCAGTCCCAGAGCCACTCTTGTGGTGAATAATATCGTCTGGCCGATCCAAAACCAAACCAGTAAATATGTCTCACGTCAACAGAGGATTAATTACTGTGCAGAAACTCGACTAAAGAATATTTGTATCATCAATACGCTAATAATATTCATACTACTTAACTCCCCCCATCCCGACGTTTTCTGGGCAGTGGTACACCCCAGTCCCGACATTTTTGGACCTTTTCTTTTTTGGCTCAAACATCCGCTTTTGGTGAGAAACATCGAAAATTCATAGAGAAATCGCTCACCTGAGGTTTAAAATACTCGATCCAGGTAGGAGTACCTCCTTACCTTACAAGGTTTTCTATCAGGCTGGCTGCAAAGAAAACGAGTTCTATGGGAGGATAACTATTCCAAACCACTCATAAACGGTATTTATTTATTTATTTGGTACAAATTTATATGTAGTACGAGAGTATATTGGTTTTCAAACAGTAATATAGGCATTATAAGCATTGTTTCACTCACTAACTCATCACCATTCCTGACCTTTTTTTGCCACATTACCTGATCATCATTTCTGACTGTTTCTTCCTCTAATGCTATGTAAACTTTGTCCTCCACATTGTCATCAATTGGGGAATCACTCTGGCCCTGAATGTCTTTATTGGCCAGGTCACTGGTAACAGGTGAATTGCCGAGACAATGGCGTGCAGGGAGGGGGGAAGGTTATGCGGTGTAAGGTATTGTCCCTGCTTGGTATCTTGTAGAGGAATAGAGGAAGGTGTCCCGTGTATACGTGCCAAAAATCACACGCGAAAATTGAAAATTGTGCAAATTAGGGACCTTGCAATGGTGCCGCATTAATTTACGTCTCCGGGATATGAGTGCACATCATGTGAGGACGTGAATTCACGTCCCTGGGATGCGGCGGGTTAAAGCGTTCTTTTTTTTCTTTGACATGCACTGAATAATCCTCCTGCAAGTACTATAACTCATAGCAACTGAATTAAATAAAAGGATAACACTATTAAAGAATGGGCAGGAATATAACAGAGAGAAGGAGGAATGATGAGAAATGGGGAAAAATATGTGTAAGTAATGTGAAAGTGTGTCCAGCCTTCACAATTACATGCTTCTTAATGAGGAAAGTGTGTCCAGCCTTCACAATTACATGTTTCATATTGATGACATTGCTAGTGATGATACTGACAATGATGGTGTTGATAGTGGTAATAGTAGTGGTGGTTTGATGCTGTTCGTAGTGATATTTGTTGTCTTGATGACACCGGGCAACGTTGGTATGCTTGTCCATAGGTTTTTACCCAGGAAATGCCGAGTATCCCTGTGAGTATATCTTTACATGTTTATTTGTCCATCTATCTATCTATTATCTGTATATCTATATATATTAATCTGCACACACACACACACACACACACACACACACACACACACACGTGTGTGTGTATATTATATAGATAGATAGACAGATAAAAAGATTCATAGATAGACAGATATAGACAGACAGATAGATAGATAGATAGATAGATACACACAAAATACTTCTCTCCACTGTTCATCCAACGACCCAGTTTTTTGTTCTCAGTTCAGAACGCGTGCTGGAATGCGTTTCCAGGGATGGTGCACAATTCTCATTGTGAAATTTCTTTTCTCTTCTATCGTCTGAAGTCTGTGACTTGTCAGGGTGGATTTCAACTTTAGAGAAAATAAAAAGTCAGTAGGGGCCAGATCCAGAGAGCAGTGTGGCTGGGGGTCGATAGTCATCTCATCGCCAAAAAGTCAGGATAAGGAGCGACAATTGAGCTGGTACTGTACATTTATCATGGTACAGCATCCAAGTTTTTTTGACGCCCGCCTTTAGAAGTCAAAGCGATAATGTTTTTGTCTGCCTGTGTGTGTGTGTGTGTGTGTGTGTGTGTGTGTGTGTGTGTTTGTGTACCCATTACATCTCATGAACTGCTTGAGCTATCAACGTGAAACCTTCAGGGTATCAAGATATGGCCAAAATCTTGGCCGAGTACGAAAATAGGCACTCGGGGTCAAGGTCGAGGTCGCCAAAATGGCTGCCAAAGGTCAGTTAATTTTTATCGCCCATCTTTAGCACCATTATATCTCATGAACGGCTTGAGCTATCAACATGAAACCTTCAGGGTATCAAATTATGGCCTACATCTTGGAATTGGCCAACAGCATATTCTGGCGGGCGATTAGTATTCGGCTCCCGAATGTTTGTCTTTCATTTGCTCATGCCCCAGGCCTCTTCTTTCGTGCTGTCTCCCTCAAACGATTCAGGACGTCCAAGTAAAACTATTGCCTGTGTGATCACGTGGAAAAAACTCTTGATGAACAATGCCCATCCGATAAAAAAAGATGACCAACATCACCATCACATTTGAGTGACTGGAGTGCTTTTATTGGTCTTGGTGATGATGTTCCAACCCACTAAAATGACTGCCTTTTTGTCTTGACGTCGTAACCTGACACCCACGTTTCGTCACGCATTCGAAAAAGCAAACAGTTCATGAATGACTGTAGCTAAAACGGTTCTCTGTTTGCTCATCTGTCAGAGGACTTCAAGGACAGTCAGGCGGTGATTTTCACGGATAATGCACTTTTTCAGCATGAACATCGTCTATTGATGTGGAAGGCCATCCAGGTTTGGGATCGTCCTCGGTGGATGGTCTTACAGATTTGAGTTATTGAAACCACTTGTGACACTGTGTACAGCTAAAACAATCCTCCCCATAAGCATATTGCAACATGTAAATAGTTTTCATTTTTTTTTTCCAATTTGAAGCAGAATTTCACGAAAACAAGTTTATTGTTCATCTTGCAACAAATCACCAAGAGCACTAAACACACGTTCACTCAAGCACATGTACTGTACCTCGATGACTAAGTCTGACTAACTTTGGATTGTTTTGGATTATTCTTTTCACTTCCTGTTTAATGCTTTTTTCCTCCACCCTTGTTTCTAAGTCTTTCTTTACTTTCACCATTTCAGCATACATGGTTTCCACATCATTTTTGTAGCTTTGCACAGCTTCATTCACCTGTGTTATCTTCTCCTCAATATCACTGCTCTGGTCTGTCAGACTGCTTACTTGCCTAATTGTCTCTGTATCATTTTTGAACTCTTTCATAACACTCTCGTGATTGACTACTATACTTGCCATTTCACTCATTTTCTTCCTAAGTGTACTCAAGTCCACTGTTAGTTCACTGATGGCTGTGTCTTTCTTGTTGGCCTCCCTTCCTAGTTTTTCTATTTCTTCCTTTTGCAAGTGCATCTGCTTCTTTATTTCACCAATTTCATTTTTGAAAGCCATTTCCAGTTTGTGTACACGTTCAACCAGTCTATTGTGAGTCTCCACTTCAACCAGTTCTTGGTAGAAATCATCATCTTGCTTTCTACCTTTATCCCTTTTCTTTTCCCAATTTGCTTTACTAAAGTATGTGTCCATTTTGCAATACTAAAAGCACAGAGTACATGTACTTACATTCCCCGTGCAGCTGTAGTCTAAACAAATCTCAGCTGACTGAGCGCATTCTTTTGCCTCTCGGTTCTCTTTTCCCTTTAGAACAAGTCTTGTTTAAACTTCTTATTATTTTTTTTTTCTTTTAATAATGAAAAATCATTTAGTCTAACCTGGTACAGAGCTTGACTCATTTAAAGATACTAATTTAGGTAATGCCACTGGCCGTGCTGGCTCGGTACCGAGCGCCGACGTCGCACGTCTGCTCTGTGTGTGTGTGTGTGTGTGTGTGTCCTGCTAGATTATTTTAAATCTAGAAAAGGAAATTTCATTAGATGTAGACCTCTGCCCTGATGAGGCTAACAAAGATTCCTATCTACATTCAGACCAGGAATGACGTGGGCCCATAGCCCACACTCTCCCCATATTCTAGGTTTACTGTAATCATTGCAAGGGTTACAGGAGTCGGTGGTGTAGATGCGTAGGCTGTCTGGGTAGTTATTATTATAATTATTTTTGCCTTAGAAGACAATTCTCCATATACAGGTAGACCTCCACTCTGACCTGATTTTAGGCAGGAAGTGTCCCCCAGGGTCCACCTCAGTAAGTAGTATGGGATCCTCGGGGGCTGCCTCTCTATTTTGTGCGATATATAGCTAGTTTTTACTTAGGAAAAAGAAAATCATTGTGGTAGACCTCCACCAAAATTTGGTTTTAAGTGGGGTGGGACCAGTTGAGATACCTCCCTTCCCCATATTCTAAGTTAGCTGCAAGCGAAATTTTGCAGAGGCAGACCTCAACCCCAACCAAGTTTTAGGTAGGATGGGACCCCCAGTCATGGGAGTTGCCCCTCTGTTATACACAGAGATAGACCTCAAGCTCAAACAGGTTTTAGGCAAGGTAGAACCAGTGAAAATCCCTATCTATTACCAGACCAATGGCAGTACCCATGCCCCTCCCCAGTTAGTGTAAGTTTGCTTTAACGTGAGAAAATATGCTGTAGTGTTTGCTGTAGATGGTTGAATGGTGTGGGTAAGTGGGTGGTGCATCCATATATACAATATATATATATATATATATATATATATATATATATATATATATATATATATATATATATATATTGTATATATTTATTATTTAAATTCAACTTTCGAGCGGGAGCGGGTGGGAGTTGTGGGACCTTCCATCCTGGGTGGTGGCTAGACAGGGAGTGACCCTGGGTCCCTCGCCGACCTCAGCGTGGCAACATGGGAAAAAAGCCCTGCCACGTGTCATAGAATTCATTCAAATCCTTGTTATAATTCTAAAAAGTGATACTCAGTGTACTATATAGTGTCCTTTACTATATACAGAATATAAAAAACAATTTCAAATAGCACATAGATGGGAAATAAGAGAGAGAGAGGCATGTACTATGGTTGATTTGGCACATCGCAGGAGGTGATTCACCAGGTGGGCCCCACCCTGAACGGACTTCGTGCGGTGAAAGGACTATAGTGATGGGAATTCCGGCTCTTTCAAGGGAGCCGGCTCATTTGGCTCCGAGCAGTCAAGAGAACCGGCTCTTTCGGCTCCTAAATGGCTTCTCATGTAGTACCACATTGGCTTTTATAAAATTTGCCCAAATTTTGCAATATTGCACCTTATGTTAAAAAAAAAATGGATGCAGTTAGAGAAATGTGAATTCCACAAATATATTGTTCTCTTTAATCATCTTGAAACATTCTCAATGCTAATAAGATTATGCATATTCAGCATTTACAGTTGGTGAAATCATATTACCCTTACACATACAGTATATATCAATTCAAAGGCTTTATGGAAGACTTTGCTCTTGTAATGCAGGAGGAGAACTTAAAAATGTACATCTTCCATTTGTAGTTTAAATAACGAATGAAACCTTCATTATCATATTAAAAAAAATAAATATCAGCTAAATCTGGCAACCAAGAAAATAAAGAAAAAAGCAAACGGCTCCCATCGTTCACTTAAAAGAGCCGGCTCTATGAGCCGGATCGTTCACGAACGACACATCACTATAAGTGACGTGGCGCGATGCAGCCAACGTTAGACTAAAGCTCAAAGTCGTCGCTACATAGCACTCCTATCGAGGTCATACTACGCCGCCTCTGTGGCAAGCTATTTAACCCGCCCCGTCCCGACCACTTTTTCACCACTGGTACCCCCCAATTCTGATCATTTTTCGACCCTTTTTTCTTTTTTTGCTAAAACTTTCGCTTTTGGTCAGAAACAATGGTCAGTGACAAAGAAATTGTTCCCCGGGATCCATAATTACCTTAAACAGGTATGCCTTGGTCCCACCTGGCCCCGTGTTTTCCGTAGGTGGTCTGAGCCTCTAATGTTTTCTATGGTATTATAAGTCTGGGAAACCAATGAAAGTAAGAAGATATGTATTTATTACAAACATAAAAACATGTGATAAAAGAGTATATTGGATTTTATACAAAAATAGAGCAGAAATAAGCATTGTACCACCGTGTGAAATGAGCAAAATCAGGCAACTTGGTCACGATGAATCGCTAACATTCGAAAATCATGATACATATCATTTTTTTTACTTACATAATACTTCTACAATAACATTATACCATTTTACATTTTGTTGAACTGTTTTTACGTATTCACAGGCCTTTTGATAACATTTAGCGTAATGTTAGCGCTTATTTACGTAGTGAGTGAACTCGCTGTGACTGTTGTTTCAACTCGTATTGTGTTTTTTCTACTTACATAATACTTTTCTAATAACATTATACACTTTTCAACTTTATAGAACTGTTTTGAGATAATTTCAGGCCTTACGTAAATATATAGCGTAATAATAGCGCATAATAACACACACGGTGAAGTCGCTATGACTACTATTTCAACTTACAACCTATTTTTGTACTTATATAATAATTCTCCACTAACATTGCACATGTTTACACTTGATATAATTGATATCACATAATTTCAGAACTTACGATGCAACTGAGCGTCATATTAGCGCGTGCTTACACATGGAGTGTTATCGTGATATCATTTGTTTCATCTTACACTAGTATTCAACTTATAAAATACCTTACTACTAACATTACAACAAATTCCACTTTATATAATTCCTATCACATACTGACCAGAATGTGGGTGTACTCGTGACATCAATTATTACAACTTACACTATTGTTCAACTTATACGTTTTATTCATGCTAACATTACACCCGTTTCCACTTTATATTCTTGCTATCACATATTTACTGACCAGAGTGTTATACTGAGCGTCATATTTTCGCAGATTTATACAGTGGGTGTAGTTTTCATATCACTTCGTTCAACTTACACTATTTCTCAACATACATTACTTTCCTGCAAACATTACACCCGTTTCAAGTTTATATAAGACTTGGCACATACTGACTGGCCTTACCATTATACTGAGCGTCATATCGCCATCCCACACAGTTTCAGTAGTGTAGGAAGTTATGGTACTCTCTGAAACATGGCTGAAGGCACAACGCAACATTGGTGGTGGTGGGGGAGGTGGAGAGCGGCGCCTTTCATCACTCGCACTTCTCTTCCCTCTCCCTTTTCCTTTACCCTTTCCCTTCCCTTTCCTTCCTTTCCCCACATCCTGGGGCTGTGTAGAGGAAGTTTGAGAATATTGTATGGCGAAAGACGTGCTGGGGAGTGGCTCCACCTCCTCTCTCCTAGGCCTACGTGCACCACGTGCTCGTGCTGCCTCCCTCACACCACTTCCCTTTCACCCCGCACTCCCACCACACCACTTTCGCCTTCCCCAGACAAAACACTAGGCCATACTTTATTTGCCTTCTCGCCCCACCTTCTGATCCTCGGGGTGAGATTTTTTCCTTCCCCAACCACGAGGCAACATCACGTCCTAAGCCGCCATCATCGTCATCGTCCTCATCCTCATCCTCATCAGAATCTCTCTCTAGGGGATGGAGAGAGGTCCATGCAGGTGTTTTGGGTGCAGGCTGGCCTTCCCTTGCCTTACGATACGTGACATACCGCTTTTTCCGGGGCGCAGGGACCTCCTCATCACTGCTTGTTATTTCCTCCTCAGGCTGCACATAATCTCAATCCACCACATCATCATCAAGTGGAGAATCACTATCTCCAGTGAAGGCATCCAGGGCGGATTGTATTTCGTCGTCTGAGAGACCTTTACGCGCCATGTCTGACCTGGGTCACTGCTAACAGGTGAGTGACTGAGACAAGGGCGAGCACAGGTCACACGGGGTCTGGGACGCTGCCCGCCTGAGGGCAGGTAGGGGAGGCTTGGGTACGTGGGCGAATCAAAAATCTCGCGCGAATTTTGAAAATTGTGGAAATTATGAACCTTGCAATTGCACGACGTTGAAGTACGTCAACGGGATTGGCAGTGACATAACGTGAGGACGTGGAAGTACGTTGACGGGGCGCCGCGGGTTAAATAGTTCAATTTCTTTCTCGACAGACTAATATATATATATATATATATATATATATATATATATATATATATATATATATATATATATATATA
>NC_137019.1:23909457-23914457 GCF_032717465.1 Coenobita brevimanus | reverse complement strand
TACAGTATATTACTTAGACTGTGGTCGCGATGACGATGACAGGGATAACGACCTATTCCTGGAGAGCGACATTGAATAAAAGTTACCGTGTGCTATGTTCTTTACTTCATTTGTACACCTATCATAATGTATCCACATTCTGTCTCCAGCTACTGCAATGCATGCCTCTTTATTACATGCATATACCATGTATCATTGCATCAATGGCCGTAGGTTTTATGTAAATGCTTTGTACTTATTTTATTACTGACTTTTCTTGACAATTCATATTCAGGTAACCTTATTAAACAGGTGTCTCCTTACTCTCTGCTGAATTATATATTCCATTGTGATGATAACAAGCAACATGTCATGTGTGCACTGTTACTAATATATGACACGTTTCGTCACTTACACATCTGTAACGTTGGAAGTGTACTTCAATCAGGGGATATAGGGAGTTGTACACCTCAAGTGGATGGTATTTCCATATATGATGATAACATTACAATAATTCACATCCCTGCGTTAAAAATGGATAACTTCCTTATAGGTCTATATGAAAATATCAGGCTTATTTTTCAAATATAGGCAACATTTTCCGTCTACCAGACACCCACCCTTTCCAATATTTAACCCATACGATGATTAGGGGGCGGCGTCTATATGGACAAGGTCAAGGTGACGTCATGATATGAGTGAGGGGGCGGGGCATTTCCCCGCTAGTCTTGCTCCAGCAATGGGTAAAACAGTCGCCTCGAATGCTTATCTTCCTCTTATACGTGCCTTAACTTTCCACATTTGGTAATAAACAATACTGATGCCAGTCAGGTCAGGGTCTGAATTTAAACTATCATCGTAATCCAACGCGTTGATAAAAAGTTATTGCCGAAAAACAGTGTTCCAATGTCCCTGAAATCCATAGTATATATATGTATATATATATATATATATATATATATATATATATATAATATATATATATATATATATATATATAGTATATATATGTATATATATATATATATATATATATATATATATATATAATGGTAAGTGGTGGCAACCATCATCCACTCACTTGATGTAGTGCCGCCAACTTCTTCCTTAGCCTGTATCATTCTTTTTCTGTGCCTACCCTCCTCTTTTCCTATTTCTCCCATCTTTCCTGTCACTTCTTATTGTTTCTCTTTCCTTTACAGGAGGCTTTACATTGAGTGACAAGCCAAATGGTTTCTTGTAAGCCAAGAGACCATTTACAACGCTGAGTGGTAGCAATATAATCAAACTATACGTGCCCCCTAAGTGTCAGCAAGTGGGTTGGTGGAGGGTTAATGTCCCTACCGTAAAACAAATAACTCAAAGTCAAATGGCCTAACCTTACGGTGTTATGGCGTCGGGCAATATATATATATATATATATATATATATATATATATATATATATATATATATATATATATATATATACAGTATATAAAATATATCTTTATCTATAAATATCTATATATATACATATATATATATATATATATATATATATATATATATATATATATAATATACGTATCTATATATAATTAATATACGTATCTATATATTATATATGTATATATATATATATATATATATATATATATATATATATATATATATATATATATATATATATATATATATATAATATACGTATCTATATATAATTAATATACGTATCTATATATTATATATGTATATATATAATATACCGGGTATGTATATAGTATATAATTATATAGATAGATAGATAGAAAGATATTGCCAGACGCTTCAATCCCGTACGGGGTGGCCACAAAAAAATCGCCTCCACGTCGTCATGTCCCCCGCCATTTCACTGCCCTTCTCTCAACTCACACCCCCCTCCCTCATATACCTCTCCACTCCATCCCTCCATCTCATCCTCGGCCTCCTCCTCCCTCTCCCCCCCTCTACCTTACTCACATACACTATCTTCGTCAGTCTCTCACCCTCCATGCTCTCCCCGTGGACAAACCAACTCAGTGTGTTCCTCATAATGTTTCCTATCACATCCACATCCACACCACAACGCTCCTTTATATCCTCATCTGTCAGCCTGTCTCTCCATGTGACTCCACAGGCTCCTCTTAAATAACTCATTTCCACTGCTCTCACTCGACTTGTGTCCTTCAAACAACGTCCAAGCTTCACTTCCATACGTTTGAGTTGGTATCACAATACTGTCATGTAGTAACTTTTTCACTTCCATGCTCACTTCCCTGTTTCTTATCACTGCTTTCAAGGAACCGGCAACCTTTCTTTCTTGTTGTACCTTTTCAAACACTTCACCCTCCAAACTTCCATCCTTACTCATCACACTACCCAAGTACTTAAACGTACTCATACTCCATTTCCTCTTCATCCAACCTCACTGTACATTCACTGACTTCACCTCCCTCAAAGACCATCACTTTACTCTCCCTTTCACCTTGAGATTCCGTTTCTTACACACTTTCCCAAACTCATCCACCAAGCCTTGCAGCTCCCCTTTGTCTTCACTCAACAACACCGTACCTTCTGCAAACAACAGTACAGGGAGTTTCCAAACACTACCCTCTCTCACCAGGGCCACTCCAACATCCACTGCCCTACCTTGTACCTCTTTTATTACCCCATTCACGTACAGATTGAACAACCATGGAGACATGACATCCCTGTTTCAACCCAATCTTCAAAGAGAAAAATTCACTCAGTTCACCAAATATATTTTATATATTCTGTATGTATGTATATATATATATATATATATATATATATATATATATATATATATATATATATATGTGTACTCAGTTCACCAAATATATTTTATATATTGTGTATGTATGTATATTATACATATATACATATATAAATATATACATATATATATATATATATATATATATATATATATATATATATATTTTTTTAATGCGAGGAAGAAGGAACCAAAGGCCATGGCCCGCAGTAACAGTTCCCTCCAAGAGAAAAACAAAATACAATAGAGAGCCAAATTCAAGATCCGATCATTTTGAGATGCCTGGACACACTGCGTTTGAAAGACTGGAGATCATAGGCAGCAGGAAATACAGACAGAGGGAGACAGTTCCAGAGTTGACCTGTTGCATAAATGAAAGACTGGGAGTAACGGTTAACTCTTGCATTAGAGAGTTGGACAGAAAAGGGATGAGAGTTTGCTGCCAGACGGGTGCTACGCGCCCGTCATAGAGGTGGAGGAATGCAAGCAGACAGTTCAGAGGAGCAGTGACCATTAAAGTAGCGATAGAAAAGAGATAAAGATGCAACAGTGCGGCGAAGAGACAGAGGTTGAAGCGAGTCAGTAAGAGGAGGAGAGTTAATGAGACGAAAAGCCTTTGACTCCACCCTATTGAGAAGAGCTGTATGTGGGGAGCCTCCCCACACATGAGAGTTGTACTCCACACAGGGGCGGATAAAACCTCTGTATAGAGTCAACAATTGTGCAGGGGTAAAGAAAGAGCGGAGTCGGCTTAGCACACCCAATCTCTTAGAAGCAGATTTTACAAGAGATGTAATATGATCTTTCCAAGATAAGTCCCGAGTAAATGAAACCCCAAGCATGTTCAAGGATGATGCAGGATTAAGCTGAATATTATTAAACATTAATGGGTATACCTGTGGAAGATTTTGTCGGGTTGATAGGTGTAAGAACTGAGTCTTAGATGCATTAAAGACAACCATATTATTTTTACCCCAGTCAGCGATACGAGCCAAGTCAGACATTAGGTGTGCCATAGCCTCATCCCTTGTTTCTTGAAGTAACTGTTGAGATGGGCGTTGCGGGAACCGAATGGAAAGGTGAAGGGTGGAGTCATCAGCATATGAGTGGATAGGGTTAGATGTACAGCTTAGAAGATCATTGATGAATAAAAGGAAGAGAGTTGGTGATAGGACAGAGCCCTGAGGAACACCACTGTTGATAGATCTAGGAGAAGAACGATGGCCGTCTACAACAGCGGCTATAGAACGACCAGAAAGGAAGCTAGCGATGAAGGCACAGATAGAAGGATAGAAACCGTAGGAGGGCAGTTTGGAAATTAAAGATTTATGCCAGACTCGATCGAAAGCCTTTGAGATGTCAAGTGCAATGGCAAAGCTTTCTGCCGAAGTCCCGAAAGGAGGATGACCAGGAGTCTGAAAGGTAGGAGAGAAGATCGCCAGTGGAGCGTCCCTGACGGAACCCATACTGACGATCGGAAAGAAGGTTGTGATAGGAAAGATGCCTTAAAATTTTTCTATTAAGAATTGACTCGAAAACTTTTGAAATACAGGACGTTAAAGGAATATATATATATATATATATATATATATATATATATATAGATATATATATATATATATATATATATATATATATATAATATACATACATACATAATATATAAAATATATTTGGTGATCCGAGTGAATTTTTCTATTTGAAGATTGGGTTGAAACAGGGATGTCATGTCTCCATGGTTGTTCAATCTGTACATGAATGGGGTAATAAAAGAGGTACAAGGTAGGGCAGTGGATGTTGGAGTGGCCCTAGTATATATATATATATATATATAACACGTGGTATGTGGGGGCGCTCACCATCCACTCACTCGATGTAGTGCTACTCTCAGGTGTCTGCCCTGTTCTCTCCTCAATCCTTTTTTCCTTCTATCTTCTTCTGCCTTTTTTTCCTTCATTCTTTCCTCGTCTTTCTGCCTGCAGGTAACTTTACACTCCCTCTTCTGTCATTCATTCCTTCATTCTTTCCTCTTCCTTCTCCCCGTGGGTGACTCTACACTGAGTGACAAGCCAAATGGTTTCCTGTACACCAGGAAACCATTTACTACGCTGAGTTGTAACCGTATAACCAAATTTTGGCGCCTGGTGGTTTAGTGGGTAATTATTGTGCTCCAATCGGATTGAGCCGGTGAATGTTTATATCCATGGGATGGTTGGGGTTTATT
>NC_137019.1:23726957-23906957 GCF_032717465.1 Coenobita brevimanus | reverse complement strand
TCTGGTAGATTGTACAGTATGTAGGGTAAGAAGTGCTTGTAAGTGTAATTGTAGTGTTGGAGTGGCTTTGGATGTGTGTGTAGTCTGTGAACCAAGTGTAATCAGCCCGCGCAAACCGACTTAGTGGAAGCATACTTTGTAGTAAGCAACACTGGTTCAACCACAGCACCCCTTGTGTCTGCCAATGAAGTACATGGCCGGATGAACACTCTCAAAGTTTATTACCCTGGCGGGGTGTGAACCCTGTTTCACCTGTGTACGAAACGCACACTCTACCACTGTACCACAGAGGCTCCATATACTGTATATATACGTTGAGCACACTGCTTCCCGTCCGATCAGCGAAGTTAAGCAACGTTGGGTCTGGTTAGTACTTGGATGGGTGACCGCCTGGGAACACCAGATGCTGTTGGCATCCCTACGTGTCAAGTGGGGTTGGTGGAGGATTAGTGCCCCTCCCTGTAAAACAATGAACTCTAAGCCCTTGGCCACCCCGTCTGGGATACATGGCGTCTGGCAATGAATGATATATATATATATATATATATATATATAATATCTCATTATATATTTTTTTATGTACAGTATATGCATATATATTAAATATTTGTATCATATACTGTATATATACATATATGTAGTGTATATGTCTTAGATGCATGAAAAACAACAAGATTATTTTTACCCCAGTCAGAGATACGAGCAAAAATAATCTTGTTGTTTTTAATGCATCTAAGATTCAGTTCTTACACCTATAAACCCATCAAAATCTTCCACAGGTATACCCACTAATGTTTAATGATATTCAGCTTAATCCTGCATCATCCTTGAACAATGCTTGGGGTTTCATTTACTCGGGACTTATCTTGGAAAGATCATATTACATCTCTTGTAAAATCTGCTTCCAAGAGATTGGGTGTGCTAAGCTGACTCCATTTTTTCTTTACCCCAGCACAATTGTTGACTCTATACAGGGGTTTTATCCGCCCCTGTGTGGAAAACAACTTTCATGTGTGGGGAGGCTCCCCACATACAGCTCTTCTCAATAGGGTGGAGTCAAAGGCTTTCCGTCTCATTAACTCTCCTCCTCTTACTGACTCCCTTCAACCTCTGTTTCTTCGCCACACTGTTGCATCTTTATCTCTTTTCTATTGCTACTATAATGGTCACTGCTCCTCTGAACTGTCTGCATGCATTCCTCCACCTCTACGACGGGTGTAGCGCCCGTCTAGCAGCAAACTCTCATCCCTTTTCTGTCCAACTCTCTAATGCAAGAGTTAACCGTTACTCCCAGTCCTTCATTTATGCAACAGGTCATCTCTGGAACAGTCTCCCTCTGTCTGTATTTCTTGCTGCCTATGATCTCCAGTCTTTCAAACACAGTGTGTCAAGGCATCTCGAAATGAATGGATCTTGAATTTGGCCCTCTCTTGTATTTTGTTTTTCTCTTGGAGGGAACTGTTATTGTGGGCTCATGGCCTTTGGTTCCTTCTTCCTCACATAAAAAATATATACAGTAATCCCTGTACTTTCCGGACGCCCATTTTCCGGACATCCCCACTTACCGGACATTGTGGGCCTGGACGATCGGAACCTAAAAATGGCCATAAAAAGAAAAAAATTCCAAAAAAATCAGAATTTTTTCCCACCCGTAATATGAAATTGCCACATGGCGCCATACAGCTGCTTACACCATGGCCCTTTCACCCCTTCCTTCCTCCCCTCTCCCCCCTTCCCTGTCAGGTTTGTTATTTTTCATTACCAAATGTGGGCCAATTTGGTAATGAAAAATTCGTTTGGTAATGAATCAGAATAATGCATTACCAAACGGATTTTTCACATGTATGAGGATACATAGGATGGAGATGGTGGATTGTTTGCTCTCTCTGATTAATCTGCTACCCTACATAGCGTAAAAATAATCAACATGCTGTTAATTATAAGGAGAGTGATTACATGTATTTCCACTTGGATAAATAATCAGTGAAGAATAAATGCTAGCTTTACGAATTTGGTAATGAAAAGTTAAATTTGGTAATGAAAGTTGAGGAGATTGGTAATGTGGCCGTTGCGATCTGGCAATTCTGTTTCTCCGACATCAACAGTTACTCCCTAACTTCGATTGTGAATAGATGCTTATTGCACTGGAAGCCACACGTGCTCATTTTTTGTGAATAAACAGTGAATATACTGCAATACCTCGCCTCTAGACCACATGGGAATTTACAGTGTTTTGCAGTGTTAAGAAATTTGAACTTAGAGTGCAAAGGATCAACTGTGGAGTGCAAATTGGCAGTTTAAGCTGGCGGTTAGAACTTAGAACTGCAGTGGTGCAGTCAAGAACAATGTGCAGTGTTAAACAATTATAACTCACAGTGCAAAGAATTAAGTGCAGCACAACACTGGACTACTGTATGTGCTTCAAGAGCATTTTCACCACTGCCAAAACCTTAGAAAGGCAGCCACAAACGTGATGTAAGTACCCTGGCTGAGGTACAGTCACTTCTAATTCCTCATTCGTTGGTTCCTTTTCATTTATTTCATGCTTTATGTCCATTATTGGTGTGAATAGGGTCTTAAATAGGTTTAAATAGGTGCTATGCATGTCCGGTAGGGGGTTATTTAGGTAGCTTTCAAAGTTAGACTGGGTTAGGGTCCATAAGTACCAGTCCAGGAGGTTGGTGCCCACTATCCGGACAGGACCACTTTCTGGACATGTCTTTGGCTCTATTACGTCGGATAGTGGAGGGAATACTAATATATATATATATATACAGAAGTGACAATGATTAGGTGGATGTGCAGTGCGTCCCTGCGTGCTAGGCCCGGGGGTCTGGGATTACGACGGAAGAATTGAGAGTTAGGATGTGACGAGTGTATTGGTGTTGTGATGAGGAGAGGTAGATTGAGATGGCTTGGGCATGTGGAGAGGATGTGGGACGATAGATGGGTGCAGAAGCTGAGAGCTGTTAATGTTCAAGGTCGGGTTGTGAGGGATAGACTGGGAAAGACGTGGGACAAGGTCATTGAGTGTGACCTCAGGGTTAAGGGAGTGAACAGGGAGGCTGCCACAGATCGTGGAGCATGGAGAGCCGCCATTAGGTGACCAAAGTCGACACATGCAAGGATGTTGGACCCTACAAAAATATATATATATATATATATAAATTATATAGTTTATATATCTATTATATTTGTATTATATATAAAATATATATATAGTATATATATTATCTTTCTCATATATTTATTATACATATCATATCTGTATTAAATATATTATATATATATATATATATATATATATATATATATATATATATATATATAGATATATATATATATATATATATATATATAGAGAGAGAGAGAGAGAGAGAGAGAGAGAGAGATAACTATATAGATAGATATAGATATATAGATAGATAGATAGATATAATAGACAGGTAGATATAGATAGATAAATTTTATATATCTGTTATATATGCATATTATATATATTATATATCATATCTATATTATATATGTATGCTATATATATATTATATATATCTATATTATGTATGTATAAGTATCATAAAATAATTTTATATATATTATGTATATTATATATATTATGTATAGTATATATTATATATGTTATATATACGTTATATATATATATATATATATATATATATATATATATATATATATATATATATATATATATATATATATATATATATATATATATATATATATATAATATTATATATAAAATATATATACAGTATATATAATATCTTTCTAATATATATATATATATATATATATATATATATATATATATATATATATATACACACACTGAGTATATATATTTGCAGCATGTGAGGTGGTGTTTGGGATGAAGAGAAGCCGAAAAGGGGTGCAGGGAAAGCTTTGTGAAAGGATGAGGTTAGGCAAGTTGTGGTGTAAAAGAAGAAAGCATATAGTGAGTGGATGAGAAGCAGAGGTATGGAGGAGGTTGAAAGACAGAAGAGTTATAAGTAGAGATTAAGAGAGGCAAAAAAGTGAGTAAGAAAGAGTATGAAGAGAATGGATGAGGTAGGGGGAAGGAAAGTGAGTGTAAAACGGAGGGGATGTGAGAAAATTTTCTAGAAGGAGGTGAAAAGAGTTTGACAGGACAATAAATAAATTAGTAGGGGAGTGAAAGATAAAAATGGTAGGTTGGTAGTGGAGAAGGGAGAAGAAGTGAGCAGATCAAGAGAACACTTTAAGGAACTGTTAAACATAGAAAATGAAAGTAATGCGAGTATAAGTGGCTGAGAAATGTTTGGGGGAAGGCGGGAAGTGAGACGGGAGCAAGAGATTGGTGGGATGGAAGTCATGCTAGCAATGAAGAAAGTTATAATGGGGAAAGCCCCAGCAAGTGATGGAGTGTCTGGTGAAATGCTGAAACATGGGGAGAGATAGTGGTAGAATGGATATGGAAGATGTGAACATTGACCTGGGAGGAAGGTAGAGTCCAGGAGGATTAGAAGTCAGATATAATTATTTCTCCGTACAAAAGGATAAGGGGAAAAAGCAGTGTGTGGTAATCATAGGCGCATCAAATTTTTTGTCTTCCTAGTGTAATAAGAAAAGTGTATGGTAAGACATTTATTGGGATAATTACGGAAATAACAGAGGAATTAGATGGAGAAGAACAAGGAGGTTTAGGAAGGGAAGAGGTTGTGTAGATCAGATATTTAGCCTTAAGTCTTTAGTGGAAAAATTTCTAAAGATGGGAAAGAAGCTGTATGCGGCCTTCATGGATTTGGAGAAAGCATATGACAGACTGGATACACAAGGAATGTGGAAAATATTAAGAATATGTGGGTTGAAAAGTGTGAGGAGCATGCATGAGGGTGCTAAGGCTGCACTGCGTGTGGATAGTGAACTTTGTGAATTTTTCTGTATGAATGTTTAATTGAAACAGGAATGTGCCATGTTTCCGTGGTTGTTCAGTCTGTATATGGATGGGGTTATAAAAGAGGTACAAGATAGGATAATGGATGTTGGAGGGGCACTAATGAGAGAGGGCAGCTTTTGTAATTTCCTGTACTGTTGTTTGCACAAGATACTGTATTTTTAAGTGAAGATGAAGGGGAACTGCAAGGCTTGGTGAATGACTTTGGGAGAGTGGATATGAAATGGAAACTAATGGTGAATGTAGGGAAGAGTAAAGTTATGGTCTTCGAGAGAAATGAAGTAACTGAATGTAGCCTAAAGTGAGGCTGAAAGACGAGGGAATGGAAAATGAGTGCATTTAAGTTTGCTGGTAGTGTGATGAGTAAGGATGGAAGTTGGAGGATGAAATGCTTGAAGGAAGAAACGTTACTGGTTGTTTGAAGGCAGTCTAAGAAATAGGAAAGTAAGGATGGAAGTAAAAAAGTCGCTGCATGACAGTATTGTCATATTAGCTCTAACGTACTGAAGTCAAGCGTTGACCATGTTGGAAGGACACAAGTCAGGATTGAGAGCAATGGATATGAGTTATTTAAGAGGAGCATGTGGAGTTACATGGGGAGACATTCTGGCAAATAAGAAAGTAAAGGAGTATTGTGATGTGGATGTGGATGTTATAGAAAGAGTTAGAAGAAATACACTGAGGTGGTTTGGCCATGTGGAGAGGATGGATAGCGAGAAACTAACGAGGAGTGTATGTGAATGAGGTGGAAGGGGGGGGTGAGAGGAAGGGGAAGACCGATGATGAAATGGAGTGAAGAAGCATATGAGAGAGAAATGTGTGAGCTGGACTGAGGGCAGTGAAATAGCAAGGGACAGGGTGACATGAAGGTGGTTTTGTTTGTGGCCACCCCTTAAGGGATTGAGGCATCTTGCAATATATATATATATATATATTCATTCATTCATTGCCAGACGCCATGTATCCCAGACGGGGTGGCCAATGGCTTAGAGTTAATTGTTTTACAGGGAGGGGCACTAATCCTCCACCAACCCCACTTGACACAAGGAGGGAGATAAGACAAGTGACCGAGATCAATAAATCATTTTTTGAGCCCCTGTTTTTACCATTCTAGGCTTCCTTATCTGCCTGTGACTTTATTTTTCCATTACTGATGCAGCTGTGAGAATGGCCTTTGTTCCACACAAGGAAATAAAGAAATTCATTATATCATTTTGCCCGTTTTTCCATTTCTGGGCAGAATAACATCCCGCTAATTTTCCATATAATACACATGAGCAGCCTTATGTGTTACCATGTGCTTGACAGAGTAGGCATGACATAACCGTAGGAGGAGCTAATGAGAATGTTCTTCAATGACTGACCAGCTCTGCATTCTTAACAACTCTTAATTGGCTAAGAGGATGTATTAGCTTGTAACTGGTAGCAGAAGCCTCCCTTGTGTGAAATAGGCTGTAGATTATAAATAAGACAGAAGATTGGCTTCTAATATACTACAGCAGTAGCCATGTGTGTGTGTGTAATTCACCGGGTCGGTCAGGATCACCTGATGGTCGTGATCGTCAGCTTTTACCCTCCCGGAAGGGAGCTGAGAGCTCATATAGTCCGATCTAAGGGCAAGACTGTGACCTTCACACACGCACACACCCGTCCCCTTGCTCAAGGGGGACAGTAACCACCCACTTCGTCAGTGAAACTTTTTCGCAACCTGAGCGAGGTGCAAACTCCCGTTTAGCAGATGGCAAGCGAGAACGTTACCACTGCACCAGCGAGCGGTGTAAGGTGTGAAAAGGATAAAAAATAATGGAACTGTGCTGGAAGACCGGGTCGAACTCGGGACACCTTTATCGGAGTCCCAGGCTGCTCCACCTTACATCCCCTTGTGTGTGTGTGTGTGTGTGTGTGTGTGTGTGTGTGTGTGTGTGTTTTGGGCAGCCAAAACTACACATTCAAATCGGACTAATATTAGCACAAAAATCACAAAAAAATCTCTGATGTAAAAAAAAATTGGTCCCATCATGACTGAAAAACTTTTACTATATTTAATGAGCAATCGCATTTTGACCAAAACACGCTGCTCCCAGAGCCCGGCATAGGATCTCCGTAGAATTTTTTGCCCAGAGGTAGAACTAAAATAAACTGGGTTCCATTACCGAAGCTGCAAATAACACGATCAATTGGTTAGCTGCAAAAAATCCAAGTGACAACATTACACTGGAACAGCACATAAATGCGAGAGACCTCTGCAGGAGCAAGTGCAAGGGGCCCGAAGGGCCCACGAGCATTTGTGTTAAGTCTATGGAGGTGGAGTAAACTATTATATAAGTGTCAGGAAACAGTGAGAGACAGTCATTTTTATAACTAAACACATTCGAGACACATTTCCCACTAGACACATTCAGACACAGTCTTTCACTTTGATTACAAAACACACAGACTGTGCACATTTCCCCTTTTGGTTTACCTCTCCATATAATACTGGTGTGTGTATTATATCACCAACGAGTTCTAGTTCCTCAGGCTGTGAGTACATAGCTTCAACTGATTGTAATTTGGTTAGGAAGGAGAAATAACTCATTTTTATATCTGTGTTGTGAGCCTATATAAGTCCCCATTTTTTAACCAAATCCTAGTTGTTTATGTTACAGTGAAAAGTCTTGTTAGTTTTCTTGTGAGTTTTACCCTACCCTTCTGGTGACTGATAAAAGATTAAAAGAGTGATGGAAGCAACTTACCCAGCACAGTACTGTAATATGTACTCATAACAAATTTGGCGACCTCGCCAGGATAGTTCTGTGACAAAATACTGGCAACCTTGGCCAGATACACAGTGCTTACTCTTACCTAATTAGCTCATAATCAGTAATAATTGGCCTAACGAATGATAATGATGTCAGAACAATTTGGATTCTCATCCTTCCCCTACCACAGTGAAAATACTCACAAGGTGTGAGCTCATATTGCTTGCCCAGGCCTTGCAGTTGCGAAATTCTGACCAAATCACCAAGACTGATTTACTTGATCTAATTGGAAATCGTATTTAAGTACAGTGTTAATACCGAGAATCAGTGCCCCATAGTTAGTCCTGAGCCATCTAGTCACAGTGATACTGCACAAGGTGTTGACCCAGAGGATTTGTCGCTGGAAATACCTGCCCCCAGTGATTATTCTGCTCATGATACTGGCGACAAAGTGAAACCTGAGCTAGCCAAAATTTGGTTGAGAGAACAAGAAGTCCAATCTCAAATGAGAGAAGTAGAAGGCTGAGCTCAAATGAGAGAACTAGAAGTCCAAGCTCAAATGAGAGAACAAGAATTGCAAGCTAAAATGAGAACTAGAAATACAAGCTGAAATGAGACAAAATGAACTGGATTATGAATACAAACCAAGGCAGGCTGATAGTTCATCTCGAGCTCATAAGTCATCTGCCAGGGAATCTTTTGATGTTACCAGGAATATAAAGCTAGTACCTCCTTTTCATGAGCATGATGATACTAAGTACTTTCGAATGTTTGAAAAGGTGGCAGGTCATCTATCTTGGCCAAAAGACTCTTGGTCAGTACTGCTGCAGAGTGTTTTGAAAGGAAAGGCTCAAGAGGCTTTTATTTCTTTATCAGCTGATCATTGTGCTGATTATGTTTGTTTAAAAGATGCCATTCCCAAAGCACGTGAGCTCATGCCAGAGGCATATAGGCTTAAATTTAAGTCTACTTTTAAACAGAATGATCAGATTCATGTGGAATATGCTAGAGTACTGACAGATTTATTTGATCAGTGGTTGCATTCTAAGAAAGTTAATGTTTTTCCTTAAACTGAAAGAACTCGTGATCTTGGAGAACTTTAAGCTGCATGTTTGTTGTCCAAACTGAGGGATCGGATTCGAAGCCATCTTCGGTGAAACCAAGCTGCCCCGTTTTTGCTGGTCAAAGTGATACAAAGCCGGCCCAAGCGTTTGTCATCGAAACCAAGACCGTCTTTGTATCTCACCCAAGCATGGTCGGAAGCAGTCTTGGTGTAGCTTGGGGAGAATGAGATTGGGCAGCAAGGACACAAATGATAAATATAATGAAATTAGCATTATGTACATAAAATTAGGGTGCAGATGGCTAATATTAACGACATATAGAGCCAGTTCAGCACAAATAACGGCTACATGTAAGTTGCATATTCGTCAAAAGATCTTCTTCGGCAAACCCCTCTGTTTACTTGGCGATTGGCACTTAATTTTTCAGTTCTACATGTCCTGGACTGTTTTTGCGGACTTAAACCAAGCGCCCCAAGACATGCTTCAAATCCCAAGCTTGGACGACAAAAACATGCCTTTACTGGTAACATAGATAAGGATGTTGCTACTCACTTAGTAGAGAAAGATTTAGATACCCTAGCTGAGTCTGTCATTGTAGCAAATAATTATAATATAATTATGTAGGCCTCAGTCACTAGTTAAGGGTAGGAGAGTGGACCAATCACGTTTTGTGAACCTTTCCTCTTGCAAAGGCAAGTTAATGTCAAGTGATACTAGTAGGAACACTATGGGAAAACTGTAATCCTTTATCATGTTAGTCTCACTAAAGTAAGTGAGGACTGTACTGCCAGAGGGTAAGAAAAAAGTGTCAGATTTTGTCAGTATTGCAAGAAACTGAGGCATTTGAAGAACTGGTGCTGGAAGAACAATTGGCAAGGCTCCTATTACTTTGATAAACTCTTGGGGATTTTTTGAAACCAACAGAGAGCAGACACCCACAGACAGTGTTAGAGGTAGTCAGACTCTCCTCAACTGTCGGGATCAAGTGAGAGTGGTAATAAGACTCCATCAGAGTGTTCTTCCCAAAGCAGGACACAAAATGACTCCTTCCCAGATAATTTACTTGTTAACTTCATGTCTATGGGGTTAGTTTAATCCTCTCTCACACCATAAGTTTCCAGTAAGTTTTCATTCCACGCACAGAACCAAAATCTCGCTCAGGCCAGCGCCGCTTGTGCGGCAAGGAAAAAAGTTCTATGGTCCATTTTACCCTCGGAAAGTGCTTATATTGTTATAAATTGCTTCCCATCATCTTCGTTGGTGTTTATGATATCAGGTAAGAAAAAAAACATAAAACAGATGAATAAATATACGGTACATAAATGAAGCCTGAAAAAACCTTATTTACTTGAAAACTTGCTTCTGATAACTTCCCATCATCGTGAAAAATTTTTCCCGCGATGCGCAGCTGCAAAGGACATGCGTATATGCAGAATTCCACGATCTTTCATCTGTGAAAATTTGAAGTTGATACGTCCAATAGTTTTTGAGTAAATCGAAAAAAACTATGAAAATCGACTAAAAACGTCTGATTTGTTTATTATTTCGTATGTTGTTAGTGACACTGTAACAAACATAAATGTAAATTCTATCCAGTTTTGTAGCCCAAAGGTTAAGGAAGCCCATGATATAATTCACAGTGTTATTAGCCTTATTGTTATGGAGAAAATGAATTTTGAAAAGTTATGATGGGTTGCATGTGGTTTGCACGCTGTGACAGCTTGCACGCTGAGGCCCGTAGGCTGAGTATGTTCGTCTTTGGTAACTTTTCCCCATTTATTTTCACACATATGTTACTTTGCTTTACAAAAATATGCATAGGAAATCATCAGCTTGATTAAGCCTTTTTCAGATTTTTGATGTGACCTATACTTTATGAATAAAATGACTGAGAGAATAGCAATGAAATGCACCACATTTTCCTATACAATAGTATACAAACTAGACAAATAAGCTGGTTACTCGCGTCCTCTAGCAGTGTTGTAGTGTTTTTTAAGGAAATGAAGTTGAAGAGAAGAGGACAGGTACGATCACAGCTTGCATGTGAGTGTGAGTATTTGTGATGTGTGAGTGTGTGTGTGTGTGTGTGTGTGTGTGTGTGTGTGTGTGTGTGTTTGCGATGTGATTTACTGCTGTATGCTTTCATCAGTATGATACTGATGAAAGCACATTCCTGTGCAGAGCGGCACATCGCAAACAGGACATATACAGCTGGTGTCCCTCCTCCTCTTGTTGAAGTAGCACAACACACACCGCAGCCTTTTCCTGTCGGGGATTCTCTCCAGGGTGTGGTGCAGAGAAAGTGTGTTCTATTGTTGATATATTGACGGCGCTTGGATGGCGGTGCTCCTCCATCTCCTTGCCCCCGTTCTCCTGCTGGAGGTGCAGTGGCAGCAGCTGGCCAAGTAACTCCTGATGGGTCAGCTCCTGTGGGAGGTGGAACGGTCGTGGCAGTAACTGGTAGAGTTAGTCCTGACGGGCCAGCTGCTGCAGGAGGTGGAGCAATTGTTGCAGGAGGTGGAACGGAGGCTGCAGTTGATGTTGTAGTTGCTGCAGGTACAGGTGGTCATCGGCACGAGGGAAGGTCTGGGGCATGGTGAAGGGCATGACCCGATGCCGGCCACTCCTCCTCCTGGAATGTCAGGAGTTTGTGACATATGTGCTCCTGGAATTCCAGGAGAGTCATAGGTCTCCGAGTGTTCGTCTTGTAGAGGGTGTAGTCATTGAATAGGGCCATATGCATGAAATAAAAGGTCATTTTCTTTGTCCACATGACCGTCCTCCTTTGGGCGGGGTAGTATTGGATCATTTGATCGACATGATCCACCCCGCCCATGTGTCTAATATAGTCCTCCACCATGATGGGCTTGTTCACTGTTTTCTGAATGTGGTGGAATCTCCCATCTGGATCCTTGACCTTCTTATGCACCTGCTTGGGGACGGTGGTGTTGCTGTGGAAGGTGGACACCATACTTACAATACGTTTGTCCTTCCACAACAACACAATTACATTGCCCTTGTGTCTAGCTTCTACTCCTTCATCAGGAAGGCATTTAGCACTGCTGATGTCCTGCAGCTCCAGCAGTGCTCCCCTTGCTAGTCGTACTGTGTCACACACGTACATGCAAAAAGGCATTCACACAGTGATACAGAGTTGTAATAATTGCCCATATACAAAATGTATCCTTTGCCCTTCAAAGGTACAATGAGGCCCCACATTGTGTTCTCTAGAGACTTTTTCTCCTCTGTGTATACTTCAAAATTCTTAATGCAACCACTCCTTGCCTCAGCCAAGATGTATATTTTTATGGCATACTTTTGGGGCTTCATAGGGTTATATACATGGAAGGAGAGTCGCCCCTTCCAACCCAGAGATCCCTCATCCAGGCTAAGATGTTCACCCGGGATGTAAACCTCCTTGAACCTCTGAAGGAGATACTCCATCACTGTGCAAATCCTTATCAGCCGGTCCTGATTGCCCTCGGATATGGTGAGACTATTGAAAGCATGAAAGTGCTTCAGGATGGCCCTGAAGCGCTTTCCACTCATAGCTCGCCGAAATATGGGATAATCGTGAACCTTTGATGAATGCCAATAGTGTCTTACAGTTGGCAGTTCACAAACCCCCATACAAAAGTACAGTCCAAGGAACCGAGCCATTTCCTCTTCATTGCAGAGGTACCAAACATCTAGTGGTCCCCAGAAACGTGGCATATTTGTTTATCTCGACCGCCAGGTAGTTGTGTAACTCCCTGGTAAAAAAAAAGTTGGAAGTATTGGAGTGGTATGGTTGGTGTTGCCACTCTCAAACCTGGGGTTTCAGTGAAGGGGCCAGCGCTGGGTGTAAATGACCCAGAACTCCAAGCTTCCTCCTGACGGTCACCACCTGTGGAAATGCTTGGCTGTGTACGTGTGTGGCACACACAACTCCGAGACAAACGACTACCTCTCAGCCGCCCACCACTACCTCGCCTAGGCCCACGCCACCCTCGTCTTGGTGGTGGGGAGGGAGATGGTGATGATGACTGTGTTGATGATAGCTGGGTGGATGAAGGTTCAGGTGATCCTGGTGATGGAGATGGTTGTGGTGATGGTTGTGATGAAGGTGGTTGTGGTGAAGATGGTTGTGGTGGTGATGGTTGTGGTGAAGATAGTTGTGGTGCTGCTGGCTGCTGCTGATGATGCTTGTTTATAATCAGGGAGAACGAAGTCTGAAGGGGACAGTGACTTTCCAGATTTAGCTGGGGAAGATGATATGGAATTATCTGGATGGGTAGTGAGATGTGGGCGGGTTGAAGTGTGGTGAGAGTGTAGAGTGACTGTGGGGGGGAAAGAGGTCAGTGTTTGCGGTGCGGGGGTGGATGATAAGTGGCGATAATGCAGCTCAGTCTCCAGGGTCGGGATGCTTTCAGTGGTGGCAGGCCAGACACCAGTGGTGGCAATAATGGTGGCAGTGAAGGCAGTGGTGTCGGGGGGGATAGGAATGATGGCAGGGATGGTGGTAGTCTCTGGGAAGGTGATAGATGTCGTCTGAGTGATGGCAGTAGGAATGGTAGTAACACCAGTCGTGGCAGTGGTGAAAGGACCAGCAGTGGCAGTGGTGAAAGGACTAGTGGTGGCAGTGGTGAACGGAATTGTGCTACTGATGGTGCTACTACCACTCTCTACAGTGGTTATCACAGTAGCCTTGACTGCAGGTTTGCCCTTATCACCCATAGGTCAGATTTGACCCTCACTTTCCTGCTCCTCATTGTCTTCTCAGCATGTTCACTTTTCCCTTCACTTTCACTAGTTTCTTCACTCTCACTTCCACTGAATAAGCATTTTATAATTATATTCTGCCTCCGACAGGCCCTTGCAAGACATTTTTCTGGTTTGATAATGTAAGAACGGCAAGGAAACAGTAAAGTCAGTTTGAAATTTTAAAATCTGGCTTTCTCTGAAAATATATATGAAACACTTATAAACGTTCTTCACAAGCACACTGCACTATATACAACACAATATCACTATACACACGTAAGGTATGGACGGTGCAGTAGTTGCCAAACACGGGTTTAAATGCCCGGCCGCGTGCTCACACACCTCCCAGCCTGCCTGACAGGAAAATACTGAGCTAAATATGGGCTGCTTACCCTTCCAATAAGCTCCCTGCCATTGCCATACATTTACCCTAGACCTGGCAACCCTTAGCTCTGACTCAACCAAATTTGACGCAAATCCATCCACAGGAAAAGTTTCTACGACCATTTATAGAGAAATTGCGTCATGTTGCGTCATCTGTTACTCTTCAGATTACAAGGCTTATGACTTGCATTGCATCATCTTGTGCAAGGGGGTTAACTTGATGGGAATGCTGGTAAGGAAGTCACTATACTTAGAGACACACGTACTTCACTGTCACTAATGTTTAACCCCTACACCGCGGGTATGTTTACTAATGTTTTGCATGTGCCGTGGGGTTATTCGGGCTCCAACAGACTCTCAAAAAATATTTGCCAAAAATCAGTTATTAGTCCTAGAATATTAAAATTACATATGCTTATGGCACATACCTTCAGCTTTCTCCTGGAATGTTTGTTGCGCCTTCTTCGGTTACCGTAGGACTTGTGGAGACCTCTGAAGTTGGGTAATGAAGTCTCCACTTTACACTTCCCAACAACCCGTAATATGATTACCACAGCCAGATATTAACACTATAATCACTACTCTATGATTTTCAAGTAGTTTGGGATCCATACTGCAAAAAAAAACCCACTGTGAAAGCAATGAAAATTACGAGCGCGTCTGACCGTCGCACTTGTGCTAGTTCGCTCTTGGTACTCTGTCATTTATTATTCATAAAACCCCTCACACTTTATATTTCTATTACTATATAACACTTATATATATCTACAGTCTTTATCCATAAGTTTCCTTCAGTAGTATTAGTTTATTGTCACTGTAGGGATTCAATTTCTTTCAGTAAAATATGTAGCATTCACTTTCTCATCCCGTATACTAGCACTGAGAGTGAATGTCACTTTCACCTTCACTCTCACAACTCATAGTATTCAGACATGCTAGAGTGAAACTTTCACTTTCATTACTCCTAGGGTATATACTCGTATTCTTATAATACTACTCATTTACATTTCTGTTTACGTTCTCTATTTTATTTACGTTATTTACATTTCTATTTTATTCAAACTGTGTTATGCACTGTCACTTGAAGTAACTTATAAAACTATTTTCCACTGTTCACGTATATATACATTCATTACTTTCACTTGCTGTTTACACATTATTTACACATTATTTACAATTCCACTTGCACTGTTTTACTCAATACAAAGATCGTAGTCACTCTTTTATCAATTGTCAGCCCTTTACCTCTTTCCACACAAGGTTTAGTAGGGGGTAAAGGTCACAGGGCCCTTTGCATGGGGGTGAAAAGTCCCTGAAGCTTGCAAGAGCGAACTGACGTACCTCCACGTTAGAAGATGAGAGTGAACTGATGAGGGTGGGCCGGGGTGGTGGCCTACCTAGGGAAATTCATTACTACCAATGTTAGCCTCTTGAAACAGCTATATATAGCAGTGAAATGATTGGCAGGAAATCTAGACAATACATTATAAATTAGGTAGTTCCAGGTGAATGTAAATATCACTTAGGCTTCTCCCTTCCCTCCTTATATGTATATTTATTACGAACATAGATTATACGGCATATTTAAAGGGGAAATAAACAGCGAAAATTAGCGAACGAGTGCATGTGAGGTGTTGTCAGGTGATAATTAGCCAATTCCAGGTGTATGGCACTCTCACTTACCTTATTTCTTTCTTGTATATATTATTTGGTATAAGAATAGGGCATAGGGCTTATTTCAATGGATGAAATCAGTGAAAAATTCCAGGGAAGATTTACTTAGCGTAGCACGGCCGGGCAGGCAAGAGAATAGGTTAATGGAGGGGGGGTAGGGAGGGGAGTCAAGAACGGGGAGAAATGGCTAAATTGTCAACAATGGATGGGAGTACAGATGAGATTAGGAGTGCTGACTAGTGTTGGACATTGGCAGTACTGATAGATGATACAAGCCCCCACTTGGAAGCCCGGGTGAATTCAAAATAACACAGAATCACAAAAGCGACACCCTGCGGTATGATCCCTTGCTCCCAAGCGTCACGAAAGTGATGCCCCGCGGTTAAGGGGTTAAGGGGATTGTTGATGTAGCTGACCCTGATGCATGTGTCTTGTTGCAGGGTATAGATGAGTTTGTATCTGTTCCCTTAGTTGAGGTGAAGCTCCTGTCAGAATTAGTTTCTGGTTCAGTGAGTGTGGTTGTTGTTGACCAGCTGCCTGTTGAAGGGGTCACTTTCCTTTTGAGTAATGGCTTGGCAGGAGGACAGAGTGCTGTTCCTTGCATTCAAAAAAAATCCCCCGAGTGATGATAGAACTAAAAGAGGTGGACATTGTGTCCTAAATTGTATTCTGCTTGTTCTGTACCTAGAGCTATGACGGCGAATGCCAGCCATAATAATGTTGACAATAATGGCAATGCTGACGATAATACTGGGCTTGGCACTATCTTCTTTGTCCAGCTGACTGACTCTGAGGTTGGTGATTCTCCCCATATTGATGTTTGTACAAGGTTAGCTGATATGCAAAGATCTGATCTAAAGGTTGCCACTCAAGCTGACTCAGCAGTCAGGGAAGATGATTGAGTCTGAATTATCAGAATGCTATTATTTACAGTCAAATAATGTGTTATTGCAAAGATGGAGACCTAGTTTTGCTCATGATAACAAGTGGGAGAATATACATCAGATGGTGGTTCCAAAACTCTGTAGGAAAATAATTATGTCCATTGCTCATGGCTCATCTTTAGCAGGTCACTCAGGTTTGAGGAACACCTCTCCCGCATCTGGTAACACTTTTATTGGCCTGGAATCTGTCGAGATGTCTCCGGTTTTGCAGGTCATGCCACGCCTGCCAGCTAGTTGGTAAGAGCAATAAGTTCATCCCTGCAGCTCCTTTGATTCCTCTATCTGTTTGATGTTGCATTCACTAGAGTCCTTGTGGACATTGTTGGCCCTTTGCTTAAAACCTCAGGCCACCAGTACATCCTCACAATGTTCGACGTGGCCACTACATGTCCCAAAGCCATTCCCTTAACCCATTGTTAGTCTGGTGAGACGTTTTGACACCCCCACATTTTTTAAAAGCTCATGTTTCCTAGCTGGTAATTCGAATATTTCTCTCCGTTCCAGTATTCTCCTGATTCAGTGAGGGGAGGGAACATGTGGATTGGTTTAGTCCTGCCTCTGCCGCAGTGAGAGAGGAGCACTTTCCTCCCCCCCCCCCAGGGTGTTCAGTCACCCCATCACGCTAACCATTTAGATCATACTGTGATATAGATTGTTTTTATCTTATTTTTGCTTATTGTTTATCATTATATTTATTTTAAAAATCACAAAACGTATTTTCCTGTGCGTGTTTACTTGACAAATGAGATGCGAGTCCATTTGTTATTATTTTACTGGTTATAATTTATTGTATATTATTATTATAAATTAATAAACACCATCTACAAGGCATTCAATCTTTTCATTAGTGATTGCAGAGATATGCTGAAGTGGCAGTATGAATATATTTTGCATGTTTGTAACACTACATGTATTTTTGTACTGGGGTGTTGTAACACCCCACTGGACTAACCACGGTTGAATACCCCACAGGACTAACGAAGGGTTAAGAAACATTTCTGTAAATTGGTTGTAGAGGAGATACTGACCTTCTTTGCCCGTTTTGATCTCCTAAAGGAAGTTTAGTCAGATCAAGGCAGTAATTTCAAATGCAGATTTTTCAGACAAACCCTTCAGGAGTTAGGAATCTCCCTCATCACTTCCTAATTCTCGGAGTCAGGGTGCATTAGAGAGGTATCACCAATCTTTCAAGAGCTTGCTCAAGAAGGTGTGTGTTAATGAAAAGAAATGGGACAAGTATTTGCCCTTCCTACTTTTTGCAACCAGAGAGACATGGAGCGAGTTCTTGGGCTGCTCCCCATTTCAGTTAATATTTGGTCATGAAGTAAGAGGTCCTCTTAAACTGCTTAAAGAACAATGGGTCATTGGTAATGATCAAATTAATTTCCTAGAGTATATGTCAAAGTTTAAAGAGAGTTTGGCCTATAGTCTGGAAGAAACCAGGGCAAACTTGGAGTCATCTCGGAAGATGAAGAGGTAGTATGACCACTCCATGAAAGTCCAGAACAGAGTGTTTCATTCAAGAAATCTAAGTTCTTATCTTGCATCCCTTTCATGGTCAGCCTCTGCAGGCAAGTTTCGCAGGCCTTTATGTAGTAGAGAAGGGAGTAGGTGATGTTATGTCGTCTGAAACCCAGATCGAAGGAACGAACAAAGGTTGTGCCATGTGAATATGTTGAAGGAGTACCACAGGCTAGACGTGAAGCCCCCTGTTGCTGCATCCATGGTGTCTGCTATTGAGATATGGGAGGATAAGGGCTGCTCTGTTTTTTGGACCAGATGACTAGTTGAAGAGAAAACCAGGAGGCATGAAGTACATTAACTGATAAACTCTCCCGTCTGACAGCAGAGTGGTGTGCCGAACTTACTGCCCTTCTAAGGAAATTCTGTGCTGTTTTCCGGGACACGCCAGGATGGACAGAAGTGGCACAGCATGACGTGGATGTTGGAGATGCCAGCTCTGTAAAGCTGTCACCCTACTATGCTAGTCCTCAAAAGCAGTCCATATTCCAAGAAGGAGTAGCGGGGGTTGATCAAGCCATGTCAGAGCAAATGGTGTTCCCCCATCATGGTGGTCCCCAAACCCGGTGGGTTATATAGTTTTTGTATTGATTATTGTAAAGTTAACTCCCTTACCAAGATTGACACCTACCCACTTCCTAGCGTAGATGACTGTGTAGATGATACAGGCAGTGCAGAGTTTATACCCAAGATAAATTTGTTGAAGGGATATTGGCAAGTTCCACTCACAGAAAGTGCCCAAGAAATTTCCTGTTTTGTGGTCTGTGGCAACATTTATAAAATGTAGTCATGCCCTGTGGTATGAAGAATGCTCCCACCACCTTCCACAGGCTGATGAATGATCTCACAAGGGATCTTAAGGGATGAGTCACTTATACTGATGATGTAGTTATTTTCAGTAACTTCTTGGAGGAACACTTGAACCAACTAGTTGCCTTGCTGCAGAGACTGTCCTATGATAATCTAGTGCTTAATTTAACTAAATGTGAATCTGCGAAGGCTCGCGTACAGTACCTAGGCTATGTTGCAAGATTAGGTCAAGTAGCCCACCTGATGTTAAAGTTCAGGCCATTGTAAACCTCCAACCCCAAAATAAGAGAGAGTTGCAGCGATTCTTGGGTATGGTAGGGTACTATAGACGTATTATCCTGGACTTCTCTGATCTCGTAGCTTCCCTTCACTGATTTATTAAGGAAAGGAGTCAAGAGTGATTGGAAGATAGAATGTGAGGATGCCTAATCTAAAGTCTAAGCCATCCTATCAAGTCACTGGGTGCTTCAAGCTCCAAATTTGATAAACCCTATAAATTGGTTGTTGTTGCCAGTGGCCTTGGGGCTGACGCATTTTTGCTTCAGGATAATGACCAAGGTTTTCAAATGCATTTGTGCTATTTTAGCAAAAAATACAATAAGGCCCAGAGAAATTACTCAATTATTAAGAAAGAATTCCTCGCACTCATACTTGCTTCACGACACTTCTCATTTTATTTGACCCAGGGTCAAATTATGTGGTGGTCAACACTGATCATCACCTTTGAAGTTCTTGTCCCGATTTAAGGAAAAAAATCAAAGATTGTCCCGCTGGGCTTCTTATTTCTTCAAGAATACTCCCTGGAGGTTCTGCATGTAAAAGTGGTTACTAACACTCTGGCAGATTACCTGTCCAGGATTTAACATTGTACAATACCCAGAAATTTCTTTCTTCAGGAAAGGATGTGTCACTGGTATCGTTACCCAATGGAGTAGAGGATGGAGCAGAGTGGAAATGAATAAAAGTGGAAGAATAAAGAAGGGAGATAGGATGAGTGGCCGAGATCACTAAATAATTTTTTGAGCGCCTTTGTGTTTACCACTCAAGGCTTCCTCATCTGCCTTGTGATATCCGAGAGGATAAATTATGACTTCACTATTTTTCCGTTATTTATGCAGCTGGGAGAAAGGCCTTTGTTTCACACAAGGAAATAGAAAAAAATCATTAAATCATTTTGCATGTTTTGTTGTTCCTAGACAGAATAACATCCTACTAATTTTCTATACACTATCCATGAGCAACCTTGTGTGTTACCATATGCTTGACAGAGTGGGCGTGACATAACCATAGGAAGAACTAATGAGTGTTCTCCAATGACTTACCAGCTCCGCCTTTTAAACAACACTTAACTGGCTAAGGGTTAGGTTGTGTTAGCTTGTATTTTTTTTTTTTTTTTTTTTTTTAATGACCGACTCTGGGCATAGGCTTCACAACCTGCTTTCAAGGCCCAGTAGTCCTCATACGTACCGCACACCTCTACATGTCAGAGCTCCCTTTGTGTGTAATAGGCTGTAGGTTATAATTAAGAGAGAACACTGGCTCGTTAAGTCTAAGATCAACCACTGATATATTCAAACTCCTGACTCATACCATCCACCAATCAATCAACCAACATGGAGAAACTCATGCAGTAGCCCTTGATATTTCTAAAGCTTTCGACAGAGTGTGGCACCATTCCCTGCTGTTCAAACTCCCTTGCTAAGGACTAACGTCTTTTGTTCCTCTGCTTTCCTCATATCTAAGTGACAGAAAAATAAGAGGAAAACTAGATTATGTATATTCTAATTTCCACTCGGTTAATGCCAGTGTGCCACAGGGGTCAGTTTTGGTGCCAACCCTGTTCCTGGTTCATATTAATGATCTCTTATCTGTCACCCACAATCCCATCCATTCATATGCGGAAGACTCAACACTTCACAGTTCATTCACACTCAAACCCCCATTTACAAAGTCTAATATCTCTAACTCTCAACTTAGTACAGCTATCTCCATAAATCAAGACCTATGTACGATCAGTGCATGGTGACAATTCAACCTTGTCTCATTTAATGCTAGTAAAACCAAATATATACACTTTACTAATAGACAGATGTTGCCAGATTCGTATATTACCTTCAGTGCTACTAATATTCCCATCTCCAAAAGTTTTGAAATTCTCGGTATCTCAACAATGCCCTCAGCTGGGCCTCTCATGTCAGATCATTTGCTAAAACCACCTCAAAGAAACTTGGATTATTGTACAGAGTCCGTAACTTCCTCAATGACAAGCAGTTAGCTATAATTTATAAGAGTCATGTGCGCTCTCAGCCTGAATATTGCTCACCCTTGTGGAATGGATGTGGAGAGGTTGCATTAAAACAACTAGACAAAATTCAGAACAAAGCCGTTGGAATTATTAGTAACCCTGCTATTATACATAAACTACCTCCCCTACAAGGAAGAAGGAATGTTGCCTCCCTTGCATTGTTATACAGATATTTTTATGGCAAATGCTCAGACAAAGTTGCCTCCATTGTGCCACCTCTCCATGCCTTCCCTTGTGCTACATGGGCATCTGGTAGCGCTCATGACTGGAATGTCACACAACCATATTGGAGAACTTCCGCCAATCAGAATTCTTTTATTCCCCAAATTGCATCTTTCTAGAACTTGCTTCCCTGGAGTTGTTTCCCCCTCAAACTTCAACCTGCAGCTGTTCAAGTCCAACTGTTACTGATATTTTATGAACGGAGGACGCCAGTAATCTGGTGTATGGATTCTTTTTTATTCAATTGTTTTTCTTCCCTTGTAATGTTATTAAAAAAAAAAAAAAGGAGGCGGAGTAAACTACTTTATAAGTGTCAGGAACTAGCGAAAGACAGTCATTTTTATCACTGGGCACGTACGGGACACGTTTCCCACTAGACACATTCAGTAACAGTCTTTCTCTTTGATTACAAAACACACTGACTGAGCACCATGTTCCCTTTTGGTTTCAATCAATCAATCAATCATTTCCTGTGGCACCCTCGGGGATGCATAGGGCCCCTTTTGGTTTACCTCTCCATAAATTATAATACTGGTGAGTGGATTATGTCACCAACGAGTTCTCCTAGTTCCTCAAGCTAGCATCCACTGATCGTAATTTGGTTAGGAAAGAGAAATAACTAAATTTTGTATGTGTGTTGTGAGCCTATATGAATCAACCTCTTATAACGGAATCCTGGTTTTTTGTTGTGTTAGTGTAAACTAAGTTAGTCTTCTTATGAGTTTTACCCTACCCTTCTGATGATTGATAAAAGGTTAAAAGTGAAGGAAGCTGACTTACCCAGCACCGTTATATATGCTCAATATAATTGTGTATATATATATATATATATATATATATATATATATATATATATATATATATATATATATATATATATATATATATATATATTGTTACATAGCCTATGATTTCATCATCCTTTGTGTAATTTTAACGCACAGTATGCTGCATGTTTGATCACGAGCATGTTCTGCCTCAGTCCCCCTTCTACCGTTATAGTAGAGTAAGTCGTCCTTTCTGTTGTTCAGAGTAGGATTGTCAGCTCTTTGTCCCCATGGCTTCATTTGCGCGTCCTTCTTACAAGTTGTATCAAGCTCTGCTGGCCCCTATATAATGAGCTCAGTCTCTACATTAATTGCCACTTAGATCTACTCCTCATTTTGTTCACATCTCTGTCCTCTCCTGTACAGTTATTATTGTGAGTGCTCAGGAAGTCTCCAACCATCTAGCAGCTGTGTAATTTGAGTATAAGTGTTATTGCATTTTGTTCTTGTACTATATAGCATAAGTTGTTAATTTGTAGGCCTAGTGAGGTTTTTGTAATTCATGTAGGGTTCTTGTTGTTAGCCATTGTTCATAATAGTTTGTATCTGTAATAATATATCTTGCATTCACTGAGTACTGTCTGGTTTTTCATTTTATCAGGGCTGACTTAGATAAATTTACTCTTGCTTATTGTCGTGTTAATAGAGGCTATTGCAGTTAACCATATATTTAACCTGTTTTTTGCCATTACATTATCCTTATGAGTTCTGAATGTTTTGTTGTTAGTTTGACCATTAAACTTTAACTTGTAATTTTACCTAACTCTTTTGTTTTGAACCTGGAACTTTACGGGACAGTAGTGATTTTTAGTATTCTCACTTAAAGTGTACATTATCTTTCTCTGTTCCGTAACATAAATTTGGCGACCTCTCATCAGGATATTCAGGATATTATCATAAGGATATTGCTTGATATTTTGTGACTTATTTATTCATGATGTCTACTATTACTACACTTGATGAAGCCAAAGATTTTTGTCAAATGTGCAAACAGTGTGTGATGTAGAAAACAGAACAAAGAATGAACTTAAGCTTGTTGCTCAACAATTGGGAATTGCTGTTCGCTCTCATCATTCTAAAGATCAAATTGTTGACATGATTAATGAAAGCTTGTTTAATGTAACTCCTCCAAATGAGCAAACGCAGATTGAATTAGCTAAGTTACAGCTAGCCCTGCAGGAGGCTCAGGCTAAGGAGGTGGAGTCTCGTGCTAAGGAGGCTGAATTTCAGGCCCGTTCTAAGGAGGCTGAGGCACAAGTTGAAATTGCTAGGATTCAGGCAGACCATGAGTATATATCGCATGAAACAAGGTGGAACTGGATCATCTAGCTCTGATGATTTTGATGTGGCTAAAAATGTTAAACTTCTCCCTCCTTTTAATGAATCTGATTTAACAAAGTATTTTCAGTTGTTTGAGAGGGTAGCTACAGGTTTTAATTGGCCCAAGGAGTATTGGCCAGTACTCCTTCAAACTGTTCTCACCGGTAAAGCTCAAGTAACTTATGCATCTTTGCCTCAGGATCAATCTGATAATTATGATGTAGTTAAGAGCTTGATTCTTAAGGCCTATGAGCTTGTTCCTGAAGCCTATAGAGTAAAATTTAGGACAACTTACAAGCAAGATAAGCAATCCCATGTTAAGTATGCAAAAATCAAAGAAGATCTATTAGAGCAGTGGTTAAATTCTAAGAATGTGGATTCTGATTTTGGTAAATTTAAGCAGATGATTTTGCTGGAGGACTTCAAGAGGTGTATTTATAAAGATGTAAGCCTATATCTTGATGAGAAAAGAATAGATAATTTGTCTGATGCTGCAGTTTTAGCTGATGAATATGTTCTCACTCACAAGAGATATTCTAAAGAAAAAGGGAAAGCTGAGAGTAAGTACGTTGCCTCTACTCAGAGTACAGGCAACAGGAAAGAGAATAAAGATGATGTTTCTCAGGAAGTAAATACCAGCTTCACCTCTAGATTTCAGAAAAGTAAATGTACTTATTGTAGTAAGCTTGGTCATACTACGGAGAAATGTTTCAGGAGACAGTGTGATGTGAACAAAAAGGTGTCTTTAAATATTCAGTCAATTGGTCTAGTGTCCACTCTTGAGAGTTCCCAGAATTCTTTAACTGAGATAACTGAACCTGCTTTGAGGGATAACTTAAATTCTCATGATGGAGCTCCTCTTTTGAGCAGTAACGTGGGTGACACTCTCAAGAGTTCATCTGCTAATTTCCTGTCTGATGGTTTTGTCAGTCCTCTGGACAGTAATGACAGGAAATCAGTTAAAATATATCGTGACACAGGTGCTTGCCAATCCCTTATGCTGACCAGTGTTCTAGGCTCTAATGTTAATTCCTCTGATGAAACTGTAATCTTACAAGGTGTAGGGAATAATTACTTCTCTGTCCCTCTGTGCAGAGTGAATTTAGAGTCTGGTTTTGCTAATGGTTCCGTTATGGTTGGGTTGGTTGAGACACTCCCAGTGTCAGGTGTAACTTTCTTACTTGGAAATGATATTGATGGAAGTCAAGTGTGTCCAGCTCCTCAGTTGTCTAGTGAGCCAGTGGCTGCAGCCCAGGATTGTGATGTCCCTGATGTGTTCTCTGCATGTGCTGTCACTAGGGCTAAGTCTAAAGTTACTGGTGATTTAGAGGATAATGATGACGATGATGTTATCCTAGCTGACACTTTTCTTGCTAATTTGGGCCACTCACCAGATAAGGCAGTACCCCGTAGTGTTGATAATTTGTCTCGTCAAGAGTTGGTTGAGCTGCAGGTTGCTGACCCTGAGTTGAAAGGTCTAGCTAACTCTGCTTACAGTGAAGAAGAGTCAGCCGGTGCTTCTACTTGTTATTATGTAAAGTCAGGAGTACTTATGAGGAAGTGGAGCCCCCAACAGCATCAGCCGACTGTGAATGGGAGGTTGTACATCAAGTTGTCATCCCTCGTGTTTGTAGGCAGGATATCATTAGAGTGGCTCATGATTCCAGTTTGGCAGGACACCTTGGAGTGAGGAAGACTGTGGCACGCATTTTGAAACACTTCTACTGGCCAGGTATCTTCAGGGATGTTTCCTGGTATTGTAAGTCTTGTCACACCTGTCAAGTTGGGGGGAAGTGTAATCAGACCAAAAAGGTTGCACCTTTAGTTCCCATTCCTCCTTTTGAGGCGCCTTTCACCCGTGTGTTGGTGGATATTGTTGGCCCTCTTCCTAAGACTTCTTCAGGATTTTCTTATGTGTTGTCCCTGATTGATATGGCTACTCGTTATCCTGAAGCCATTCCACTTAGAAATATCTCAGCAAAGAACGTGGTTAAGGAAATGCTAGGGTTCTTCACAAAGTTTGGTCTGCCCAAGGAGGTACAGTCAGACCGGGGAAGTAATTTCATGTCAAATGTTTTCAAGCAGTCTCTGAAAGAGTTGGGCATCACCCAGATCACGTCTTCAGCTTACCATCCCCAGACCCAAGGAGCGTTGGAGAGATATCATCAAACACTCAAATCGATGCTCAAAAAATACTGTTTGGAACATCAGAAAGACTGGGATAAAGGTCTTCCATTCGTTGTGTTTGCCGCAAGAGAATCTCCAAATGAATCACTGGGCTTCTCACCTTTTGAACTACTGTTTGGCCATGAAGTAAGAGGACCCCTTAAGCTACTCAAGGAATGCTGGCTGTCGGAGGAAGATGACGTCAACCTGCTGGAGTATGTGATGAAGTTCAAAGAACGGCTGTCCACTGCTTTACAGCTGGTGAGAGAGAATTTAGGAGCTGCTCAGGATGAAGACTTGGTGTGATAAGAAGTCCAGGTTACGCCACTTTCAGCCAGGAGATCAGGTTTTGATTCTGCTACCAGTGCATGGGCAACCTCTTCAAGCCAAGTTTAGTGGTCCTTATTTCGTGGAGAAGAAACTCAGTGATGTCAACTATGTCATCGCCACACCAGATCGTAGAAAGAACAAGCAACTTTATCACATCAACATGCTAAAGTTATATCACAGGCGGGACGAAAATAATCCAGTCTGCACTGTAGCTGTTCCACCCGAGTCTGCAAGTGAAGCTCTCCCATGCAGTATGAGCCTGAGTGATAGTTTGGGGAAGAATCCTGATATCATGAATGATCTCCAGACTAAGCTTTCTCATCTACCTCCCGAGGAAAGGCAGGAGTTTTCGGCATTACTGCAGGAGTACCCGCAAGTGTTCCGTGCCACTCCAGGAAGAACCACTGTGTTGATGCATGATGTCGATGTTGGAGACGCAAAGCCAATTAAATTGCCTCCTTACCGTGTGAACCCAGTGAAAGTTCCTCTCATCCAGAAGGAGCTTGGCTACCTGTTGGACCGTAAGATGACTGAGCCCTGTCAGAGCGAGTGGAGTTCTCCTGTCACTCTAGTCCCTTAGCCAGGTGGGTCACAGCGGCTTTGCATCGACTACAGACGTGTTAATCAGATAACCAAAACAGACACTTACCCTCTCCCTCATGTGGAAGATTGCATAGACAAGATCGGAAAGGCTAGGTACATAAGTAAGTTTGATTTGTTAAAGGGATACTGGCAAGTACCTATGACTGAACGTGCTAGGGAAATCTCATGTTTTGTAACACTAGGAAAGACTTTTGCATGTTCTGTAATGCCATATGGTATGAAGAATGCACCAGCCACTTTTCAGAAGCTCATGAATGTTGTAACAGAGGGTCTGGCAGGGTGTGTTGCTTATATTGATGACGTATTAATCTTCAGTGACAACTGGAAAGATCACCTATGCCATGTCAGTAAATTTCTTGAGCGTTTGGTTCATGCTAATCTTGTAGCTAATTTATCAAAGTGTGAGTTTGGTCAAGCTAAAGTTCAGTACCTTGGGTACGTAATTGGTGATGGACATATTGCACCACCAGGAGCTAAGGTTCAGGTTATAAGTGATCTTCCCAGACCTATAAGTAGGAAAGAGCTACAAGGATTTTTGGGAATGGTAGGTTATTACAGGAGATTTGTTCTTAACTTTTCAATTCTTGTATCACCACTTACAGACCTACTGAAAAAGGGAGTTAAATTTGTCTGGACCGATAACTGTGAATCCTCTTTCTGCAAACTTAAAGCTATCGTATTAAGTCACCCAGTGCTCGCTACTCCAAATTTTGCTAAGCCTTTTAAGATGGCTGTTGATGCAAGTGATACAGGAGCTGGGGCTGTTTTGCTGCAAGAGGATGATCAGGGTATTGAACATCCTGTATCTTATTACAGTAAGAAGTTCACTGCACCTCAAAAGAACTACTCAACTATTGAGAAAGAGCTTTTGGCCTTGATTTTGGGTTTACAGCATTTTTCATTTTATTTGTGTTCTGGTTTTGACCCCATAGTCATTTATACCGATCATAACCCACTGAAATTCCTTAGTAAGTTTAAAGATAAAAATCAGAGATTGACAAGATGGAGTCTACTTCTTCAGGAGTATTCATTAGACATACAACATGTCAAGGGGAAAGAAAATGTTATTGCAGATTGCTTATCTAGACTTTAGACAGATTGTTTTAGAGTAATAAGAAATTTCCTTTGTAAATTTCTTTTTCTTTGTGGGGAGGTGTTACATAGCCTATGATTTCATCATCCTTTGTGTAATTTTAACGCACAGTATGCTGCATGTTTGATCACGAGCGTGTTCTGCCTCAGTCCCCCTTCTACCGTTATAGTAGAGTAAGTCGTCCTTTCTGTTGTTCAGAGTAGGATTGTCAGCTCTTTGTCCCCATGGCTTCATTTGCGCGTCCTTCTTACAAGTTGTATCAAGCTCTGCTGGCCCCTATATAATGAGCTCAGTCTCTACATTAATTGCCACTTAGATCTACTCCTCATTTTGTTCACATCTCTGTCCTCCCCTGTTCAGTTATTATTGTGAGTGCTCAGGAAGTCTCCAACCATCTAGCAGCTATGTAATTTGAGTATAAGTGATATTGCATTTTGTTCATGTACTGTATAGCATAAGTTGTTAATTTGTAGGCCTAGTGAGGTTTTTGTAATTCATGTAGGGTTCTTGTTGTTAGCCATTGTTCATAATAGTTTGTATCTGTAATAATATATCTTGCATTCACTGAGTACTGTCTGGTTTTTCATTTTATCAGGGCTGACTTAGATAAATTTACTCTTGCTTATTGTCGTGTTAATAGAGGCTATTGCAGTTAACCATATATTTAACCTGTTTTTTGCCATTACATTATCCTTATGAGTTCTGAAAGTTTTGTTGTTAGTTTGACCATTAAACTTTAACTTGTAATTTTACCTAACTCTTTTGTTTTGAACCTGGAACTTTACGGGACAGTAGTGATTTTTAGTATTCTCACTTAAAGTGTACATTATCTTTCTCTGTTCCGTAACAATATATATATATATATATATATATATATATATATATATATAGATAGATAGATAGATAGATAGATAGATAGATAGATATAGATAGATAGATAGATATACAGCATATACTTGTGTGTGTGTGTGTGTGTTTCTCACTTGAGAGAATTGAATACGATGACATCAGCGGAGTTACTAAGGCTGCGATTGTACGAGAAGCGGCACCTCCAGCTCGGGCACCCCAGCCGTTGTAGCTCAGTGGCGTTGGTGGTCCCGAATCTGAGGAGAACACTGAATGGATTAAACCAGTCTGAACTCTGGAGCACCATATGCGCATAAACAAGCGGGCGGAAAAAATGATTCTCAGTGGCATTTTTTGTCATTCAGTTTCTTCATTTCTAATTGCGGTAACTTCTAATTTCCTTTATTGCCTTAGTAGAGATTTGTATATTACAATTCTGAAAAATCTGTCGGTGAAAACCAGCTGAGAGTACAATGTGTATTGACATTTCGCACACAATATGGTGATATTCTTAAAACTCATGGAACTCCCAACTAGTGGGTTTATTTCATATCCGTTTGCTGGCGCTCAGAGGGAATCTTTCTCTCCGTACTAGAGTTATGCACATCATCAATTACCGGCAATACATGAACAGTGGAAATGTTGCGTTACTCGTATTCTCCGGCTTTGACTTCTACTCGTCGAGATGATTTTTATTTATTGCACTGTTGTACATCTGAGGCATCCACGTGAAAATTCAACCTTTGCTACGTCTTATGAGATAGGTGTCACAACAGTATGGCTAAATTTTCTCGAAAAAAAAAAAAAAAGGCAAAAAAGTTCTGAAAAATGACTTCTGGGCCAAATTTTTTACTTTTTTTTACAGCAAATTACGCAGTGTTATGATGCGATAATGGTTTTATGAATCATGAAATAGAAATTTTAAATGACTGATATAGTATATAGAGGAAAAACATCGCATCCTTACCTTTATTAGGTAAAAATTTATTAGCCTTTGAAAAGCCAGGTCACTCATCGTAACTTTCCGCCCATACACCAACAGTAAATTCGCACGTTTGCTCGTAATAATTGTTTCAGGATATTATTTGAATGCCAGAATAGGGTGAATGGATTACAAAGGAGAAAGAGAGAGAGAGAGAGAGAGAGAGAGAGAGGGGGGGGGATATGTGAGCACGTGCATAAAGTTGTGCAGCATGCGGAATCTGCAGCACTATAGAGTGGTTGGCAACACTTTTTTTCTTCCCTTTTATACCATAGCTAATAACCACTGAACACAATATGACTTGAAGTAAACTGCATAGTAGCATATTAATCTATACTTCATGTGCAGGCAGCAAAATAACTCAATTGTTGATAGTCATTCGAGCGGTTAAGTTAAGAGTGCAAGGGTTCTCTCTTACGATCTTTGTTAATCATCACTGTCTTAAACAAAATATCTTTTGGAACAGCATCCCAGTTGTTATTGCATAATTCCACCATAGCCATCAATACTGTGGGTGTTAATCGCATGATCTATTGAAAGCAAGTTTCTTTTAAAATGTCACACCATTTCTCTTATTTCATGCATCACATCCCATGTTTGTTAAATGTATATAGAAAATATTTTTAAAACGCTGAAATAAATATGAGAAAACAAAATCTGCTTTAGGACAATCATGAGCAAACCAGAAAATTGATTTTAAAAATCTGCACTTATAGCCAGACATTTAATCCAAGCAGGGGGTCCGCAAATGAATCGTCTCCATATCATCTAACACCCCGCCGTCAAGCAACTGTCTCCCCAGCCCTCACCACACCCTCTTTCATATACATCCCCACTCCATCTTTCTATCTCATTCTTAGTCTCTCCCCCTCCCTTCCTTCTTCCGTCTCACTCATATACACTATGATAGTCTATCCTGCGTTCTCTCTACATGGCCATCCAGTCTCAAGGTATGTCTAATGTTCTTCAGAGCATCCTTCACATGAGGACATTGGAATAACCTAATATAATTCACGGATGAAAATGTGGAAGGAAGGAAGAGGAATGAGAAAGAAAGGTGTGTGAGATGGGAAGGAGAAGAAAGGGTCTGACGGTGGAAGAATGGGTGCAAAGAAGAGAAGGGGTTGGTAAGGAGGAAGGTCGAGTAGGAATGAGGGAAGATGGAGGAGAAAATGTTTGGATGGAGGGAGAGTGGGTAGAAAAGAGGAATGGACGGTGAGAAGGGTGAGTAGAAAGTAAGAAAGATGGGTAGGATGGAATGAGAGGAATGGCGAGAAGAAAGAGTGGAACGGAAGAAGGATGAGTAAGAAAGAATGAGAGGAAGGGCGTGGGAGCTCAGCAGATTCTGTCCCAAGCCCAGTACGTACCGCACTGTCCCCTCCAGTTACTGTGTTCCACTGCATATGTCCTGTGTTTTGCCAGGGCGTGGCAAGGTGACTTGTACAGACAGCATCACTGTAAGCCTCAGCACTGACTTTTAATGAATAGAGAGAGCACAGGCAATGCCGATAGCCATTTTTATACAAATAGTACTGAAAAAATAGTCAAGGTCATACGACTGGCCATAAACGAGCACTCATACTATACACAGTAATTATATACGTGTTTATGTCATTTCATCTTCCCACATGGCGAAAATAGTATTCTGATCACACAAAATGAAATATTATGGTCCACCTTCGACCACTGGAGGGGGCAAAGAAGCGAAGTTGGGAGTAGGGAGAGAAGGCGGGAGGGGCAGGTGAGAATGGGGTGGAGGGATAGTTAGGTGTGTGTATTTGTTTCAAGTCGATGTAAGGGAGTGACATTAATATGTGGACCTAATAATGTGTCAAACGACCAAGGCATGTTAATCACTTCAGGCGTTTTGGGATTATTAGCGTCAAATCTTTGTTTCGCTTTAACGAGAGCCATCATGCTTGCAGTGAAACAGTCATAATCTCTTATTAACTTTCGGTTTATCTCGATCATCCTCTGTAATTAATAAACTAAACTACGTATGTTCGAAGCCTGAAGTGAACGCCATGAGTGAAGGTTTCAGTCCACCTCTTGAATGAATTTATAATGAAATTCCGTGCTTATGGAAGACAGTGGAATAGCATGTCCGATATTAAGGGTAATACTATTTTTTTTGTGGTGTCGTTTGTTTCTTATTCTTCTGTCTGAATTGCGTATTGAGGAAGTTTACTTTGATCTGTGGTCTTTATTAACAACGCCATTAGCGGAATACTTATTCTTCAAATTTTTAATTATTTGAATGTCAACCTACTTACGTATTCTGCTGAAATTCCCATAAAATACTTGTTGATCAATTTTGAGAATTTGTCAAGAGTTGGCGGGTCCATGAGGAGGGGGGGTTCCTGTGGTTCAAACAGTAGGGCATCTCTTACTATCCCAGCGATCCTTAACACTGTATGATTAAGCTTTAATATCTAGCTCATTTTCCAGACTAAAAACAACCACAGCAACAAAGCTGTCAAATTCTTCAGTTTTCAACAGTTTTGCCTGCTGAGTTTAATGTATTTTCTTTCTATCGCGGCGTTGACGAGCCTGGATGCTGAATCCATCCTGAAAATGAGTCATCCAAACTCGACAGAGAAGTCCAGCTTGTCCAGCAAACAGCCCCATAATACTTCCCATCTCCCTCCCCTCTCCCCCTCCCAACTTCGAGGAGGATGTAGTGTCGGGATAAAGCCACACTCCTGGAGATACACTCTTCAGTTTTCCATTAAAGGACTTGCAGCAACTCTATCCTATTAGTCGTTACACCTCTTATCCACAAATACTGAACGCTACTCTGATTCCCAAACAATTACATAATAAAGAATATGTAACCAGAAGATTACAGGCAGTCACTGACGAGTCGAGTGCACCTTTGGTAAAATGTGGATTCAAGTTTGTTGCTCAAATCTGTCTTTATGGAAACACCACACTTCTCAGTGAATACGTGGCTGTAGCAACACACACATCACACACATTAAAAGATCGTACATGCATAAACAAAAGAAACATGTGATAAAGATTTTACGATTAAAAATCAATGACATTAACACAGAAATAACGGAACTGGACAATTTATTTTTCTCTCACACAACACCGACAAAAGCATTAATACAAGAGACTATGATCACAAACAGGTTCAACGCATCACAGTTCACAAACTCCATTACAGTCAGTTAAGATATAATAAGCAACATGGAAGGAGATGGTCTAGTTACCTTAAGATAAAAAGACCTTTCACAAACACTGCACAAGAAGCAGGACAAATTACACCACCAAAAAAAACTACATCAATGCATATCAAAATACACGATGAAACAACACTGTCAGCATCTACATACCACCACTTACATCATACCACCCAGGATACACCTCATCCCTCACCCCGCTCCCTAACATCCACAGTGAGGTAATGGCCAGTGATCTAAATGCAAGGGATCTTTGTTATACACATTGATAGGAAACAGTCGAGAGGTCCCTCATCTAGATCAGCTTGAACACAAACATTTTAAGCAACAAGCATACACTAAAGTAACCTTCACACAGGCGCAATAAGGCTGCCTCTTTCATTGATATCACTTATCGACCACTTGACTCGTCATTCAGACTTCTTGATAAATAATACATGATCTGTCACTGTGTATCCTGAATATTATCATTTCATGCCCATTAAACGCGAATCGGAGCAAAGAGAGGAAAACCTTCCCCCAATTATAAGAGTGCAAACTGGGCACGATCCACTCAAGACAGGGCAGGCATTAGACGGATTTAACATATATAACTTTCCAAATATTGATAAAGCAATTAGCACCTTTAATTGAATCATTAAGAAAGCATGCATTCTTCACATATATAGTGGTAACACTAAAAACTTAAAACCCATCTTCTCTCTTCACATAAAATAATCATGGACGTACACAAATGAAAGAGAAAGATTCATCCAGACTTTCGTCGTGCAAAGGGTGGCCACAAACAATTCATTTACATGCCACCCTTTCCTCTGCCATTAGGCTACCTTCCCTCCAACACACATCCCTCTCTCTCACATATCTTCACTCACTCCCTCCACCTCATCCTCCCTTTCCCCCTCCACCTCACTCGCATGCACTCTTCTGGCCAGTCTCTCGTTTTCTATCTCAGCATGGCCAAATATCATAGAGTATTTCTAACGCGTTCAGTCACATCGGCATCAACACTCAAACGTTTCTTAATTTCCTCATTTGTCTCTCTGTCTCGCCGTGTAATTCCACATGTTCCGCTCAGATAATCAACTTTTACTGTTTTCATTCATGACTTGCGTCATTCCACTAGCATCCAATCTTCGCTTCTGTGTTTTCAAGTGGACATTATAATAATGCTATGGAGCGACATTTTTACTTTTACGTTCACTTCCCAATTCCTTATCTTTGTTTTCAGTGAACCAGCAACATTTCTTCCCTACTTACAAATCCATTTATGCACTTCATGCTCTAGACTTCAATCTTTACTCATCGAACTATATAAATACTTGCAGGTTTTCAAATTTTCCATTTCCCATTCTCTGACCATCCAGCGTCACTATGCATTCTGATACTTCACTTCTCTCAAACACTATAATTTTGCTCTTACCTACGTTCACTTTTAGTTGTAGTTTCTTACATATAAGCTACTCCCAAACTCATTCACCAAGATTTACAGCTCTCATTCATCTTCACTTAACAGTACAGGATCATCCGCAGGCAAGAGTACAAAAAGTTTCAAACCCTGCCCTTTTTCTCCACGGACACTCCAACATTCACTGCGCTACCATATATTTCTTCCAATTTGCCATACTAGCAGAGGTACCCGGCGTTGCCGAGCCAAAAACGCAAACACTCTAATCCTATTTGCTCTGGTTCAATCATTCTTTCTTCTCCAGAATGACCATGTGCTTCTTATGCTTTTGAAGGGGGATAATGAGAGGTCCAGGAAATTTCTATTTCAGCTTTTGCAGACTAACGCACAATATTTGTGCGCACTTGTTTACTATTACCGGTGACCTCAAATGAAGTCTGACTGGTGACCTTGAATGACCTTAGAGGTACCTCACATAGCCTATGTCCGAACTGGAGGTCATATAAGTCTCCATGCCAAAAATTGGGCTACTGGGTACAGTCGTTCAAACGTATATTATCGGTGACCTCGAATTACCTCAGGCCGGGGACCTCAAATGACATCGGAGGTCAACCTCATATAACCTATGTCCGAATTGAAGGTCATGTGGGTATCCATGCCATAAATTGGGCTACAGGATCCAGTCGTTCGAGTGTGTATTACCAGTGACCTCAAATAACCTCGGAGGAACATGTCACATAGCCTATGTCCAAACTGTTGATCATGTAAGTCTCCATGACAAAAAACTGTGCTGCGTAGGTACCCGGCGTTGCTTGGGCCAAGAAGGACAGTCTACCGGTGACCTCAAATGACCCAGATCTGAATCTTGATCCACCCTAAAACCATCCTTAGGTCTACCTGATTCAGAATACATATGGATCTGGGGCTCTCCGGCCATTGGTTAGGGCGTGATTGAAGGACAAACAATATATACCATATATATATATATATATATATATATATATATATATATATATATATATATATATATATATATATACATATATATTTTACCACCATCACAACAATGACCACCACAACCACCACCACAACAACTACAACATCCACCGCCACCACCACCACAAGAGCAACAACCACAATCACCACCACAACAGCCACCATTATAACCACTATCACAACCACCACCACCACAACAACCACCATTATAACCACCATCACAACCACCACCACCACCACATCAACCATCACTAACACAACCACCACCACCAACACAATAATCACCACCACCACCACAACAACTAAAACCATCACCACCAACACAACAACAACAACAACAACAAAAACCACCACCACCACCACCACCATCCCAGCAACAACCACCACTACCACTACAACAACCACCATCACCACCACCACAACAATAACCACCATCACCACCTCCACCACAACAACATTCATTTTCATAGTCTGAATTCGCTCTAAAAAAAACAGAAAAAAAAAAGAAAAAAAAAGCCCCAGTTACATGCTTGACCGCTCCAACATGGCGGCCGCAAAGACGCATAGCTGCTGTACTGAAGAATGGGCGATGCGGCATCTAGTCTTATTTATATCTATGCCGTTGCTATCCAGTGGGAATGGTTGCCCTGTTCCTACGCGACGTCTTAGCTGCATGTCCTCTCTGGTCAAAATGTGTGCCAGTTAATGCCGTTAATTCATAAATAATTATTACGGTACATAAGATCCCAATACTCATGATTAGTGGCACATGTTTTTTTTTACTTCTTGGAAACTGCTAAATTGCAGGCTGATTGAAGAAATGTCGGCCCGTCAATAACCACATTATTTTCTTAAGGAGGAGGAACCATAAGAATATGGTAATATCAATGATATGAGGAGTAGTACGCTTCAGATCACCTGGTTACAGTTCTTTGCCCTGCCCACTAGTGCAGAGGCTGTGTTCGAATGCGTAGCTCGTGTGTGGTCATAACACTGCCCACCACGCGTCCCTGGTCAGAGATTAGTAATCTTGAGTGTACGTACAGTCGCCAAACTTTCCGCCTGGGCCACCTAGCCGCGAGAGGTGGGTAAAGGGTGCTGGCAACAGTGTAATGTTTGTTCGTGTGTACATGCTCGACGAAAGTTCGGATCATCAGCTCTCGTCTTCCGTACTGAACCTCAGTCAGAGTTCATCCCAATATTCAGTCTACAATTTTAGCAGATAGAATTTCAAAGGAACTTCTTGAAAGTACTGGATAATGCGAATACTGAAAACAATAAGGAAAATAACCTAAAAGACCGCATCTTTACATATATTACATAATTATAAACATATTCTTTTTCATTATTACATGACAACCCATGGCTAAAAATTGTCTACTGAATATTGGGGGGAAGAACCGTCGTGTGACCGGCCCTTACGCGAGAAAAATAGATACCGGTGTCTGTTCGCATTTGGCCAGTCCTGGGCCGGTCACGGTTACACCTATTGAAATACCATTCTTGATCTGAGACATGATTAGATAAGTGAGGTCATTAATCGTTACAGGATTACTCATTGAGCGGATATTAATTTAAGCTAAGTAGGAGAAATAAGGAACTGTTGACGTCGGAGGCTGAAACTCGTTCGTTAAGGCTGCCTTGAGTCAGTTAGTCATGAGTCGACGGGCGCTAAAGCGCCTAGGTTCGTGGGATTTAAAATAATAAAATCAGTGTTACAGCCTGTAATGATAATTTCATGTTCTTTATGTTGCATTTACCAATCACATAAGTAATATCACAGGCAATAGTAATATAAATGTCCAAACAATTCATGAATCAATAGCAATTGTGCTTAAAATGACTGGAAGCTTTTGCATACTGTGATGGAGAGGTGGTGTCTTCATCTTGCTGTAATGTGAGATAATGTTGTTCGGTGCATAATCGATGAGCGTGTAAATGTGTGACTTCACACATAAGCGGTACCGCTCACAATCAATTTTCCTTCTAATGTGTAATTCAATCATTCGTTAGATGAATGGACTACAAAGATGTGCTGTAATGACCATAGTCATATGAAATATGATACGGTAAGTCATTATCATAGCTGATGTAATAGCCTCTTCGACAAGAGTATGCATAAACTCTTTGCCTGTTGAGGTGACAGTATTTTAGCCTCCTACATCTTCGTGGTGCACCACAGAACACATAAAAACACTTACTTGAAGTACTACCAACGAGGATGTAAGCAACCGTTAACAGTGTCTGAACATCATCCTAATGTTTATTGGTCAGTGTCATTCATGATGTGAATGACAGGTAATCTTACTGGTAACTGGACGCGATGTTATGTAGATGCATTCCTCTTCAACCTGTACTGATAATGGTATCAAGCGATAACCCTATATGGAATTACTGATATAAGGAGAGAGAGAGAGAGAGAGAGAGAGAGAGAGAGAGAGAGAGAGAGAGAGAGAGAGAGAGAGGCTTGGAGCGATTCAAGTATTTAGTGCATTAACATGTTATAGAAAATAAAATGTTTAGTATTGTTAAGAATGCAAATATTTAGTAGAATGCTAATGGATCTCAAAAACTAGTTCGGCAAGTATTATCACTGTCGGTATGAATAACGTAACCCCCCCCCCCCCCGTCCGGCGCCTACCCTGGCATTCACCATGCCAAGCTTCCATCTTAAGCAGCTCTCCCACCGGCTCGACCAGTTGCAGGAAACTGGTTGCATGGAATTGTTGCGTGTCACAGGTTGCACGGACTAAGGCCAAATAAGCATAGTATATGTTATTGTACTATATATAAAGGTATATATTTATACCATAATATACAGTATATATAGTACCTCCTTATAAAATTAATAAAGTCTTATTTAATTGGCCTTGGTCTGCGCCACCTGTGGCACACAACAGTTTCCCATGCGACCAGTTTCATGCAACTGGCTGAGCCGATGGGAAAGCCGCCTTACTCCTGAGACAGTTTTCTCCCCAGCCAACTCCGTACCCAGCCATCTATGGGATGAACTCTGACTCTGACTGAGGTTCACTACGGACGAAGAGAGTTGATGATCCGAACTTTCGTCGAGCATGTACACACGAACAAACATACACTGTTGCCAGCACCCGTTGCCCACCTCTCGCGGCTAGATGGCCCAGGTGGAAAGTTTGGCGACTGTACATCAGGCCTGATAACTATCGGGGGTCTGTTGGGGGTTGAAAGGGTAGTGAGGGACAAGGAGGGAGGGATGGGGTGGGGGGGGGAGGACGAGGCTAGATGTATATTTGGGATGAAGTTGAAATAATATGAAACAGGTACGTACAGTTGGAGAAATTTTCGCGTGGGACACTGTGTAGATGGCAGCACTAGCTACAGACAGAAATTATCTGGTAACAGTGCTAGGGGTGAAGCAGGGGATGGGAGTTGCATCGAAGGTGAGTGATGGGGGAGAGAAGGGGTGGTGGTGGGGGTAGGTGAGTGTTAGGGAGAGGTTAAATAGCAATTAATTATATCAACAAGCTCTGCACAGATAATAATTCCAATACGACTTATATATTAATAATAAAAGGTAGTGGCAAGAAGCTAATAATGGCTCGGTATCTGATGTAATAGGTTCAATCCCTAAGCAAACCTGTATCGCCAATACGTAACCTTATCCTTCGCCTCCGTCATTCCGTCCCCTCATCGGAAAGCTTTCTATTGTTGAACGATAATTTACAAATATTTAGAACTGATTTCAGCTACTGCTCATGCAACCTGCCAAAGAGCTGCCAAAGATACTCTAAGTTTCATTGCAACTTGAATACCGAATCTAACATCCTATATGGTCCATTTTATATCTGTATAAGTCAACTACTGTTAAGACCGAACGCTGGCAGAATAAGGAAAATACGTCCTTTACACTGACGGCGTAATTTGTTATCCTTTTATACTCGTATAGGCACTTACCCGGCTTACGGGTGGATGAGCCTGGCCTTCATACCAGACTATAGATTTAAGCATACTCCAGTCAACACTTTCTTAGGGTCAATCCCTTATATCTTAATAGGCCTATATAACTTTATGCTTAAATGCATGCGTGTGTGATTATACGACTATTAACCCACCCCATCCCGACCACTTTTCCACCACTGACTCCCTCCAATCCCGACCATTTTAGGATTTTTTTTTTTTTTGGCTCAAATCTTCGCTTTTGGTGAGAAGCATCGAAAATTCATAAAGAAATCACTCACCTGAGGTTTAAAATACTCATTACAGGTAGGAGTACCTCCTTACCTTACTGGGTTTTCTATCAGGCTGGCACCAAAGAAAACGAGTTCTATGAGAGGATAACTATTTCACACCACTCATAAACGGTATTTATTTATTTACTTGGTACGAATTTATATGTAGTACAAGAGTATATTGGTTTTCAAGCAGTAATATAGGCATTATAAGCATTGTTTCACTCACTAATATCTGACCTTTTTTTGCCACATTACCTGATCATCATTTCTAACTGTTTCTTCCTCTAATGCTATGTAAAGTTTGTCATCCACATTGTCATTGATTGGGGAATCACTCTGGCCCTGAATTTCGTACCGTGGCATGACATGGCTATACTGGCCAGGTCACTGATAACAGGTGAATTGCTGAGACAATGGCATGCCGGGGGGGGGAGGAGGTCATGCTGGGTAAGGCATTGTCCCTGCCTGACATCTTGTTGAGGAAGGTGTCACGTGTATACGTACCAAAAATGACTCGCGAAAATTGAAAATTGTGCAAATTAGGGACCTTGCAATTTTTTCGCGTTTATGTACATCGACGGGATTGGCAGTGACAAAAAGTGTGGACATTAAAGAACGTCGACGAGACGCCGCGGGTTAAATGCCCATAATCTCTCTCTCTCTCTCTCTCTCTCTCTCTCTCTCTCTCTCACACACACGCAGTAGATTACCCTACATGCAGTCACATTGTTAACCTTTCGGTTGGCAGGAATAAGATACAATCAGGCCATTTTTCAGTTGTCATCTAAAGTGAATAGACATAATGTCGCTATGAATGATGGAGATATATTTGACAAAATACACATAACACTCTCAAAAAATTACCAGCACTATGTAAGACTTGCATTGTTACAAATTGTGCATGCACCTAATGTTTTAAGAAATTTTCGTAATGTAATATCTAGAAATGTGGTAGCAGTAGCGGTCGCCCAGTCTACACAATTGTTCTAAACACACACACACACACACACACACACACACAGTGGTGTAGTGCTAAACAAAGTAGTGAGGGAACGCATTTTGTGTTACTCTGATGGTGGGGGGGGGCGTTACTGGCTCATTTTATTTACCGTTTTGATACCAATCATTCCATAGCCTGCTTCACAATGGTGATGTGTAGCTAATCAAGATTTCACATTCTCTAAGCAATACAGTGAAGTAAATACATTTAAAAATATATTTAGCCTCACCTTGAACTATTGCACATGGAGATAGTTTTCACAAAACTTCCAAACATGGTCCTCTGTGACATCCTTGGACTTCGCTGTTCTTGTTTGTGTATCAGTTGCTGAACGATGACACTTAAGCCATTTTTGTACATAGTCGTCTGGTTTCCAGGCTGATAGTGGAGGGCCGTGAAGTTTAATAAACATGAGACTGCTCACATGGTTGATTAACAGTCTAGACCTCGTTTCCGTCACGATGAGGTTCATGCTACTGAAGCCTCGTTTGCACTCAGAAGAGCTGCATGGGAATATATACTCTTGAACATCCGATTAAAGGCTTCAGATCTGGCGGAATATGTCACCCACCGTTGTCTAGAAAGTCTCTGTATGCTGTGATTGTTTTTGAAAATGGCAATATAAAACGTTTGCAAAGGGACTCTATTTCATTTTCTCCGAATCCTGGATTTATTTCAGCTGGCCACTGATCGACTTCCAAGGTGCCCAGCTCAGAAATTATGTTTGGAATGGAGTCAGAAGTGTCCGGTCGTGACTTTGTTGATTCATGGGAAGAAGTTGGTTTGAATAACCGTTGTTTCATATTGTTTATGATACTGGTTAAAAACTGACCATGATCAATTGAAACAGTCTTGTTGTTATCTGTCAGTGTCACTGATGCAAACTTAATTCCCTTAATGGCCTTCTCTGCTTCTAAGACTTTTTTTTTACCCTTGTGTTCCTTCATTGCTTCTAAAAATCGTATGCAGCGGTGAATTAACTTGTCTGCACAAACAACAGTAATATCCTTTTCTGTAAGGACTCAGAAAAAAAGAGATATTCAAATAATACATCATACATAAGTGCCAGATCAAGAACTGTTTTGATGAAATGCGTTTATGAAGCCCACTAAAGGTGCACTGGTCAAGTTTTAATCGGCTTTAATCAGCCCCACTGTTAACATGTTCAAAATGATAACACAGTGATCCATATTCATTCCAAACTGCTGAAACAGTTCTGAATGAACTTGAAACTCATCTAGTTCCAGCATTCTTCCATTTTTTTTTTTAATCTGTTTATCAAGCTTTACTGCACACTTGAATTTCTCGTAGGTTCTTAGGAGACTGTATAAAGTGTACAATTTATCCATAAACGAACGGAAATGATCAACACCGTGTACTTCAGAAATTGTATCTGCTACTGACAGTTCCAAGCGATGATTTAAGCAACGCCATACTATAATATTAGGGTACTTCTACAACAGTCGTTAAGCCACACCAGAGTTTCTTCCCAACATTACAATGGCACCATCACTGGTAAATGCAATAAGATTATCCTGAAGATAATTATGATCAAACCCATGCTCAGCAAGGCAAGTAAGTGTTCACTGATTGTTTCTGCTGTTGTGTCTGGCAGTTCTAGCAAATCCAGGAATATAAAATGTGGATCATGAGTTGTTTGTTTCACATTTCAAATAGACTGTCAAAGCAGTTTTGCTGCTAAGAGTGGTGAACTCGTCTATTAGAATGGCTATTTTTCCTTTTATTTCAAGGATGCGTTTGCAGGCTCTTGATCTCATTTTTTTGCACAACATGGTCTATTATATTTGTAGCACTAAATCGTGAACGCAATCCTTGTGGAATGTCTGCACCATTTAATTCCTGCAATTGCAACAAATCATAATGGTCAGTATATGGTTTATCATTTTTGGCTATGTAATATGCAGTTCTAAATATTTTGCAGGTAGCCTCTACTTCAGATTTATTTGAACTGTACACAATATTTTCAAGTCGTTGTTCCTTTGCATTCTGATGAATTTTAACAGCACTTATGTGTGACTGCGTTTTTTGAATGAAGCAAACATTTTTTTTCTCAGTGAAGATAGTTGGATTGATCTTGTGTTGCCGTTGAAAGAAATTGAACCTGAACTCCATTCTCTGGAAACACTAGCACCTTGAGATTTAAATGAGCCTAGATTGGTCACATTAGGGCATGCTGCACATCCAATTTTTCCGGAATCACACACAAGCCACAGTTAAGCCTTTTTCTTATCTTCCCACATCTCAGCAGTCCAAACTTCAGGCCATGCAGATGATGCAGCAGCAGACTTAGTGGTATCATGTTGTCCTGGCAGTTACTTCACCGAAATATGATGCAGCACAAGTACTAGTAGTAGCTTGTGGAATTACTTTTCCGCACTCAACACCACTTGCCGAATCGCTTGCACATTTTTCTGTTTGTTCTACTACTTTTTTCTTGGTAAAAAATGACTATTGAGGTTTGTTTCATTTTTTCACTCATTTTTGAGGCATGCACGTGCGTTCACTGCGTGACTTGATGAGCAACTAATTAAAACTGGCATCTCCACAGTCTTAGCATTAGCATTGCATGCAGTGTGTCACGTGCTGACTGCTAACTTGCTGCGTATGCCAGATTTTTCCGGAATGCACATCATTTTAAATATTAAAAAATATTTCTGCTGTTTATTAAGAGAATATATTATACCAACTAATTAGAGAAAGTTAACAGTATATAAATATGCAAATTAATATGACAGAATGTTTTTATTATTTTACCAGATTTAATCATTTAAGGTATTTGGCAACCGAGGATAATAACGTCCAAGTGAGGGGAGCAGTGGCAGCTGCCGGCCAGTAAGAAAGTAGAGGGACTGGCTATTATTTTTGTGATTTTTTTCTTTTATATTTATTTACTAAGTAATACCCATGAATATGATAATTCCGCAAAATCACAGTGCCTCGAAGTTTATACGCTAGCATTACCTCAGCAACTTAGCTAAAGCAAAAGTAAATGAAACAGTTAATGATTCTTTTTCATATTTCTTTTAGGAGTAGATATTAATTTCATTACATTTGAGACAATCGTAAATTTGGATTTTTTTTTAATAGTGAGGGAACGCCGTTCCCCCTTACTTCCCCTTCCCAAAACAGTAAGGGAACGCCGTTCACACACACACACACACACACACACAAACTGGAGTAGTGGTAATGCTTTCGCCTGCCAACTAGTAGGACCGTGCTTCGCACCGGATCGGGTGCGAAAAGTTCCACTAACGAAGTGGGATGTTACTGTTCCTCTTGAGGGAGGGAGTGGTTGTGTGCGTTTGTGAAGGTCACAGCCTTGCTCTGCATCGGATTATATGAGGTCTCAGCTCTCTTCCTGGAGGGTAATGAGCTGACGGTCGCCCCAATCACGTTATCCTGACCGATCAGGTGAATTACACACACTCACCCAAACGCATTAAATTTTGGCAGGCAGTTCTCCTCTCTGCCCGCTCCTTCCACACACATTTAGAGATAATATCACATACTTATTGTCTTATACAACTCACAGTTGGGGAGAATATAACTGAATAATAATTCTTTCTGGGAATTAGGTTGAAAGAAGGACTTATCTGTCCCGTTACATTTAAACAAGAAGTGTTTCTCAACCCAACTATTCTATTCTACTGAGTTTCTGATAAACTTCATGCATCAGTCAAGTACGACGCGTTCTAACATTTGTTTGGATAAACAAATATTATTAACTGAACCAAGAGCAAAAACCGTCACTGACAGAATGTCAATACCAATGACTATGTTGGGTTAGCACTCGGTCGGCAATGTTCTTGTAAACCAGTGTTTTCCAAACTGGGGAACGCGCCCCCCTTTGGGTTGTGTAAGGTAGATGGAGGAATGACCTGAAGCCATCTTCCAAACGTTGCTATTACGAGTATATTGCTGAATGGTGCAGAAGCCTGGGCGTTGAGCAAGAATGAAGAGAAACAGCTGGAGAGGACAGAGATGAGAATGTTGCGATGGCTGATGGGAGTGTCACTGAGAGAAAGGAGGAGGAATGATGACATCATAGCAGAGGCAGGAGTTGTGTCAGTTGTGGAGAAGGCAAGAGAGGCACGTTTGAGGTGGCATGGGCATGTGACCAGGATGGAGGAAGTTGATCCTTTGAAAATGGCATGGAGGAGTCAGGTGGGAGAAGAACGAGGGGAAGACAAAGGATTAGGTGGAGAGATGGCATTGAGAAAGAAATGAGGCAGGTAGGCCTGGAGGAAGAGAACGCAGCGGACAGAAAGTACTGACGACAACATATAAGAGCAGCCGACCCCACCAGGGACTAAGGCAACGCTTATATAGATAGATAGATAGATAGATATAGATATAGATATTAGTCACAGGCCATGCATGCGTCTCAGACTCGGGTGAGTCAAGTGGTGATACACGAATCCATCTCATTCAGCTGCTGTCTACTGACCATCATGTCACGGCCTTCCCAACCACAGCCAGTTAAGCAGTATATAATTCACTGTGATTGATCTAATGGATATTATGACTTTCAATATTATTATAGGCTGAAGAAGTTATTATAATACAAAAGTAGGAATATTATAACAAAAAAATAGGAATATGCACTTACGTGCAAAAGTAGCTAGAATATGCATTTGCATATGCATAAATGCAAATGCATGATTATCCTAATCCAATTTTTGAGTCTCTGTGAGATTAACTGAGTGTTAGACAGCGAGAGACCCAGTATTATGCACTGCACAACACACACACGCAGACGCTATTGATTGACCTGAAAAGGTCTTGGTCTGGTTAATGCTTAAATTAGTTTGTGACAAGCAGGCAGCATGTGCTTACGATTTAGGAAATATATAAAATTCACATTGACAGCTAACAAAGATGAATTTGTCTTAATATCTAACATATTTTAACGCCTTTTGGGGTAAAAAATACTAGTGGTTGACCGAAACAACGAAGAAATGGAATATTATATATACCTTTATTATTTAACGTACACTGCAAATCTACTTTAAAATTAATGTATGAGCAACTTTTCTGAGACGTATTTGAGGTAAACGTTTGATATTAGTCTGTGTGTATAATAGGGATGTTATAGATACCGCAGGGGGGGCGAGTCATTATACAAGGTTACGTGCTGGTGATGTCTGTGTGTTCATATCAGCCTTGCATGATCGCTGAACTGACCATTATTCATCATGTCATGAAGCATCACTTTACAGCTTGTTACTACTTCGTGTGTTCCCCAGTCAGAAAAACACATTCGTTTTAAATCAAAGCAAATTATGTTACGACATTAAATGGCTACCAAGCCTCTCCCCAACACTCCGCTACTCCCACTCCCATCCTTCCCAACACACAGCTACTCCCATTACCCCCCGTCCCTCACGTCCCACCCCTCCCACCACACAGCTACCCCCCCACTACCCCCCAGTCCCTCACCTACCCAGCACGTCCTACCCGTCCTTTACCCTCAACACCGTTACCAGATCAAATTATTTGCCGCTCCTGCTGCCTTCTACGCGGTGTCCTGCGCGGAAATTTCTCGAACTGTACATTGGGCCTGATAACTCTCAGGGGTCTGTTGGGGGTTGGAAAGGTAGTGAGGGGCAAGGAGGGAGAGATTGGATGGGTTCGGGGGGGGGGGGGACGAGGCTAGCAGGGAGGAGGGGCAAGAGAGGGTGGAAAGGGACACAGGTGGTGGTGAGAGGAGAGATGCAGGTACGTGGAGGGGTGGGAGAGTGATGGGGGACAAGGAAGGAGTGGGGGAGTGGAGTAGAGGGTGGCATGGAGATGGCCGAGAGAGGGGGTGCCTCCCCACCGCCCGGGTTGGTCCGATCCCCCCTCACGCAACATCAGGGGCAAGTTCTCATTGGTCTGATGCCATGTATGTCGTAATCGGGGTGGAGCAAGCACTCCGCAGTTTTTTACAGGCCCCGTTCAGTTGATGCGATTAGGCATTTTGGCATAAAACTCAAATCGCATTAATTGACGCAGTTAGGACTTTAGGGGTTAATGTTGTACAGGAGGCCACACACCCTGGTCATAGACTTAAGGTAGATCAAATATATATGAATGTGATGCTGGTAAATGTATTGAGGATTTCAATTGTCAGTGTAATTTATTTATGGCTTATTTTAGGTATGCTAATTCCAGTATAAGAAATTATCTGTTTCACATATGCTGCACTTGTTTCTATGGAACTCAGATTTTGCCATTGTTTAATAATATTGATGATGTTTGTAAGGCATGGCATGTTGCCATAAGGAGGCTGTGGAGAATACCATGAACCACATACTGCAATATTCTGCCTTGCTTATCTGGGTGTATGGAACCTAAGTAGTGGTTTGAAAAAAATATGCATTACTTTTACTGATATGGCTATGAACAGCTGTAATACCACTGTAAAGACTATTGCACACATAAGCCTATATGGTACCTACTCTATAATGGGTGCAAATGCCAAATTAAACGATGAAAAGTATGATTTAAATTGTGCTAATGTTTTTAAAGCCTGGAATGAGGACTGAGATAAAACTGATGTTGTTACTCAGATATAACGTGACCAGATTTATTGTGGCGAAAAGCGGGACATTGTTTTATATATATATATATATATATATATATATATATGGAGAGAGAGAATATATATATATATATATCGTTTCATTCGTTTCGTTTTTAAAGGCTCCAACATGCTTGCATGCATCGGCCTTGGTCACCTAATGGCGGCTGTCCATGCTGCACGATCCATTGCAGCCTCCCTGTTCAGTCCCTTAACCCTGAGGTCACACTTAACCTGCCCCGTCCTGTAGATGTATGGGTACGTTGCAACGATTTGCATTTGCCAGTCCCGGCGACATACCAGTACGTCGTGCAATTGCAAGGTCCCTAATTTGCACAATTTTCAATTTTCGCATGTGATTTTTCGTATGTATACACGGGACACCTTCCTCTATTCCTTTACAAGATGCCAAGCAGGGACAATGCCTTACACTGCATAACCTCCCCCCTCCCCCCCTCACGCCATTGTCTTGGCAAAGGACCTGTTACCAGTGACCTGGCTAGTAAAGATATTCAGGGCCAGAGTGATTCCCCAATCGATGACAATGTGGAGGACAATGTTTACATAGCATTAGAAGAAGGAACAGCCAGAAATAATGATCAGGTAATGTGGCAAAAAAAGGTCAGGTACGGTGATTAGTTAGTGAGTGAAACAATGCTTATAATGCCTTTATTACTGCTTGAAAACCAATATACTCTCATACTACATATACATTCGTACCAAGTAAATAAATAAATACCGTTTATGAGTGGATAAAATAGTTACCCTTCCATAGAACTCGTTTTCTTTGGTGTCAGCATGTTAGAAAACCCACTCAGGTAAGGAGGAACTCCTACCTGGATTGGGCACTTTAAACCTCAGGTGAGCGATTTCTCTATGAATTTTCGATGTTTCTCACCAAAAGCGAAGGTTTTAGCCAAAAAAAAAAAAATCGAAAATACCTCGGGACTGGGGGATGTCGGAGGTGCGGAAAACCTCGGGACGTGACGGGTTAATGACCTCATCCCATGTCTTTCTCGGTCTACCCCTCATAACCCCACCCCCAATATTAACACTTCTCACCTTCCTCACCCAGTTATCATCCCCCATCCTCTCCACATGTCCAAACCATCTCAATCTACCTCTCCTCATCACAACACCAGTACACTCCAGTCCTATCCTACCTCTCAACTCTTCCATCGTAAACCCAGCCCCCCCAGACCTTGAATGCAGGGACGCGCTACACATCCACCTAATCATTGTCATTTCTGTACGTCTGAGCAGACGAATATCCTCCTCCTTCACTGCCCAGGTCTCACTACCATACAGCATTACACTCCTAACACATGCTGCATACAAAGACCCCTTAGCACGTAGGGAGAGTCCTCTCAATGTCAGGATAGGCAAGAGCTCCCTGAACTTCTTCCAACCACTTCTCACCCTAGCCACAGATCTAGCTCCAGCCCCACCTCCAGCACATAACATGTCTCCCAAATAACAAAACTCTTCCACACACTCAAGAGATTCACCAGCAAGTTCAATCCTTTCACGTCTGATAATCTCCACCTGCTCTCCCCGACACACTGTACACATAAAATCAACATTATCTTGCAGTCTACCACTGATACCACTACATCTCTTATGCACCCATTTATCACAAACACCGCACAAGATGGAATTATTTCCCATGCCCTTGTGGCAAACTGCACATGGCCACTCTCCCTCGTCTTTGACAGTACCGCCACCAACCCTAGATATCATCACTTTTGTTTTATCTGCATTTACCCTTAAGCCCTTGTGCCCCATACCATCTCTCCACTTCTTAAACCTTTCCTCTGCCTCCCTTTCGCTTCCTGCAATTAACACCAAATCATCAGCATACAACAACTCCCACGGAAGGCCGTTTCTGAAGTCACGTGAAAAGGCTTCAAGTACCATGATAAACAACATGGGACTCAAAACTGACCCCTGGTGCACACCAACATTCACGGAAAACTCATCACACAAATCTCCATTCACTCTTTCGTGGGTGTGAGCACCCACATATATAGCCATAGCCACCCTAACCAGCCACTCCTCCAAGCCATGCTTTCTCATTGCCCACTTCACCACCTCTCTAGGGACTCTGTCAAAGGCCTTTTCCAAATCAACAAAAACAAAATAAAGATCCCTTCTCCTACCAATATATTTTTCCTGAAGCTGTCGAACAATGAATAAACCCAAACTGCATCTCATCAATATTCACTCTTTCTCTAATCATACCTTCTAAAACTCTCTCCATTACCTTCATTATCTGATCTAAAAGCTTTATACCTCTATAATTTCCTTTTTCCAGTGCATCACCCTTCCCTTTATACACATTTACAATTACACTCTTCAGCCAATCATCTGGGACAACACACTCATAAATAATCCTATTTATCAGGTCAGTGACTAACCTCACCCCTATATCGCCTGAGGCCTTCAACATTTCGGCAGTCAACCCAGACACGCCTGCTGTCTTCCCCACCTTCATCCTGCCTATTGCCTCACTCACAGTAGCAGCATCAATCAAAGGCCAAGGGCCAGACACTGGATCTGCTGGCTCCAAACCTTCCCTGTCCTAGTCAAACTCCTCATTCAACAACCGGTTTTAATGCTCTCTCCATGCATCTTTAATATCCTCACTGTTCACCACTACCCTTCCTTCATCATTCTTCACACACTGCTCACCTATAATATCCCGATTATCCCTCTTCACCTGACCTGCCACCCTAAATATCATATATTTCCTTTTCCCATGATTTAGGTTATCAAGTAAAAGTCTCTGTGACTCAGACTTTGCCCTGTATACCTCTCTTCTAGCCCTACGCTTGGCAGCCAAATATTCCTCTTTGCTACCACCCTTCTTCCATTCCCAGAAAAGCCTTCTTTTCTCCTTAACTGCAACTTCTACACCCTCATCCCACCACCAAGTTACTTTATGTCTTGTTGATCCTCTTGTCCAACCGCATGTAACATCAGTAACTCTCAAGAGATTGTTCTTGAGGGCTCTGGATTGTTCATTAACGCCACTGTCTACAGCTCCCTGTTCAGCCACCACTCTCCTCAACTCGATATAAAAGGCATCCCTTACTACTTGGTTTTTCAGCTTCCATATTTTCCTTCTAGGTACATAAGTCCTCTTTTTCATCACTCGTTCTTTAAGCACCATATCACAAATCAATAGTTTGTGCTGCTGCACACACTCCTCATATTCTATAACTTTAACATCCCTCACTAACCTCCTATCGACCCTCCTAACCAGAGAATAATCTATCTGACTGTTATTTCCCCCAGACTCATACGTAATTGACGTACTATCTCTTTTCGTAAAATATGTGTTGCACACAATCATGTCCGTTGCCTCCCCAAACTCGAGTATCCTTTCTCCTTCTGCATTCCCTATACCATATGCACATCCCCCATGCACTCCTTCATAACCTTGTGCTGCTCACCTACACGACCATTTAAGTCCCCTCCCAAAGCCACCATCTCATCATCCTGCATACCACCCACTACATGTATTCAATAATCCCAAAATCTATCTTTCTCTGCTTCATCCAATCCTGCCTGTGGAGCATATGCCGATATAATCACTGCTATCTTTCTATCGAACAGAATTTTTACTACCAATATCCTATTGCTTACTCTCATAACATTCATAACATATTCCACCCATTTCTCCACAACCATCACACCAATACCTCCATATCAGTCTGCCCTCCCCTGCCAAAACAACTTATAGCAACAATCCTTCCCAACAATCTTTCTGGCTGATCCACCCCTGTACCGTACTTCCTGCAAACATGCCACATCCGCCCACCTCCTACTGAATGCCTCAGTGACTTCCCCCGCTCTTCCCCTCAAACTTCCCACATTCCATGAACCCTCCCTCATCCTCTTGGGTGATTTACTGTCCTCAGGCTTGCTTTGAAACTTATTCTTGTGTTTTGTCATATTCAGTATTAATAAAGGAAGATAGACATACCACAGGCCCCACTCACTGCACAGTCCCAGGTCCAGGCAATGGATCTGGGACCCCTAGCCCACCAGCTTACCAGTGGCTGTGGTAGTGGCCTTGGGGCACCCTGCCAGGACAGCTGCATGGACACCCTTCAAGGGCGCCTTGGCACTGCAACTATCCCGCCATTATACACCCACTGATAGGGCAGCCTCCTGGGGCGCTACTCCCAGGTTCGGCCCTCTCTCTATTGGGCGGAAGCAGCAGCCTAGGAACCGCAGTGCCCTGTTCCCTCTAGCACAGGCCCGAGCCCCATCTCGCCCTGGACCCATGATCTATGCCGGCGGAACCCCCGTCACCCCTCCCCCCAGAAGTCCACCACTAGGTAGCGGGGGCAAAGTTTTCTGGCCGCATGCCCTTGCTGATGCCAACCCCTGTAACGTAGTGGGATACGTTGTGTGAAATGTAAAGTGCATGTGGTGTAGTGCATAAGATAGAGGAAATGGTTGGGAGAGTATGCTGGTCTACTCTCCATGTTACTGTCACACTGAAAAGGTCAGCAAAGGGAGATGGTTAGATTGCTAGTGAAACAGGAGCTCCAGCTCTCCCTATCACCAGCATTCCCATTCCCCTCGGGAGTACCACCCTGTTCGGCTTGTGCTACGGCCTCCTTTTACCCATATATATATATATATATATATATATATATATATATATATATACACACACACACACACAGTGACTTATGCGAGTGAGAGCGACTGCTGCATCTCAGCCACTGGCTGCTAATCAAACATTAATGTCTCAAACGAACTCTGAACATCCCGTACGATACACTGAATGGGCCGCATTTGGTTTGGATTATAAAAATTTTTATTAATTCATCATAATTTCATTAAGAATGGTCATGTTATATCTAATGTAATACTAATTTTCTAAAGGCGGGACATTTCAGATAATTCGCTCCAAAATGGAACATTTTATTCACAGTGAAAAAGGTGGGACAGATGTCAAAAAGGCAGGACTGTCCTGCCTAAAAGTGGGACTCTGGTCACCTTGCTCAGGTAGCATGTCAAATTAACCCATTAATAGCTCTATACAGTCTGGGTTGTTCCGAGTGTGACTGCTCAATACAGCCGTGGTTGCACAGGTGAATTTTGAATATACACTAGTGCCATGGTGACCAAGGCCAACCCATGCAAGCATGTTTGAGCCTTCAAAACCGAAACCGAAACTGAAAAAGAAAAAGAAAACGAAAACCATACATTCTAGTAGGGAATCAGACACTTTGATGTTCATCCATGGTTTTACCAAGATAAATATTGAGCTAATATTTCGTTGCTATATACTTTGGCATGTGTTCTCTCAATTTCTAAGACAAAATTTTGCCTTTGGGAAAATTCATTTTTAACCCTATGTCTGCGCACCACAGACACCTCCAAAAAACCGCCATGCTCAGTTCACAGGTTAAAGAAGTAACGGAGATGAAAGACAGGTGTGTGCCAAGTCTCCATAGTCATGAGGAGTGTAATACAATAATAGAGTACTTATGGTACCTATTAGCATGAGTCTGCACTTTGTGTTTTAAGTTTTCTATTTGATTGCTATTCTTTTAACCCCTTCATATGCATTGATGCGTTTGTCATCATTAGGGTGTGGCTGCACCCATACACACTGACACTTCTGTCGTCATTAAAGCACAAAAACTTTCATCAGGGAAAAAGTTTTCGGCCGATTAGCATCATTTTTGGAGGCATCATACTTAGCTGCTGCTCATCAAAAGTAATGAGTTGGCAACTGTGGGTCCCAATACCGGCAAGAATGTGGACAGGTTATTCATTACCAAATGAGCTGTGAGTGGGGGAGGTACTGTGTGGTTTGGCCCTTTCAATTTCCACTCTTACCTCCATCCTGGCTGTGCAACATATTTCACTATACCGATAGTGCATGTGTATAGTGTTTGGGCACGTTGTGATTAGGTTTGGTGTTTGCAATAGGAAATTTGGTGTTTGTGAAGCATCCCTGGGCATTATCAGCTGTTGGCCCAGTGAAGATTGTGCTAGTTTCTAATCAACTACACTGCCTTTACCCTGCACCAAATGTGAGTATTCAACTATAAAAATAGTGACAGTGAATCATGTGAATATAGCGTGCATATGTAGTGTACAAGAACTTGGTGAAATACTTGCAGTAGCTTAGAGGAAGGCAGGAAACCACCCTACAGCCATGACATGGTGTGGGTACACCATAGTTTTTTGCATTTTTCTAAAAAACAATGAGGCCTAGGATCACCGTTTGGTCTAAAATGAAAGCCAATGAAATTCTGCATAGGATGATAAAATAAAAACATAACAGTGCTGAGAAAAGTTTTTCGCTAGAGCTCCCCGAATAAAAAATCTGTTGTCTGTCGGAAATGAGTTTTACTTTTTCGTTTATTCCTCGAACACCACACCTCCTATCAAACTAGGACCTCTGCCATTCGAAAGCTGATAAAATTCTCTTTCCAATGATGGTATAAGATGTAGAGATTGATTAGTAAACATTCGACTTAGGATGTTGGGAAGTGAGATATATGTTCCCGAATGTTTATTCCCACGGCCCTAATGTATGTATTTTTTTTTTTTTTGCTTTTTTTTTTTTTGTTTTTGCTTATCATGTAGATCAAACATCGACGAATAGGAATATGTGGGTTTTATGGCAAAATAAATATGGGTGGTGGGAATAAGCCAAGAATACTTTATTGGAGCGCGCGGCGGCCGGAGGGCAGGGGAAAAAAGCCGATGTGTCATAGAACAGAAAACTTAAAAACTTATTTGCACGTGAAAGGGTTAATTCTAAAGAATTATAAAATACTCAAACTCAAAAATATCACATACAGAGATTACAAAAACTTTAGGACAACCGATCTTTGTGCCACTGTGGAAGACTTCCATATTTTGTCATAATCAGCTGGATAATGATGTAAATAAAAATTATACACGTTTTGAGAACTGTATTATGCAAGCCATTAAGAAGCATCTTTCCTTGATGACTCTCCAAATTCTAGTGAAAAGAATTCTTAAACCTTGGGTAACAAACGAACTCACTAAGCTTACAGTATTAAAACTAGGCATATTCTTTATAAGAAATATACAAAGAAACCTAAAACCTATGGAGAACAATATAGAAAATGCAGAAATATGGTTAACATTAAACTAAACAATGCAAAACAGAACTACCACAAAAACTAAATTACAATTAGCTCTATGGGAGTTAATAATGAGATGATGCAAAAATCGCATAATAAAACAACCGATATTGAAAAATTAATGATTGAAGACCAGCTGGAATTTGACCCTTATAAAGTATGCAGCTCCTAAAGCACCTATTTTTCAATAGTTGGTAAAAAGTTAGAAAACAGTAACCCATGCAGTATCTGAATGGTAACTACCCTAACTTTCAATTTATCCCTAACAACACCAGAGGAAGTAGCTGATGTAGTTATGACTTTAAAGGAATCTAGTCCTGGTCATGACGAAATACATATTAAAATCATTAAGCAAACAAAACCTGTCCTGGCTCGCATGATATCAGAACTGATCAATCTCTCTTTTCGTAATGGAATATTTCCAAATGACTTGGAAGTGGCAAAAATAATACCAATACACAAAGGTGGTGATGCTCTTCAAGCATCAGATTACTGTCCAATATCAGTACTCTCAACAGTAAGTAAAATACTAGGAACAGCAATGTATGATCGACTGTTGGTGTTTCTAGAGGCTAAAAATGTATTGGCTGAATGCCAGTTTGGCTTTAGAAAGAATAATTCCTCACAAACAGCAATTATAAAACTATGAAATGATATCATGCTTAATTACAAGCAAGGGAAATTCACAATGGGTGTTTTCCTAAATTTAAAAAGGCTTTTGACACTATTAATCATGACATCTTGATTCGTAAATTGGAACATTATGGGGTAAGAAATCGAGAATTGTCCTGGTTTCGTAGCTATTTATTTGAGAGACAACAGTTCACTAATGATAACGGAATCAGATCCAGTAACGAAATTGCATCCACCGGTGTACCTCAGGGCTCAGCCTTGGGGCCATTACTCTTTCTTATATATATTAATGACTTTGTCAGTTCATCTAGCATTTTGAAGTTTATTTGCTGACAACACTAATGTTTTTCACTTCAATTCAAATTTAGTCACTCTAGAACGTACTTTGAATATAGAGCTGAATAATATTTCTACATGGCTCTTAGCAAATAGACTATCCCTTCATGCTATGAAAACCCATTATATAATATTTACAGGAAATAAGCTCTATAACCAAAACATTAACATCAGAATAGGAAATAACGTACTCGAAAGATGTACCTACACGAAATACCTCGGTGTTACTACTGATGAAAATTTATCTTGGAAACATCACATACATATCATTAATGGTAAATTAGCCAGGTCAGCTGGAATAATTTACAAGATGTAAAACAACTAAAGATATATTAAAAATTTTATATTACAGTCTAATTTACCCCTATTTACAATATTGCAACGTGGCCTGGGGCTCGGCAGTAAAGTCCTCTATGCAGCAACTTCTCTTACTTCAGAACAAAATTATCCGAATAGTTTCAAGAGTAAGTTACAGAGAACATACTGATCCCTTCTGTAAGCATTTACAGATCCTAAAAATACAAGATATATACAGAGTAGAGACACTAAAATTTGTATATAATCAATTATGCCATCCCACTGCCATCAGTGTTCAGAATATGTCCAGTTTTCATCCTCACAGAGTACGAAATAGTAGATCAAACTTACGACCCCCTAAACCACGGACTGAAAAATTAAGATTTGTTGCTTATTCGGGTTGTTTAATATGGAATAAGTTGCCAAATGAACTAAAAACCATTACCAACCATGTAACCTTCAAGATAAAAACTAAAAAATATATTGTAAGCCGATAGGCTACTGATGCAATATAAATAAGTTTTGATGTCATTTCCATTTTTATTATAATTATATATCATACAAATATCTAATAAGATTAACAGCTTCCTTTTAATTACTCAGTGTAAAATTGTATAGCGAGCTTTCACTATGTACTGTGCAGTGTTCCCTCTTAACATGTAAGGTGCAACTATTTATTGAGCTCATGAAAAATATTTAATTTCATTAACTCGGTCTTTTAAATTATGCATACTTATATTAAATAATGTACTCTGTGATTGTTTATAGGCGAAATAAATAATTTGAATTTGAATGAATTTGAATCTTTTTAGTGTGGATTTTATGTGAATAAAAGAATTTATTACCACTACTAAAATATTATGTCCAGGTAACATTTGCGTTTTTACAGGAATGTCCTGATGCCTCTCAGTATGGTTTCCTTTATGAAGAGGTGGCCACGGAGAATGCATGTGTTTTACTACCGACACTCACGTATGAAAGTAAAACCTATGCAGTGAGTGGTAGAACGTTCTAGGTCAATGCTGTAGAAAAGAAATACTTCAAAACATCTTCAGGCACAATGCATGTGTTTTACTACCGACACTCACGTATGAAAGTAAAACCTATGCAGTGAGTGGTAGAATGTTCTAGGTCAATGCTGTAGAAAAGAAATACTTCAAAACATCTTCAGGCACAACCAGGCTAGATGATGTAAAGTAGCAGAGCAACTTCTCAATTTTGGAATGGAAGAAGTGGCTCTAGGAGTGAATGTGGAATTATTGATTGGACAAACTAAATGGAAAGGTGAAAGGGTGAGAGAATGGGAATATGGTTTAGGTATATGTGCGGGAGTCAATGAGAGTGAGAGGGCAAGAGAGGGAGTATGTCTGATGATAAGCAAGAAGTGGAAGGAGAATATAAGAGATTATGGAACAGTGGGTGCAAGGATTGTATGGGTGAGGATGAAAGTAAGTATACAAGCGTGGGCGATTGTATGTGTGTATGCCCCGACAGAGGATCGAGTGGCAAGAGTGAAAGATGAGTTTTGGGCGAGAGTAAAAGCATGTATGAATAAGTCTGAGAGGAGCGAGAGAGTGCTGCTGATTGGAGACATGAATGGCAAAGTTGGGAATGTACGAGTGGATGGAGTGGTTGGTCAGTGGGGTGTGCCAGCTGAAGTAGATGGGAATGGTAGTGCTTTGGTGGACATCTGTGCTTGTAAGGGGTTGGCAATAGCCAACACCTACTTCCGGCATAAGATGATCCACCGGTATACATGGAGAGTAATGAGGAGGATGGATGGTGAACTTGTTGAACAAAAAGCAATGATAGACTACGTGTGTGTGGATGAGCGAATGAAAAGACAGGTGTTGGATGCAAGAGTGTGGAGAGGGTGGGAGAATGAAGTCTCGGACCATCACTTAGTGATGGCCAAGGTAGAGCTGCAAAGAAAGTGGTTGAGGAGACGAAGAGGAAGACAGGAGGAAGCAGCTTCTGTGAGAACAGTGGAGAAATTGCAAGATAGTGAGAAAATGACAGAGTATAAGAGCATAGTGGAAGAAAGATTGGGAAGGTATGAGCTAGAGCAGATTTTAAGGGTGGAAGACGTATGTAAGATATTCACGGAAGAGATAGGCGCAGCGTGTGAGGCGGTTTGTGGAGTGAGGAGATGCAAGGGACAGGATGGTGGAATGATGGTGAAACGAGCTGTGGAACAAAAGAAGAAGGCATATAGTGAATGGTTAGCGAGTAGAGGTAGGGGAGAAGATGAGAGAGAGAAGAGAGAGGTATATGTGAGCAGGAGAAGGGAGGTTAAGAGACGGATGAAGGAGAGTAACAAGAAAGTGGATGAAGAGTTTGGGAGGAATCAGAGTGTGAAATGGAGGGAGAGTAAGAAATTGTTTTGGAAGGAGGTAAAGAAAGTAAGGCAGTGTGAAAGGGGAAATAGTAGGGGAGTGAAAGATAAGAATAATAGATTGTTGGTGGAGAAGAGAGAGAAATTGAGGAAATGGAAGGAGCATTTTGAGGATTTGTTGAATGTAGAGAGTGAGAGCAGTGCGAGTATAAGTGGTTGGGGAATGGCTGGGAGAAGAAGAGATGAGAGGAGGGAGGAAGAGATCAGTAGGGCGGAAGTAGTGGAAGCGATGAAGAAGATTAAATTGGGGAAGGCCCCAGGAATTGATGAAGTGTGTGGTGAAATGCTTAGGTATGGGGGTGAGATTGTTGTGGAGTGGATATGGAAGTCGCGTAGATTGGCTTGGGAAGAGGGAAGGGTTCCAGAGGACTGGAAATCAGGTATAATTGTTCCTTTATACAAAGGAAAAGGGGAGAGAGAAGTATGTGGTAACCATAGGGGTATTTGCCTTCTTAGTGTGACTGGAAAAATATATGGTAGAATACCCATTGATAGGGTTAGGCATATGACAGAGGAGCTAGTTGGAGAAGAACAAGGGGGATTTAGGAAGGGAAAAGGGTGTGTAGATCAGATATTTGTTCTAAGATGTTTAGTGGAGAAGTATCTAGAGAAGGGAAGGAAAGTGTATGCTGCCTTCATGGACTTGGAGAAAGCTTATGACAGAATAGATAAGCGAGGTATGTGGAAGGTATTAAGAATATATGGAGTGGAGGGGAAATTGTTGAGTGCTGTGAAGAGTATGTACGAGGGAGCTAGGGCTACGGTGCGAGTGGATGGTGAGCTGAGTGAGTTCTTTGATCTCAATGTGGGACTGAAACAGAGTTGTGTGATGTCTCCATGGCTGTTTAATATATACATGGATGGGGTTGTAAAGGAGGTGCAAGGTAGGGCAGTGGATGTGAGGGTGGCTCTAATGAATGAGGGTGAGATTTGGAAGATTCCAGTGTTGCTGTTTGCTGATGATACAGTGCTGTTGAGTGAAGATGAATGGGAGTTGCAAGGTGTGGTGAATGAATTTGGGACAGTGTGTAGGAGGAGGAAGCTGAAAGTTAATGTAAACAAAAGTAAAGTTACGGTGTTTGAGAGGAATGAAGTCACAGAGTGTGCAGTGAGGTTGGATGGTGAGGATATGGGGAATGTGAGTGCATTCAAGTACTTGGGTAGTGTGATGAGTAAGGATGGAACTTTGGGGGATGAAGTGCGTGAAAGGGTACAGCAGGGAAGGAAGGTTGTTGGTACACTGAAAGCAGTGATGAGAAATAGGGAGGTGAGTATGGAACTTAAGAAGTCACTGCATGATAGTATTGTGATCCCTACCCTGACGTATGGAAGCGAGGCGTGGACCTTGCAAGAGGGGAACAAGTCAAGAGTGAGAGCAGTGGAAATGAGTTACTTGAGAGGAGCATGTGGAGTGACGTGGAGGGACAGGTTGACGAATGAAGAAGTGAAGGAACGTTGTGGATGTGGATGTGGTTGAGAAGATTAGGAGAAATACAGTGAGGTGGTTTGGACATGTGAAGAGAATGGAGAATGAAAGACTGACTAAGAGGGTGTATGTAGGTGAGGTGGAGGGAGGGAGAGGGAGGGGTAGACCGAGGATGAGGTGGAGGGATGGAGTTGAGAGGTATATGGGGGAGGGGGGGGGTGAGTTGGGGGGAGGGTAGTCAAATGGTGGGTGACAGAGCTACTTGGAGGCGTTTTGTCTGCAGCCACCCTTTGCTGGATTAGGGCTTCGGGCTATAGACAGATAGATAGATAGATAAACTGGAATGCATTACGATGGTATAAACACAGAAAAAAATTGTTTTGGCAGAGTGAAACAAAATTTTGAAGTTGAAAGTGAAGTGCATGGTAATAGTAGAAGCGATTGACCTTATTTGGGACGGAGGAAGAGAATGACGCAGTATAATGGAGAGAGAGGGTGGTGGGGATGTAATCTGGAGGCGGTTCTGTAATAGCCATCCTCTGCTGTGGAGCTCTTAGGAGTGGGCAAGGAGTCTTGGAGGGTGATGCTATAGTCTCCTTGATTGACCTGTGTAGCTGAGATGCATGGGCCGAGTAGGGTGTGTTTGAATCGCGGCTGCTGATTGGCCGCTGCTAATCTAAATCTACACCTCTTCTTATTTTAACATATATTTATTTATATTTTTTAACTGTCTTCAATACAAGCCGCCAGATTAAATATGGAATAATTTCCGAAGCTTAAGAGGTCAAATTTAGCATTAAAAGTTTACTGTTATCAAAGAAAATTAAAGTTGATTATAAAGTTTCATAAAACGATGAGTGACATTTGAAATAAATTATCCATCCATTGTGTACATCCACGTCCGCATGTTACACTACATCCACACACTGTGTACACCTATGTCCGCGTGTTGCGCTATTATCCACCCACGATGTACACCTCCGTCCGCATGTTGCACAACAAACAATACATGCCTGCATTTACTTCAATGACATCATCGGCGGCCAATCAACAGCCGCGTATCAAACACACCCTACTTGCCGCATACATCTCAGCTGCACAGGTCAGTCAAATAGACTATAGCTGTCATGATTCTCAGTTATGAATGCATTTGATTCTATGTTATCTTGAGGTAACATAGACTAAGACAGATTGCAAATACAACACTCTTGATTATTACCTCCGCCAGGGAGGTTATGTTTTCACCCCAGCCCGTTTGTTTGTTTGTTGGTTGGTTGGTTTGTGAGCAAGATTACACAAAAACTACCAGAAGGATTCCCACGAAATTTGGTAGAGGAATGGGCCTTGGCCCAGAATAGACTCCATTAAATTTTGGTACGGATCCGGAGAAAGGTGCGGATCAAGGAATTTTTTTTTTTCGCTTTCTTTAACACTTAGATAGGACGTTTTTCGACATTTTCGTATTTTTTTCAGTGAATATTGCATGGATCTTGATGAGAAAAGTCAGGCATATTTAGGACGTTGGTATCTACGAATGTGTACAGTTTGGCGCGGATCCATATAAAATTGCGGATCTAGCGGATTTAAACATGCTTTTACAGGGGGGTAGTCTTTTTCCAGCTGCATGTTGGGCCTTGGCGGAGGCATGCACTCTACTGAGGGCCATTCTTGTTATACATGAATTCAGCAGTTATCAGTCATGCAACCCAAGTGAGAAGGGTAGCATAGTTTGCGGATTCGACTGCACCCCGCCCTCTCGCCCCATATCATGATTATGAGAGTGAGTTGGGGAGAGAAAAATATCGTGAATGAGAGAGTTTTGAAGAGATAATAGAATGGCTGAGTGCGGTTGAATGACTGGCTTCACAGTAATTGAGAATCTGCATAAGACTGGGGAATAGTGAATGGAAAAACTACGAGACAGAGTTAGTGATTTGGTGAGTGCAAGAATGAGTCTGTTAACCTGACGCTGGTGAACATTTGTAAGAGTGAACAAAACGAGAGCTAATGAGAACGTGAAATGGGAATATGTGAGAGTAAATGACAGTATGTGTGACTGACACTGCGAGAATGAAAGTCAGTCAGGAGTGAGTATGAGTGACCCAAAATGATAGTAACTGAGTGAGTGTAAGCATTATAGTGCATGAATCCATGTAAGATCATATGAATGAGTTTGAAAGTGAAAGTTAGTGACAATGGGTATGAGTGACATTGCGAGTGTATGAAGGAAAATAAGAAGTGAGTGACAGTGAACTGGAATGAGGGTGAGCTGGGGGAGGGTGCAAGAGTGACCATGAATTAATATCATAAACGAGTAAGTGTGGGTGGAAATAAGGGTAAACGATAGTGGACATGAGTCACACCGAGTGCGAGAGCGAGTGAGAGAGAGGAGTGTGTGGGTGAAACCGAATCTGAGTGATGGTGAATATGTAAAAGTGAATGATTTTAGCCCAGTGTGTAAAAGTGAGTGAATGTGAGAGTGAGCCAGGGTAAGAAGCAACACGAAGATTAAGTGACAGTGGGTGCGAGTGAGAACATGGCTGCAAAGAGTAAATGAGAACAGCGAATGAATGAGTAAATGTGAAAGCATTTCATATCGATGTGAACCCAGATGATTTAGCCTAAATCCACATCATTACAGACAGCATCGTCCTCTGCTTGATAAACTGCCATAAAACTAAAGGGGAAAATTGGGCTTGGTGCCTCAAAGGCAGAGGGTTAACTGGTCCATCGAAAGAAATTGATTATAATACAAAAGTAACAGTTTTTCCTTCATGTGGGTAAACAAAATGAACGTGCGTATTTACATCCAAAAGGAACATGTTATGATATGAAACTGTATTGATAACTGCATTAATCTCCTCTAATGCTAAACAAAAGGCGGAGCTGGGTTCTCGGGTTCCAGTTACTTTAACTTGGCTAATTTATTCACGATTTCTTTCTTAATCATTAATTAAAATCCTCTAACCAGTTCTTTATGAACTTATAAAAGAATACGACCCAAAACTGCTTATACTCATATGTATTAGTGCCATTTATAGATTCACTCATTTGGAATTAATGGAACGGCAATGGAAAAATTCCTAATTTCCTGCTTTATAAATACTGAAATTATATGGCACCGTAACATAACTTTGATAATCACTATCACACAGAATTATTACTGTAGCAACTGAAGAGACATAGAACTAATTCAGATTAACTCGGAATAGGACGCACCCAAGTCTCTCGCTCTTTCTTTCTAGATAGGTATAATATATATATATATATATATATATATATATATATATATATATATATATATATATATATGAGCCTGTGTGGTACAGTGGTAGAGTGTGCGTTTCGTACACGGGTGAACCAGGGTTCACGCCCCGCCAGGGTAATAAACTTTGGGAGTGTTCACCAGGCCACGTACTGCATTAGCGGACACAAGGGATGCTGTGGTTGAACCAGTGTCGCTTACTGTAGAGTGTGTCGCTTACTGTAGAGTATGCTTGCACCCAGTCGTCTTGCGCTGGCCGATTACACTTGGTTCACAGACTACACACACATCCAAAGACATTACAACATTACAATTACACTAAAAAGCACTTCTCACCCTACATACAATCTCTACTAGACAGCCTAAGCCACTAGGTAGAGATACATTGGCTGTATCGTCCCGATTTCGGTCGGGATAGGCCGGTCCTGCAGTGGATACTGAAACGGCTGATGATGATGATGATGATATATATATATATATATATATATATATATATATATATATATATATATATATATATATATATATATATATATATGTGTGTGTGTGCAGTGAGCGCCAATAGTCGTGTCGTAAATATTGGTGAAAACATAAGCCGAAGGGCTAAACGTCTTGTACAGTATATTACGCCGCCTGTCATACGGAAGGTTGGTACCAGTGACATGAGTTGTCGTCTAGCCCAAGTGACGGGTCCGTGGATTTCCTTGATAAATAAGGGGAACAGACCAATCCATTAAGTCTTTTGAACAGCTACGTTTATGCTAGTATTATGAAATGATTCCCCATCACAGGTCTCTCATTTGCTGTCATGTTTGCTTAGTGGTTTTGAGACAAATGTTTCTACATCTATTCTCCTCTAAGTCGTATATTATTTAGCTACTACTTAAATTAACTGATCATCCATTCATATGTTAAACATTAAGGATTGTGCCTGGTTATTGTGTTTTGTGTATGTGGTTGCATAAGACATCTCTGATACATTGGGAATCGTTAATAATATTTAGTTTGTGTTTGTTTAAGTATGCCCAACTCTATAGTGGCACCGTAGACTTTTTATGCTTATTAATATTATCATTACTATTATTATTTTTATCTACAGGGCAAGTGTTGTCAGCTGCTATCCATTACAACAAAGCCACATATAATTATACAGTTAACATCACTCATAATACACATCAATTGGGAAATTCGAGGTCACCCAAACTCAGTGAATATTTGGCCAAACATTTCGAATGCTCGAACCTCTAACTGAGCATTTGCGAACCCCACCAGAGTAGCAGTCACACTACCAGCTAAACATAAACGTAAATGGGATAAATGAAACATAAGCCATTCCTTTACTGTCATATGGTTTACTGTAACAAATAACCACTACCACAGGTATTTGGCTACCACACAACACGCTTGAGCACCACCACACCAACACATATAGCCACTCCCACAACACCACATGCCACCATCAAACACGACATCGTGAAACTAGACCAGGTTAATATTTAGTATAGCTCCTGTTTGCTGCAATGACCTTTCGGAGCCTTCGTTGCATTAACAAGATGCTGAGTTACGTCCGGTTTCAAGCGAAGGCTCTCCCATAACTCCATTATTTTAGCGAACAAGTTTATCCTAGGTTGGCTGTCCCATCCAAGCCACTTTCTGCAAACATGGGCCCACAGGTTCTCTATTGGATAGAGGTCCGGTGATTTTACAGGCCACTCAAGGAGTGTCACCTCGGGATGCGCCAATAACCAGTCCCTCGCAGTCTGCGCAGTGTGGATGGGACTGTAATCTTGAGCCAAATAAATGTGAAATCTTGCTCCCTCCACCAGTACCGCTCTCGCAGATGGCATTAGCATATGTTCCAAGATTTTAACATATGTTTCAGCTGTGAGACGACCCTCTATCTCGGCCATCTGCCCTAGACAACTCCACATCATCCAGCCCCAGACTCGGCCCTTGATGCGGCCATTCCTTGTTGAAGCACCAACAAATCTGCATATGTAAATAGGTAAATTTAAGGAAAGCTTTGGTTACATGCTAGTTGAATAGCACTCTTACTAACGTGGATCTCTTCATTCTTAGCAGTTTGAACCCCGAAACACCTGTCACAAATTACCTATAACCTTAAAAAGAATTTGTTTGTTTTCTGAAAAAAGAAAAATACTCGCAACTGACGCCAATTGTAAACACAGTGCCGTCAGTCACAAGCAATCATTTCATAAAACAAAGAGAATTGTATTTAAAGTTATCACTCATTTGCAACAGGTGTTTGAGTGGTAACAAATGCTCAGAATGAAGATATCTACAGCTTGGTAAAAGTAACATTCGTCTATCAAATAACGGTAGCTTTTAAAATAATGCCTAAAATTTGATGACTTTACAATAAATATTTTAAAAAGCTGCAGAGTCAAATGTTGTCGTCGTAGCAGTGCTGATAAAAGGACTGACGACAGAATAACTGCCTAATAGGACAAGATAATCAGTTCTTCCATTAATTCAGGTAAATGATGCATTGAATGAGGCAGGAATACCTTGCAAAGATAGGCAATGTGAAACAACAATTAGCTATAAACATGCACTAACTTACCGTGTGTTACTTCTGCTCCAAACACAGTGTGGTCGTAAACTCTCTGAGGAAAACAGTTTTTCGTCGCAAAATACGACACTGCCAGAACTCCAGTGGCATCTCAGCATACCGTCTTGCATGAGCTACTGGATCCTGTTTGTGTCTTTCCATCAAGGCAGGTTTCACGTCTGGGATTAGAGCAATTAAATGAACTGTCCGAAGTCTTCCCAGAACTGTTCATGTGCTGCATTTTAACATGACCCGTACCGTGTAAGCAGGGGGCATAGGGTTCCCTTCCATTGTTGGAACTATTTCTTCGTCCTGATGTACTGTTGTAACAGGGGGGCGACCTGAACAATGCGGATTCTCCGTTGTCCCTTCGTCCCGGAACTGCTGAATCCACCTTTCTACTGTTCGTCTGCTTACACCGAATGTTTGTGCGATGTGGTCAGGCTCCTCTCCCTCAAATGGAGATCATACCACCTCTCATCTCCCTGATGGTTGGATGCTTGGCGCTTGCCCTTTGTATACTAGGGTATATCATAGGTCTACCTTGTGTTTAGTGTGCAGATGAAAGTTGAAATGTCTTCTTATTATTATTTATGGCTTAATGGCCATCACCACTACAAAGGGCATTAGGCCAAACAAAACAAAACTGAGAAGAGTCAGAAGACTGTAAAACTAAACACAGTTCAACACAAATGAAATTGAGCAGAACAACACTAAGGCACAAAGGGGAATGAGGGATGAAGACAAGTACTGGATGGTCATTAGACAGAATTGGTGGCAGAAGCAGAGTCCGATGCAAAAAGAGCCTGCCCCCCCTGGAGGACATGGGTAAGGATCTGCATCGCGTCAGGATCCGTGATAGCCGCGAGGGACCCCCGGCGCACAGCTCAATGAAGGAGAGCAAAACATACCAGAATTCTCCATTGGCGAAAGCCTCCCTACTAGGGACCAATGGTGAAGCATCCTTGTACCCATGTAAATGGCGGAGAAAGGTGTCCAGCTCCAGCTCATCCAGGGAGGCAAAGTCCATCCAGGTGAGGCAATGACCAGGACCAGAAGGCTCCCCATTTGCCTGGGCCAGACCCTCAGGAGGAGGAGACACCACTTCTACAGGCACCACCAGAAGAAAAGGAGTGGCAGGAACAGCAGCCGTAGACAGTGAAGAGGGAGCTGCATCCCCAACATCCGTGGGCACTGGGGGAAGTGGCGATGGAGCGAACTGGTGAGAGACAAAGCGGCCCTCCAACTGAAGCCTCAGAAGAGGAGTAGAGAGCTCCAGCTGCAGCACCCTCGGGATCAAGGTGGTGGGGGTCACAGGAGGTCCCGGATGATGACAAGGACGAGGACGCCTCCTCCCAGGCCTCCTCCACACCACATGCGAGGAGGAAAAGGACCAGGTGATGGAAATGGCAGGGAGCCCATTTACCCGGAAATGGCATAATGGCGCTGCGCTAGGACAGCTAATCTTCCCCTCGTGAAAGCCTTGGCAACTTCACGCACATGGTGACGATGGTTGTAGCATAGGAGGCAGTAAAGGTGTAGAACTACATATTATATAGATAGATAGATAAATAGATAGATAGAAGCAGGGAGTCAGATGATGAGAGGTGTTGTGTCTGCGAGAATCGAGCAATGCTAAACATGCTTACACTGAGGAAAGCTGACGACAGCGGCCAGTAAGGAGATGATGCAATTAGCTGTCAGCAGTCCTCTCGTGAACAAAGACCTAGTCCATCCACGAGGAACACACGTGACACACCCCTGCTACACCAGAATTTAGGAAAGAGAGGCAGACGGAGATTAGCCACAGAAGAGGCAAGAGAGAAGTAGACAGGCCTCAGAGGAGACAGGTGACGGGAGAAGGGCTCGGCAATTTGAGAGAGAGAGACAGATAGCGAGACAGGGAGGTAGCTACCCGGGACTTATACTCGTCTGTGTGAGAGACTTGTTAATATTTCCAAGACAAATAAAAATAGTCCCATACTATTCTTTACCTCTCCTGTCACTACATGACATTTGGTAGCAGCAACATTTTTCTACAAAATATCAAGATTGAAAACAAGAATATCTCTCTCTCAGCCAAACAACACAACCAGCTCCTGACGCTTCTCTCCATCCAGCCCCCTCCGTCTCCCAGATCATCATGCTGATGCAGAGGTCAAGAGATCACACGACGCCTTGCAAGTAGTTTAACAAAATATTGATACAATATTGCAATTTCTACGACGAATCAGCGAACTACAACCATCTACAATCAACTACAATTAACAACTCTATGTCGTCTGTATAATCTTCTACACGCACCTACAAGAAGCGGCAGTCTTCATCCTACAGCGAGTAAATCACAAGAAAAAAAGGACCAAGAATACATCAAGAAAGAAAGAAAACAAACAAACAAACAAACAAACAAACGAAGAGTGAAAGACGACTCACAACTCATAACCACCAGACCTCACCCTCCTCTCTCTGCTACAACCACCCAACCCCCAACGCTTACGCAGGAGTGCAGAGGTCAATACACGCAGCAAAACACCAAGTCCATATTCACAACTCGTCTTACTCACCCGTCTTCACTCAAGTTACTCATCGCTACTCATTCACTCACCACAGCTACCAGTGTGGGAAGCCGACGTCACCATGTGCTGAGACGACAACACGCCAATCAACCCGCGAAGGACAACGCTATCACCACGTGCAACACCACTCACACCATTTCCCACCACGGTAAAAATTAGTGAGTTACATAGTTACTTCATTCATACAATACACAGTGATAGACAATAAGCTTCTGCACAAACATATAAAACGTGTTGTATAGTTACAACTTAAATACACAACCTACTTCAATTATCTTCATAATTCAATCATTAAATACTTGCACCAACAATAAATATCCTACGCTGTATATATTCATTCATTTATTATAGCATTTATTTACTACCAACGAGTGTTACCATTTATACCTACATAAAATACATGTTTCATATATACAACTACACATATTATATCTACAAAGTGATAAAGAAAATATCCAATCACAGTTACTCAGTGAGCAATTAAAAGAACTGTATTTAACATTTATTAATTAAAGCTACCTAGTGGAAACAGATAAATTAATTTACAAAAAAAAAAAAAATGGCCAACACAAATGCCGTTAGCAAGAATGAACATCTTCAACACAATCGTGAAGACAATGATTTCCACACAGTGCTGACACACTTATTACTCACGATAGGTACAGGTGAACAACAAGTCAGTGTATACAGTTAATACTGTATATAGTGTATATATTTTTTATATAAAATAACAAAATATGGGACTATATAATATCATTTTATAATCTCTATGCAATATAAACTAAACTTTAAAAAAGTATCTCAAGGAAATTAGCCAGTAATTATGCAACCATGAACAACATGGGAAAAGCGTACACAAGCTAAGAAAAACAAACTATAGAAAATCAATACATACAAAAAAAAAAAGAAAAGAAAGAAAGAAAGAAAAAGTAAGAAACAACTTGTTTAAATATATTATTACTGAATAATCACTATTTACTATGAATAATATATGTATACAATATTCATACAATTATGTTACTTTACAATATTGTAATAGAGTAAGATCACATAACAAACAAATGAAAATAAGTGTAAGTGTTACTACATATGCCAAAATACCACATAAACTACAAATAAAAAAGCAAATTGTTGTCTCCACAAACAAGTGGCATGACACATCATCACTATCATCGACCGCAGCATATGTTAGGACTGCAGTTATTACAATTATGTTACTCCATATTATAATTATGTAACTACAAACAATATGTACCAATTTATGTAACAGTTGCATTAACAAGATGTAACTTTTATGTAACTTTAACTACAATAATGTACTTACAAACGATATGTAACAATTATGTAACGACAAACGATTGCATTATGTTACACTAACTACAATTATGTAACTACAAACGATATGTAACAATTATGTAACTACAAACGATATGTAACAATTATGTAACGACAAACGATTGCATTATGTTACACTTTGCCAATTAACAGTTGCATTAACAAGATGTAACTTTTATGTAACTTTAACTACAATTATAAGGCCAAGACACTTATGTAAGAGTTGCATTAACAAAATGTAACTACAATTATAAGGCCAACACAATTATGCATTAACACAATATTTTGTAACAATTCATAAAATGTTACAATTATGTAGTACCACAATGTTAGTACAATATTATAAGTCATACAATTATAGCACAATTCTGTACTACCAGTATCATCATACAAGTTAGGTGAAATATTAGACATTACTAAAGTGATAACTCAAATATGTAATGTATAACCTAGCAGTATTACCATTGCACAATTATATGCGTACGTCTGTTGTACATGCACGTCTTACAAAGTGTTATACAACAACCATTGCATTTATTCAAATATGTATACAACTTGTTTAAATATATTATTACTGAATAATCACTATTTACTATGAATAATATATGTATACAATATTCATACAATTATGTTACTTTACAATATTGTATATTTCACTTAATTAGCTTGTAAGTTCATTATAATGTATATATAATATGTATTAATATGTTATGACTATTAAATGTCGATGGTACGCCATTTTTGCGCGGCCGAGCAGTATGTAGAACTACATATTATATAGATAGATAGATAAATAGATAGATAGAAGCAGGGAGTCAGATGATGAGAGGTGTTGTGTCTGCGAGAATCGAGCAATGCTAAACATGCTTACACTGAGGAAAGCTGACGACAGCGGCCAGTAAGGAGATGATGCAATTAGCTGTCAGCAGTCCTCTCGTGAACAAAGACCTAGTCCATCCACGAGGAACACACGTGACACACCCCTGCTACACCAGAATTTAGGAAAGAGAGGCAGACGGAGATTAGCCACAGAAGAGGCAAGAGAGAAGTAGACAGGCCTCAGAGGAGACAGGTGACGGGAGAAGGGCTCGGCAATTTGAGAGAGAGAGACAGATAGCGAGACAGGGAGGTAGCTACCCGGGACTTATACTCGTCCGTGTGAGAGACTTGTTAATATTTCCAAGACAAATAAAAATAGTCCCATACTATTCTTTACCTCTCCTGTCACCACATGACAAAGGAGGCAGGTGAGGCAGACTGAGGCCACTGACGGCTCAGCTTATGGGGAAGGGCATGAAGTGAGCCCTGCACCACCTGGCCCACAGAGCCAGCTACAGGACCCTTGGCCCCCTCCTCTATGGTGAACTCCAGCACCTCGTCAGCCCTTACCGAAGGGACAGGATGGAAAGGGTTGGGGGCCATGATGGACGAAACGTCGTCCCCTATGTCCCGGCGAGTCAGCAAGCCGAACTCCTTCCGTACTTGGAACCACCGCACCTGGCCCACAGTCTTAGCAGCCATACTGCCAAAAAAAAAAAAAAAAAAAAAAAAAAAAAGACGAGGTGAGAAAGTTAAGTGCGACTGCTGTCCAGTGTTGCCAACCACTGGGCGATCGTCCTATGCGTAGGGCGATTTAGCATCATATCATGGATTGTAGGGCCGTAGGGCGATTTTACAGAAACTGAGCAAAACGTAGGGCGATTTTAAATTTTTAGTACGAGTTATATTTACTTTGCAGCAGAAGACCAATTATATAAACGGAAAGGAAATATGTTCAAAAAAGGTAGTAGTGTTTAATATCCTCTAATACCCTCTAAAAAAAATTGGTTTAATGATAACTAATGAGTGAATCTGGCAGCTGACAGCACATCAGCTACTGGGCTGCTGGTGTGACTGTAAAGTGAAATGGAATAGGACAGGTTATGATTACATACATAATACTACCAGACTTTCTCAAAACGGGGGTAGCCACGACAAACACTCACTACATATTAAAATTATTTTTACAGGAAGACAAGGTATAAGTCTAGTCCTGCACTAAACAAAAGAAACCATAATAGGTGTATGCCATTATATATATATATATATATATATATATATATATATATATATATATATATGCAAAATAACCACAGCAGAAATGAAAGGAGCGACAGTGAGTAATTTCGTATATTATATCTTCAGACAGAGTGAGACAGAAACGTAAAGGGTTGAGGTCTTTTATGTACACCTGCAGCAGGGGGTAACACACAGAACAAAGGATGACCTGAATCTAAAAATGGGTGATGCACAGAACAATAGGCTCCTTTCTTTTTTCTTTCTTAGGGATGCACTTGACAAAGGAGGGAGTAGGAAGGGAGGAAAGGGGAGGGGGAGGGAGGGGGAGGGGGGACGGGAGGAGGGGAAGGGGAGAGGGGGGAGGGAGGAGGAGGAGGAGGAGATAAATACAGCTGCTTAACTTAAGACTTAGAGGATTAATGCTAGGTGTGTCCCACACAGATATGAGTACACTACCAGGAGATGACAGGGAACAACCAATTGTTAGTCTGGGAGATACTGCTTTAAAATTAATTCAGTTAACAATTTATCACACTTAAAATGACCATAGCTCATGTTTACATTCTTTTCATATGTACCAGAAATTAGACAAGATTCTATCACATTTCTTTCATCTAAGCTTTTTGATCTTGCTGGAATCTTAGAGCCTGCCCAGTCAATATGGTGATCACTGGATGCTTTGTGCTGAAATAAACCACTACTCTGTTGGGCTGTCCTTATACTGAATTTATGTTGTGAGATTCTAGTTTCCAAATCTTTTCCATATTGTCCTATGTAAAATTTGTTACAGCTTTTACACGGGATTTTGTAAACAACGCCTGAATTACTGAAAGGGCTGTTCTTGATGAGTTTTTTTTTTTTTTTTTTTTTATGGTGTTCTCATTTTTGAATACTACTTGTGAATTAAGTTTCCTCAGTATGTGAACAACATCAAGAAAATTTTCATGGAAGGGGACGACAAGGGTTCTTTGAATATTCTGGCGATCTGGCTTATTAGTTTTCCCTTCAAGGAATCGTTTCTTGGCTGTATTGTAGCACTGAGTTAGTATACTTTGTGGATATTTTAGCTTCTTTCCAATGCTCTGAATCATTTTTAGTTCATCCTCTAAAAATACTGGGTCTGAAATTCTATATGCTCTTACGTGCATGGATATGAACACAGATCTTTTTACATTAATATGATGGTTTCAATAGAAAGGATGCGAAAATGTATAATGGATGCAAGAGCTTATAGAGGTTGGGGGAGTGGACTTTCTGACCACTACTTGGTGGTGGCCAGAATCAAGGTCCAATTAGGTTGGAGAAATAGAAGAAGGGAAGGACGGGAAGAAGGAGTATTAGTAAGGAGAGTGGAAAGGTTACAAGAAGATGAGATGAAGGCAGAGTATAAGGGAGAAGTGGAGGAACGATTGGGCAAATATGAATTGGAGCAGATGGGAGACGTGGAAGGTGTGTGCAGGATATTTACAGAAGAAATATGTGCAGCATGTGATGTGGTGTGTGGGATGAAGAGAAGACGGAGGGATGTGCAAGGAACAGCGTGGTGGAATGAAGAGGTGAGACAGGCTGTGGCACAAAAGAAGAAAGCATACAATGAATGGATGAGAAATAGGAGCGTGGAAGAAGCTGAGAGGCGGAAGAGAGAGTTATATGTAGAAAGAAAGAGAGAAGTGAAAAGATTAGTAAGAGAGAGTAAGAAGAGAGCGGATGAGGAATTTGGAAGGAACTTGAGTGTAAAGTGGAGGGACTGTAATAAAATATTCTGGAAAGAGGTGAAAAGAGTAAGACAGGGTGGAAGTGAAGTTAGCAGGGGAGTGAAAGATAAAAGTGGTGGATTACTAGTGGAGAAGGCAGAAAAAGTGAGAAGATGGAGAGAACACTTTAAGGAATTGTTGAACATAGAGGATGGAAGTAATGCGAGTATAAGTGGCTGGGGAATGGCTGGGAGGAGGAGGGTGAGAAGACAGGAAGAAATCCGTAGGCCAGAAGTTGTGGAAGCAATGAAGAAAGTTAAATTGGGGAAAGCCCCAGGAATTGATGGAGTGTGTGGTGAAATGCTGAAGTACGTGGGAGAGATAGTAGTAGAATGGATGTGGAAGATGTGTAGATTGGCCTGGGAGGAAGGTAGAGTCCCAGAGGATTGGAAGTCAGGTATAATTATTCCCTTGTACAAAGGAAAAGGGGAAAAAGAAGTGTGTGGTAATCATAGGGGCATCTGTCTTCTTAGTATAATAGGAAAAGTGTATGGTAGGATACTTATTGACAGACTTAGAGAAAGAACAGAGGAATTAGTTGGAGAAGAACAGGGAGGCTTTAGGAAGGGAAGAGGTTTTGTAGATCAGATATTCATTCTTAGATCTTTAGAGGAAAAGTTTCTAGAGAAGGGAAAGAAGTTGTATGCGGCTTTCATGGATTTGGAGAAAGCATATGACAGGGTGGATAGACAAGGATTGTGGAAAGTATTAAGAATATATGGAGTAGACGGAAAGTTGTTGAATGCTGTGAAGAGTATGTATGATGGCGCTAAGGCTGCAGTGCATGTGGATGGTGAACTGAGTGAATTTTTCTCTTTGAAGATTGGGTTGAAACAGGGATGTATCATGTCTCCATGGTTGTTCAGTCTGTACATGGATGGGTTAATAAAAGAGGTACAAGGTAGGGTAGTGGATGTTGGAGTGGCCTTGGTGAGTGAGGGTAGTGTTTGGAAATTCCCTGTACTGTTGTTTGCAGATGATACTGCGTTGTTGAGTGAAGACGAAGGGAAGCTGCAAGGCTTGGTGGATGAGTTTGGGAGAGTGTGTAAGAAACGGAATCTAAAAGTGAATGTAGGGAAGAGTAAATTGATGATCGTTGAGAGAGGTGAAGTCAGTGAATGTACAGCGAGGTTGGATGGTGAGGAATTGGAAAATGTGAGTACGTTTAAGTACTTGGGTAGTGTGATGAGTAAGGATGGAGGTTTGGAGGATGAAGTGTTTGAAAGGATACAGCAGGGAAGAAAGGTTGCTGGTTCCTTGAAAGCAGTGATAAGAAGCAGAAAAGTGAGCATGGAAGTGAAAAAGTTACTACATGACAGTATTGTGATACCAACCCTAACGTATGGCAGTGATGCTTGAACGTTGCTGGAAGGACACAAGTCAAGAGTGAGAACAGTGGAAATGAGTTATTTAAGAGGAGCCTGTGGAGTCACATGGAGAGACAGGCTGACAAATGAGGATATAAAGGAGCGTTGTGGTGTGGACGTGGATGTGATAGGAAGCGTTAGGAGGAATACACTGAGGAAGTTTGGCCATGTGGAGAGGATGGAGGGTGAAAGACTGACGAGGAGAGTGTATATGAGTGAGGTGGAGGGAGGAAGAGGGAGGGGAAGGCCGAGGATGAGATGGAGGGATGGGGTGGAGAGGTTTATGGGAGAGGGGGGTGTGAGTTGGGAGCGGGTCAGTGAAATGGCAGGGGACAGGACGACTTGGAGGCGATTTGTTTGTGGCCACCCCAAACGGGATTGAGGCGTCTGGCAATAGATAGATAGATAGATAGAATAGTAATGCACATATGGCATAATATTTGTAGGTTTTCTGTATACCTTAGTCTTCAAAACATTTTGGTCCCTGATAACTTTTACATTCAAAAATGGCAATTCATTATCCATTTCTATCTCATGAGTAAACTTAATCGATGGAACTAACGAATTTAATTTCAGGAGAAATTCATCAATGGGAAGACTGTTAGGCCAGAAGCACAGGATATCATCAACGTATTGGAGCCAAACTATGTTTTGATCCTTCATGGAGGTCAGTAAATGTTTCTCAAAGTATTCCATGTAAATATTTGCCAGAACTGGGGAGAAGGGATTACCCATGGCCATACCAAGTTTTTGTGTGTAAAATTTGCCTTCAAAGGTAAAAGATGAGTTCACAATGCACAATTTGATTAGCTTGATAATGTTTTCAGAGGGAATACCATCAATGTTACAACCCAGAATGCTTGGCAGGAAAGTTAAAACATCATTAACAGGGGCATTTGTGAATACTGATTTAACATCAAAGCTGACTAATTTGTAGGAGTACAAGACATTTATACGGGGCAATGTTTAAGAAAAATAACAACTCTGCTCCTAAAAGATTTGTGAATGCCTTGGACAAATTGAAAAAAGATGACTCCCTGCATATAACTACAGCTGATAAAAGCAGCGCTGTAGTAGTCATGAACAAATGTGACTACAAGGAAAAAGTGAGTGAACTGTTGCGTGACACCAACATCTACAGAGAACTAAAAAGTGATCCAACTGAAAAACAAAGTAGAGAATTCCATAAAGAAATCAAACAGCTCTCTGTGGAAAATCCATCTGCACCATATATGTATGGCTTGATTAAAACCCACAAACCAAACAACCCCATCAGGCCATTTGTAAGCTCTATAGGCTCTACGACATACAAGCTCTCCAAGTGGCTTGTAACTATGTTGTCCCCTGTTGTAGGCACTATCTCTTATTCATTTGTACAAAACAATGAGGATTTGGTAAGAAAGATAAAATCTCTAAATGTCTTGTACTCCTACAAATTAGTCAGCTTTGATGTTAAATCAGTATTCACAAATGCCCCTGTCAATGATGTTTTAACTTTCCTGCCAAGCATTCTGGGTTGTAACATTGATGGTATTCCCTCTGAAAACATTATCAAGCTAATCAAATTGTGCATTGTGAACTCATCTTTTACCTTTGAAGGCAAATTTTACACACAAAAACTTGGTATGGCCATGGGTAATCCCTTCTCCCCAGTTCTGGCAAATATTTACATGGAATACTTTGAGAAACATTTACTGACCTCCATGAAGGATCAAAACATAGTTTGGCTCCAATCCGTTGATGATATACTGTGCTTCTGGCCTAACAGTCTTCCCATTGATGAATTTCTCCTGAAATTAAATTCGTTAGTTCCATCGATTAAGTTTACTCATAAGATGGAAATGGATAATGAATTGCCATTTTTGAATGTAAAAGTTATCAGGGACCAAAATGTTTTGAAGACTGAGGTATACAGAAAACTTACAAATATTATGCCATATGTGCATTACTATTCAAACTATCATATTACTGTAAAAAGATGTGTTCATATCCATGCACTTAAGAGCATATAGAATTTCAGACCCAGAATTTTTAGAGGATGAACTAAAAAATGATTCAGAGCATTGGAAAGAAGCTAAAATATCCACAAAGTATACTAACTCAGTGCCACAATACAGCCAAGAAACGATTCCTTGAAGGGAAAACTAATAAGCCAGATCGCCAGAATATTCAAAGAACCCTTGTCCTCCCTTCCATGAAAATTTTCTTGATGGTGTTCACATACTGAGGAAATCAATGTACAAGTAGTATTCAAATATGAGAACACCATAAAAAAAAAAAAAAAAAAAACTCATCTAGAACAGCCCTTTCAGTAATCCAGGCGTTGTTTACAAAATCCCGTGTAAAAGCTGTAACAAATTTTACATAGGAAAATCTGGAAAAGATTTGGAAACTAGAATCTCACAACATAAATTCAGTATAAGGACAGCCCAACAGAGTAGTGGTTTATTTCAGCACAAAGCATCCAGTGATCACCATATTGACTGGGCAGGCTCTAAGATTCCAGCAAGATCAAAAAGCTTAGATGAAAGAAATGTGATAGAATCTTGTTTAATTTCTGGTACATATGAAAAGAATGTAAACATGAGCTATGGTCATTTTAAGTGTGATAAATTGTCTATCTATCTATCTATACAGTATACCTAGGCTGCTTCCCCCAAGGAATGGGAGGTAGCCGAGACAGGACGACACACATGAGCTCATCCATTCAAACACATCCATTCGCATCTTAGCCCCAAAGGGGAGAACGGACAGATCCTCACAGCACCACACCGCACAAGGGTCAACTGCGCAGTGCAATCAGTGACATCCGCAGCAGGGCCCGACAGCAGAGCTGATTTACCCCTGCCGCATCATAATAGACCCATCCCCTTACCCGCACCTGACCTGATTAGCTGATCAGACCAAATGCAGGAGAATATCGCCTCAGGGCTGCATCATCATTTATTCATTCACAATTTCTCTCCACTTATTCCTGTCACGCACAGCCACTCTTCCTTACTCAACAGACATGCCTCTCGCATCCAGCACTCTTCACACTGTCCATCCATCCTATTCGTGGTCTCCCTCTCAGCCTTACACCTCTCACATCAGATCTAGTTATCTTTTTCACCAATGGCTCATTATCCATTCTCTCCATATGCCCAAACCATCGCAACACCCTCTGCTCAACTCTATCAGCCATCTCCCGAACAACTCCAGTTCTCTTTTGCACTTCATCATTTCGCACTCAATCCATACGCGTCACTCAACACATACTCCTCAGACACCTCATCTCCATTACATTCAAACTTTTCCTCTCTAGTACACCCATATTCCATGTTTCAGCCACATATGATGCAGTCGGTACCACAACACCCTCATACAGCCTTCTCTTTACATCCATTCTAAGCGAACAACATCGAAACACTTCCTTCATTCCTCCCAGCACCTTTCCTACTTCATTCATTCTATACTTCACTTCTGCATCTATTCTTCCATCCACAGCAACATGTGACCCTAAATATTTAAAACACCCTACTTCCTCAAGCAACTCAACATTCAAAACTATATTCATCCCCCTACCATCTACCAACCTCGTACACTTCATCACTTTACTTTTATTCTCATTTACTTTCAATTTCCTCCTTTCACACTCCCTTCCAAACTCCTCAACCAATTGTCTCAATCTCTCCTCTGAATCAGCCACCAGTGCGCAGTATCATCTGCAAACAGCAGCTGCTTCAGATTCCACTCTCCACCATCAACATTCACCAGACTCAGACCTCCACCTAATATTCATGTATTCACCTCCCTTACAACACCATCCACATAAATATTAAACAACCAAGGCAAAATCACACATTCCTGTCGCAGCCCTACTCTCACTGGAAACCAATCACTCACAGCATTTCTCAATCTTACACACGCTCTACTATTTACACAAAAACTTTTCACCCCTTTTAGTAACCTACCATCAAGTCCATACAATCTTAAAACAGTCCACAAAGCCTCCCTATCATTTCTATCATACGCTTTCTTGAAATCCATGAATGCCCAAAACACATCCTTGCCTTTCGCTAAATACTGTTCACACACTTGTCTCACAGCAAACACCTGATCCACGCATCCCCTCCCTCTCCTAAAGCCACACTACTCATCACCAGTCACTCTCTCTGTACCCTTTCTAACTCTCTTAACCCTCTTAGATTCTGGCGACGCGATTTTGAGTCATCATTAATCCAACCATTGAGATTCTGATGACTCAGATTCTAGTCATCTGAAACAATATTTTTTTTTGCATGTTTTCCATCTCCTATCTGTTCGTGTTCCACATACACTGTCCTGTTTATCCTTTTCCAACGCTTTGTTTTTACAGTGACTAGTACTCCAGAGAGATATACATAATAAATAGGTTTTTACCGTGAATAATATCGGTATCACCAGCATGGATGTTTGCCTGCGTGACAGTGAGAGCTTTCGCTTTTCTCTGTGAAAACTAACATAAATTGTCATAACCTATATATCAAGAGAAAGGGAATTAACTGTAGATTGACGTGGTGCTATTAAATTTTACGTATCTCTAATACTTGATTTGTTACCAATATTTTTCTTTGGCAGAGTGTGCGATTTTTCCTTTCCGGCTAACTTCTACTTGTCCTATTGGCCTTTTAGCTATCGTATTTACCTTTTTCAACTGTATAACGACAGAGAGCAACTATTCAGCTTTAAAACGGTACCACATTCATTAGTCTACCTTAAAAAGTTAGCGTACAGTGGCCGATTAAGTACAAATATAACTGCACGATGTACGCCCAGCTGAATCTGGCACAGACAATCGGCAGAGGGTCGAAAATCTCAAAGGGTTAATTAACACTCTACCATACACCTTACCTACAGTACAACACTCAACAGACTTATACCCCTAAAGCTAGTACATTCATACTTATCACTTGCCTTTAAACAACGGGACCACACAAGCACTTGGCGAGTCAATTGGCACCATACCTTTCACAAAGCACACATTCAACAATCTTACTAACCATTCAACAATAGTCACTCCACCACCCTTCAGGCATTCCTCAGCACACCCATCCATACCTGCAGCTTTCTCTTTTTTCATCTCCTTTACTGCCTTCTCCACTTCCTCTTCGTGATCAAAGAATCATTCAACTCTCCCAACACATTTATTCCTTGCACCCTTCCATCCGCCACAATCTCACCCACCCTTTCCTCCTCTACATTTAACAATCTTTCAAAATATTCTGCCCGTCTCTTCCTTACTGCATCCATCTCAATTAACATCCTTCCATCCTCTGCTTTTACTCGCTCTTCCTTCCCAAACTCTCCCTTTCGCACCCTTTTCACCTCCTTCCAGAGCATTTTCTTATTCTGTTGAAAATTCTCAGTCAGCCGCCTACCTCACCTCTCATCTGCTGCCATTTTAGCATCACACACAGCCCTTCTCGTCCTATTCCTCTTTTCCTTATACTTCTCAGACACCTCATCCTTCCTCTGCAGCCACACTTCATATCCACGTCTCTTCTCAGCCACAGCCATACTTACTTCCTTGCACCACCATTCACTTCCTTTTCTTACACCACCACCATCACGTTTCACACCACACACCTCTTTTGCATGCCCCACCCCAACACTCTTAAACAACTGCCATTCTTCCTCAACACTGCCATTTTCCTGATCTTTCACTGCATTCCACTCATCTTTCAATTTCTCCTGATACTCTATCATTTTCTCTCTTTTATCCAACTCACTTTCAAAACCTCCCTGCCACACCTAACCCTCCTAGCTCTCACCCATCTCCTACCTACTCTTAACTTTCCCTCCATCAGGTAGTGGTCAGACATACCTCCACCCTCCCCTCTCAGAACTCTCACATCCAACAATCTTCCTATTACATTCCTGGACACAACCACATAGTCCATCAATGCTCTATCAACAACCCTTCCACCCTCCTGTCTCACCCATGTATACTTATAAATATCTTTCTTCTCAAACAGGGTATTTCCAATCGCCATCTCTCGCTTAACGCACATCCCTATCGTTCGTTCCCGATTTTCACTTCTTCCAGGCAGCATCCCCCAGACTAACAACTGATTGTTCCCTGTCATCTCCTGGTAGTGTAGTCACACCTGTGTAGGACACACCTAGCATGATAGAAGGGAGATAAGCGATAGTACAAAAAACTGTTATATTAGTAAAGTAAAGAGTTTCCCAGTTAGTAATGAAATAAATAACAGTAAATCCCAAGGTAAAGACATAACTACTCGTAATAATCTGAAAGTGTACTACACAAACAGCCGAAGTTTACGTAATAAAATGGATGAACTGAGGGCTTTAATTTGTACAGAGAAAATAGACATTGCCGTAATTAGTGAATCTTGGATGAATACAGACACTCGAGAATTTTTAGCAGAATATCAGATAAAAGGCTATAAAATTTTCGTGTCAAACCGTCAGGGAAGAAAGGGGGGAGGGGTAGCTATTTATGTAAAGGATTCATTAAACTGTTACAATAAAGCAGACATTAAAGTAAATAGGGACACAGAAAGTGTCTGGGTTGAAATCAGTAACAATAGGGAGAAATTAGTCTTAGGAGCAATTTACAGATCTCCAAAATTAAGTAGAGCTGATAGTAAATACCTTTGGAAGGAAATTAGGAAAGCATCACAGTCTAGCTTAGTAATAATTGTAGGGGACCTTAATCTGCCAAGGATAGATTGGAGAAATCAGACAGGAGATGCAGAGTCAGAGGAATTTCTAGAGGTAGTACAGGATACTTTCCTTTATCAGTATATCAGGGAGCTCACCAGAGGTAATAATATACTAGATTTGGTTTTAGCTAATAAAGAAAATATCATTAGTGATATAGAGGTTGGTGGATGACTTGGTAATAGTGATCATGAAGAAATAAAGTTTAAATTTATTTGGGATGTCTGTGCCACAGAAAATACCTCCACCGTTCCTAATTTTCGTCTAGGAGATTTCGATGGCTTAAGAGCTTATTTTCGAACGGTATTCCATAGGGAGATTAGCTATTTGAGGGAATGCCAGGTCAGTGGGGAACCCCAGGTCATAGATGAGGGGCAGGAAACACGTAGGAATGTCCGTCAGGTGTCTGTGAGGGGAGAGGTGGTAGATGGGAATGTAGTCCAAGTGACGGGAATTAACTCAGCTCCAGTACCAAGCAGACTTTCGACCAGCGAGAAGTATAACGAGTTAGTAAATATAACACACAGAGGCCAAAATAGATATATCCCATCAAAACCGTTTAGAACGAATAATTCAGAACCAAGATGGTTAAAGCCAAAGGAAAGGAATATATAGAAAAATAAAACGTGGAGAGGAACACTTACGTAACCGGTACACGATTTTAAATAGAGAAGTAAAGAGGGAGATAAGAAAAGCAAAGAGAAGTTTTATGAAATTAAGGTTGCTAGTGAATCGAAAGAAAACCCCAAGCGTTTTTATCAAATGTACCGTACGAAAAATAAAGATAGGATAGGACCACTCAGAACAGAATCAGGTGACATTACCATTGAAGATAAAGAAATGTGCTCCATCCTAAATAATTATTTCATATCGGTATTCACCAAGGAAAATCTAGACCTGGTCCCTCAAGCAGCAAATATTTACGATGAGAATAGGGAAGATATTCTTAGTAAAATAAGCATTAGTAAGGAGGACGTATTGAAAGAAATTAATAAGTTAAAACCTCAAAAATCGCCAGGTCCGGACGATATATATGCAAAAATTATAAAAGAAACCAAAGAAGAATTATGTCAGCCTCTTTTAACATTATTTAATGACTCTTTAAGTTCAGAAGTTCCAGAGGCGTGGAAGGCCGCAAACGTAGTGCCCATCTTTAAAAAGGGTGATAAATCAGCTGCGTTGAATTATCGACCGATAAGTCTAACGTCAATAGTACAGAAAATGTTAGAGTCAGTTTTGACAAATAAGATTAGAGAACACTTAAAAAGATTTAATCTTATAAACGAAAGTCAGCACGGATTCAGGCAAGGACGATCCTGCCTCACAAACTTGTTGTCATTCTACTCGGAGGTCTATGAGGCAGTAGATAGCGATAAAGCTTATGATGTTATTTATCTGGACTTTAGTAAAGCTTTTGGTAGGGTCCCACACGAAAGGTTAGTTAGAAAGGTTCGAGCACACGGTATAGATGGCGTTATCTTAAAATGGATAGAATCCTGGCTGAAAGGGCGAAAGCAGAGAGTATTATTAAATGGAACTAAGTCAGATTGGGGATTAGTAACTAGCAGTGTACCACAGGGTTCAGTACTCGGTCCCTTATTATTTATTATATATATAAATGATCTAGACTTAGGAGTCAATAGCAGCATCAGCAAATTTGCCGACGATACAAAAATAGGGCATATCATTAACTCAAATGACGATTGCCATATGTTACACAAAGACCTCGATACATTGTCCAAATGGTCTAGAACTTGGCAAATGGAATTTACGTTGAAATATGTAAAGTACTAAACGTAGGCAAGACCGTTGGAGAGACTAAATACAGCTTAGATAACAAAGAAATTAGCAAATCAGAATGCGAGAGGGATCTAGGAGTTATGGTTACTAACGACCTTAACCCCTTAACCGCGGGGCGTCACTTTCGTGACGCTCGGCCACAATGGATCATACCACGGGGCGTCACTTTTGTGATTCTGTGTTATTTTGAATTATCCCGGACTCTCAAGTGGTGGCTTGTATCATCTATCAGTACTGCCAATGTCCAACACTAGTCAGCACTCCAAATCTCAACTGTACTCCCATCCATTGTTGACATTTTAGCAATTTTACCCCCTCTGTGACTCCCCTCCCTACCTGCCCTCCATTACCCTGTCCTCTCACCTCCCATGCCGCACTGCGCTACGCAAATTTCCCCCGGATTTTTCCACAGATTTCATCCATTGAATAAGCCCTATGCCCTATACTTATACAAAATAATATATACCAAAAAAAAATCAGGTAAGTGATAGTGTTATACACCAGGAATTGGCTAATTATCACCTGACAACACCTCACGTGCATTCATTCGCTACATTACCAAGGTAATTTCCCCTTTGAATTATGCCTTGTAATCGATGTCTGTAATAAAAATATATATCACAAAAGAAGGGAGAAGCCTAAATGACATTTACATTAACCTGGAACTACCTATTTCTTTATGTATTGCCGAGATTTTCTACCTATAAAAAATTAGCAAGGAATTTGGGAAGGGAGTGAAAAGGCAGCGTGTTAGCCCAGAACACGTGACCCAGCCTGCCATGAGTCACGAGTGCATTCACCTCCCCGTTCCCCAAGCCCCACTTCACTCATTTCTTCATCATCGTCGGCTGAGTTATCTCCGGAGTCTTAGTCGTCGGAGTCACCACCAGCATCAACAGTGAAGGCAGGCCGTAGAGGAAGAGGTAAATCAAGGAGAGTGAAAAGTAGTGTAGCTAGTAGGGTAAGGGCTGCTAGTGCTGTACGGCAACCCAGGGTCAGTGCGAGTGACCTTGAACGAGATAAATCTGCCTCACAGCGAACCTCCACCACCACCACCACTACCCGCCCTACACCGCCACGACAGGGAATCCTGGACGCCTTCACGTGGACGGAAGGGTCAGATTTTGTGCCTGAAAATTTATTATTTGATGAGAGCTCCTCAGGAGTTCAGCCTGCCTTCACTATTGACGAAAATGCTGAGTGTGTGGACTACCTTTTGGCCTTCCTAGATGACGAAGTCATGCAGCACATATGTGATGAGACCAACAGGTATGAATCACAATGTGCTGCAAGTGGTACAGGTGCAGCCAAGATGCAACAGTGGTCCATGCTGGGAGTGCAGGAGCTGTATGTGTTCTTTGCCCTCATGCTTCTCATGCCACACTCCAAGAAGCATGAGTTGGAAGAATACTGGTCCATGGACCCTTTACTACCCTCACCCACCTTCAATAAGTACATTGCCAGAGATCGCTTCCGGAACATCATGGGAAACCTGCACTTTCCTGACAACGATGTACCTTCCCAAACCGACCCACTCTGGAAGATCCGGGAGATTCTGAGCAGAATGAAGGATAAGTTTATGTCATTCTTCCATCTCTTTCAGAAAGTTGTCATTGACGAATCCTTGGTTTTGTTCAGAGGACGACTTCGGTTTGTTCAGTACATTCCAAGCAAACGCCATCGCTTTGGAATTAAGTTCTTTGTACTGTGTGACTGTAAGACTGGGTACATCCTTGACTTCGTCATATATTCAGCCAGCACTGTCGATCTGGATAAAACACACCCCCTTGGCTTCTCAGGCTGTTCAGTGAAAGTGCTCCTAGAAAAGTATTTTGGTGGGAATCATGTGCTGTATACAGACAACTACTATACAGCACCGAAACTTGCCAAATACCTTTCTGAGCATGGCATTGGCTCCTGCGGCACTGTGAAAAGTAATCGTGCCCAATGCCCCAAATTCCCAGAGGCAGGAACCTCGCAGCGAGGAGACGTGCACCTATGCAAGTCCGAGAAGATGCTGGCAATACGGTGGCATGACAAGAGGGTCGTGCACATGCTCACCACCGTACATAAGGGGGAGATGAGAGACAGTGGGAAGGTCGACCGTAGGACAGGCGAACCTGTGATGAAACCTGATGCTGTGTTGGACTATAATATCAACATGCGGCTGGTGGACAAGTCCGACATGATGATTGGTGAGATCGACTGCCTCAGGAAGAATACTAGGTGGTACAGGAAAGTTTTTCTGCATCTCATAGATATAACAATGCTGAACGCCTTCATCCTGTACAAGATGAAGGTCAAGCTACCCAAGTCCTTCTCCCTGAGGTTGTTCGCCAGGACTTGTGTCCAGCAGCTGCTGGACAGATATGGTAGGGTGACAGCAGCAACTCCATGGCGCCATCCAGTAACACTTCCCGACCGACTTGAGCAGAGGGCGTATATGGATCGGCACAGACTTGAGCTTATGCCTGCCACAGGGAAAAGGAAGGCTGCGATTCGCAGGTGTCAGGTATGTGCACATACCACCCGCCACACACCTGACCACAAATGCACCTCTTGGCAGTGCGCTGAGTGCCAGATTCCCCTCTGTGTTACCTGCTTCTTCGATTACCACAGCCAGAAGCAGTTCTAACAGTGCAAGTGTGAAAGCAGAATAATTTGGAAATAATGTGTAAATAATGTGTAAATAGCAGGTGAAAGCAATGGATGTTCAGTACATATGATTGAACAGTGTATTATAGTTTTATCTTACTGAAAGTGACAGTCAATAACATAGTGTAAGTAAAATAGAAGGGTAAATATTGAAAATAGAATAGAAAATCTAAATAGTAATGTAAGTAATTAGTAATATAAGAATATGAGTACAAATAATTTATAACAGTGAAAGTGAATCCGTGGCTCTCTACGTATTTTACTGAATGAAAAATTGAATGACTTCAGTGACAGTAAACTAATACGACTGAAGGAAACTTATGGAGAAAGACTCCATATATATATATATATATATATATATATATATATATATATATATATATATATATATATATATATATATATATATATATATATATATATATAAGTGTGATATAGTAATAGAAATATAAAGTGTGAGGGGTTTTATGAATAATAAATGACAGAGTACCAAGAGCGAACTAGCGCAAGTGCGATGGTCAGACGCGCTCGTAATTTCCATTGCTTTCACAGTGTTTTTTTTTTTGGAGTATGGATCCCAAACTACCTGAAAATCATAGAGTAGTGTTTATAGTGTTTATATCTGGCTGTGGTAATCATATTACGGGTTGTCGGGAAGTGTAAAGTGGAGACTTCATTACCCAACTTCAGAGGTCTCCACAAGTCCTACGGTAACAGACCAAGGCTCAACAAACATTCCAGGAGAAAGCTGAAGGTATGTGCCATAAGCATATGTAATTTTAGTATTCTAGGACTAATAACTGATTTTTGGCAAATATTTTTTGAGAGTCTGTCGGAGCCCGAATAACCCCGAGGGACACGCAAAACATTGGTCCATATGCCCGCGGTGTAGGGGTTAAACCAAGGCAACAGTGTGTTAATGCGAGAAATAAAGCAAATAGGGTCCTAGGATTTGTTTCGAGAAGCGTGAGCAATAGATCATTTTAACTTTATCTAGCATTAGTATGGCCACATTTAGACTACGCAGTACAATTTTGGTGTCCTTGCTATAGAATGAATATAAATTCGTTAGAAATGTACAGAGAAGAATGATAAAAGTGATACATGACGTCCGGAACCAGTCATATGAAGTCAGAATGAAAACACTTTCTGCATTCGCTAGAGAGGCGTAGAGTAAGGAGAGACTTAATTGAAGTGTTTAAGTGGATGAAGGGTATAAATAAGGGAGATATTAGCAAGGTACTTAAAGTGAGCATACAGGATAGAACTAGAAATAATGGTTTCAAACTAGAAAAATTCCGTTTCAATAAGGAAATAGGTAGAAATTGGTTTGGTAATAGAGTAGACTAATGGAATAAGCTACATAGTAAAGTAGTTGCTGCCCCTTCCATTGAGAGTTTCAAGCATAGGCTAGATAAGCATATGACAAATAAGGGGTGGATATAGAAAAAAGAAACTCTTATAACCAATACTAATTCATATTTTTTCCCTTTCAGGTTTCACTATGATAGTCTCTATTCTCCTTTCACACTTTCCTGTAAAATGTCCACGCCAGTTTTTCTGTACTGCGTGGTGTTCTTTCTGACTTTTTCCTGCCGGCTTCGGCTGGAGGGTTTGGAGGGAGGGGGAGTGCCTTCTTCTTTGCTATCCTTATCTCATTCTAGTAGTTCAGTTACTCTTCTGGGAGCTGCCTAGCATGGGCCAACCGGCCTACTGCAGTTATCCTCTCTTCTTATGTTCTTATGTTCTCTAGGTCTTAAGTTAAGCAGCAGTATTTATCCCCTCCTTCTCCTCCTCCTCCCTCCCCCCTCTCCCCTTCCCCTCCTCCCCTCCCCCTTCCCACTCCCTCCCCCTCCCCTTTCCTCCCCTCTTACTCCCTCCTCCTTTGTCACGTGCATCCCTAAGGAAGGAAAAATAAAGGTACCTATTGTTCTGTGCATCACCCATTTTTAGATTCAGGTCATCCTTTGTTGTGTGCCACCCCCTGCTGCAGGTGACCATAAGTTAAGCCGCAGGTAAAAAGTCAGGTCATCTTTTGTTCTGCGTCCCACTCCCTGTTGCGGGTGTGCATGAGACCTCAACCCTTTACGTTTCTGTCTCACTGTCTGAAGATGTAATATACGAGAATAATCACTGTCGCTCCTTTTATTTCTCTTGTGGTTATTTTGCATACATATCTTCACGGTGAAGTATATATATATATATATATATATATATATATATATATATATATATATATATATATAAACTACTAACTTGTGGAGTAATATTTTCTTCCTGAGCCACAGGGCGATGAAGGAAAAGGTAGGGCGTTTTCAGTGTCTGTGTAGGGTGAAGTAATTTTAGAGGTTGGCAACACTGCTGCTGTCCCCACACGTCAGCCTTGCTCACTGGGTGAGAGAACTGGCAGATGAGTGGCTGGCTACTGGCTTCTTGGACAGCCCTGGTCGAGTGGATTCTCACTGAGGATTCTCACTGTTGGTGTCTCGTTGGTTTCTGCTGAAATGAGCAGGTGAATCGCTGCAGCCTTACCAATTATGATTCGTATCCAGTCACAAAAATATATCCTGGATTCATACGAACCCTTATCCGAGCAGCAGCAAATACGAAGCTTAAGGGATTCCCTGGCCTGCCAATCACGAGTATGTAACTATGGTAGGGCTTTCATTATGTTTCACGAGTTACATTAAATCTTCGGACAAAACTGCGACACGACCACTGGAGCTCATTGTACAGTCGGCCTAAGAAGTGATGGCAGAGTATCCATAAGTTTTCGTTTAAGTGATAATATATACATTTTTCCTCGTATCATCTTAAAAAAATAAATAAATAAATAAATCTGTGTATTTGTATTAGAAAAGTCAATGAAGGTGAAAATACATGTTCATTCTAAATTTGACAGAGAGTTTATTATTTACGACGGTAAGAAATCATCAAACGGAACTTCTTGAAACTTCAGAACTATCGCTCAGGGGCAGGAGGATTAATTTGCGGAGTTTAAATCTTTTACGGCCAAAAACAATAATTCATGAGAAGCCTAACACTGATATGATTAAGAAATAAATACCATTAAAATAAATAGCTAATACTGATGAAACTCTTTCTTAGAACACAAGAAAATTACTTTAGTAAATGTAATTCCGTTTCTGCTGTCTCCATGAACGGCGGAAGGCGGGAAAACAAAGTAAGTAGGCTATTCGAAATGGACCACCCACGAGCACGAAGGGAGACATCTGTTGCCCAGAGGCAAACAATTATTGCACTACATATGGCAAATATTCCAGTAAGAGAAATCTCTAGAAGACTTAAAAGAAGTAAGAAAACAATACATCGCTGGATAAAGAATCGTGAAGACAGAGAGAATCTCAGAAACTTACCTAGAAGCGGAGCTCCTCGTTGCACCACAAGGCAGCAAGACGAAATTATTATTGCTATTGTTCAGGAACAACCATTAACAAATGCAGCTGCCCTCAAGCAAAGGACAGGATTACAGGCAGGCCTTCAGACAATAAGAAACATTGCATGAAGCTGGTATTCACCACAGAACACCTGAAACCATGCCAGACTTAAGTCAGCAGCACAAGGACGAAAGGGTAGGATTTGCTCTCCAATATTCGGCAATGGATCAGTCATTCTGGGATGCTGTCATATTTTGTGATGAAAAAACTTTTTCATTTGACGATCACGGACAGCTTTATTGTTGGAGATCCAATAATACAAGGTAACTAACGTTCTAATCACATTTCATCTTAATGCAGACAACATAAGCTAGGATCTGCCTTATTTATACTGGTCATTATAATGCATTAACGCGTTATATCTCCATTTGCTGTACTTATGAGTCATTGTTTTCCGCTTTCATTAAACTGGTTATATTTAGTGAGATATAAATGTAACGGCCTTATAAGTTTTATGTAAAAAATGCCAGCATTTATAATACATTCCTGGTTATCCTCTGCCTGATGATTAGTTACCATGATTTTCCCAGTTGAATGCTGCTTCGTTAGTAATTAAACTGTTTACTTCCTGTTCATTTTAATCTGTCGAAATCATTGTTTTATTTATTTATGTATGTATATATTTATTTTAGGTCTGAAGAGCAGAACATATGCAAATCACGACAAAGCGGCAGAATAATAGCGGGCTTATGGGGGTGGATAGCTGCCAGTGGTCCAGGGGAACTTATAGTCATTGAGGAAAGACTGAACAGTGCCCAATATGTGAACATTTTAGAAGGGGTATTGTTACCCACAGTTAGAGCAATGCTATTACCTCAGCCACTACCTGTCTACATTGCAATGAACAATTCTTCTGTTCATAATGCACAGATAGTAAAGTAGTGGTTTATGGAACATCCTGATGTTGTAAGAATTGAGTGGCCAGCAAAATCCCCTGACCTGATGCCAATTGAAAACTTGTGGGGATGCATGACACAGAGTTGGGACAGAAACACCATCAGAACAAAGGAAAATTTGATATCTCATGCAATGAACATATGGAAAAACCTACGCCCAAAGCGAGGAATGCCAAATATATGTCAGAGATTAGTGACCTCATTTCCAGAAAGACTGGCAAGAGTAATAGAGTGCAGAGGTTCATACACAAAGTACTGAGCTGAAGACTTGCAGAGCAATGTTTTCAGTTACCAATTTAACGAAAGTGGTTACTTGACATAGGAATCTTTAGGAATTATTAAAGTTATTGCTGTTAATTTTCGTTTATAGTGTCATAGTCCAGTTTCGTAACAGAAAATATGTATAAAGTACTGGTAACGAAAAAAACTAAGGACTTCAAATGTTAAAGATAATATTAGCGAAACCTAATTTACTTTATTTGATAAAAAATGTGAGGAAAATATTCACTAGTCCATTGTAAGGATTAACTGCATTCAGAATTATTTGTGTTGCCTCTCCTAATTAAAAGATATAATTTTGACAGCAACATTTATTTCCCTAGAATTGAATATGTGTTGTTACCCACTGGAAAGACTAAAGCAGCAATAATTGTGATAGTATACACTGAGGGTATAATGAGGAAGAAATGTCCTGGTGCTATCATGTATAAAATATTCTTAATACCAAGCCTTTTCTTTGTGTCATCCTATTTACAATATCAAGCTCACAGCAGTGAGCATGAAAACAATAATAAATTGCCCTTCGATACTAGCCCATTCTTGCTTGATCCCGAGAAAATAACATTAGGCTGCTGCTTGAGTGATGGGTATACTGCACGGAGTAATACCTAACTTTCAAATTTGAAAGACGTGCGGAATAATACGTAACATTTAAATTCGAAAGACGTATCAGGCAGTTTGAAATTCTAATATATCATTGCCTCATATTGCCCACCCTAAATAATATTCAGCAAGATGAACTATAATACATTCAATAGTAAGACGAAATTTGCAAGAACATAATATTAGGCTACTACCTCATCAACACGGTGGGTGTATACTGTCGTAAGAAATACACATTAAAACTGGAAAGATATATCAGACGCTTTTAATTCTATCACTGCCTTAATATTGCCCCTTCTTAATAATGCCCAGCATGATAGATTATATACGTATTTTATCAGATGCTGTGACTTGGTAAGAGTACGAAAATATTCTTTATATTCAAGCGTTTTTCATCTAACGTGTAACTGACCATAGTGACCGAATCAATCTGAAACTCTGCCGTCACTTCTTGGGCCGACTGCACATTCGCTGCCCAAAGAAAGCATCCAGGCCTTGTCGATGCCGTGGCCAGGAAATCAAGAAAGGTCCGGTATTCGGATACAACTTTAAACACCCTCCCCTCCTCCTCCCTCCATCCATTCCCAGCTACAACCACCTTCCTTGATCTCTTGATCAGGAGGTAGGTAACTCCATTGCTTCGCAATGTGAAGCGCGCACACACACACACACACACACACACACACACACACACACACACAGAAATGTGTGATAAAATAAAGAAGACAGGTTACTACGAGCTTGAATGAATCCTGTTAAAAAATTAAGAAAAGCAATCGGGAGCCGAATGCTATTCGACTGCCAGAATATGCTGTTGGCCAAGTTACAAGCAACTTACAGACCAAATGTGAAGAAAAAAAAAAAATATATATATATATATATATATATATATATATATATATATATATATATATATATATATATATATATATCTATAGATATATAACTTCATTCATTCATTGCCAGACGCCATTTATCCCAAACGGGGTGGCCAAGGGCTTAGAGTTAATTTTTTTACAGGGAGGGGCACTAATCCTCCACCAACCCCACTTCACACGTAGGGAGAACGTTATGCCAACAGCATCTGGTGTTCCCAGGTGGTCACCCATCCAAGTACTAACCAGACCCAAAGTATTCTGTATATATATATATATATATATATATAGATAGATAGATAGATAGATAGATATAAAAGAGTCATGTTGTTTGTTTGTTTGTCCATCAATCACTCCCAAACCAAACGCCAGAGACCCTCACCCCCATATATATTCTGAATCAGGGTCACCCAAGGATGGTTTTAGGTCAAAATTCAAATCTGGATCATTTGAGGTCACCAGTATAGAGTTTGCCTTTTTGGCCCGGGCAACGCCGGGTACCCCTGCAGCCCAGTTTTTGGCGTGGAGACTCACATGACCTCCAGTTTGGACATAGGCTATGTGTGGTTGGCCTCCGAGGTCATTTGAGGTCACTGGTAATAGTAAACAAGTGCGCACAAATACTGTGCAGTAGTCTGCGAAAGCTAAAATAGAAACTTGCTGGACCTCGTACAAATCCTCTTCAAAAGCATAGAAGATACATGGTCTTTCTGAAGTAGAAAGAAAGACTGAACTAGAACAAATAGGATTAAAGTGTTTGCCTTTTTGGCCCGGCAATGCCAAGTACCTCTGCTAGTCCATATTAAAAGAACTAATTGACCTTTGATACACACACACACACACACACACCGAGGCACCGAGAGAGAGCAGACACACGTAGCCACCGCTCTATACCTGGACACTTGGCCAGCGGCATTACCTAAATAAGTATCTTTATATCAGACAAGCTCTGTACAAGGTTAGACTAAATGGTGTTCTAATATAAAAAAGAAGTTATAAGTTAGACTTGGTCAAACAGAAAAGTAAATAAAGCAGCACAAGATTGCACACAATCAGTTGATCGTTGTTTAGTGTACAATCTGCCCCAGGGAATGTTAGTACTATATGTGCTTTTAGTACTGCAAGATGACCACATACTTTAGTAAAGCAAATTTGGAAAAGAAAAAGGATAAAGGTAGAAAGCAGGATGATTATTTCTACCAAGAACTTGGTTGAAATGGAGACTCACAATAAACTGGTGGAACGAGTACACAGGCTAGTGACGGCTTTTCAAAATGAGTTTGATGAAATTAAGAAACAGATGCACTTGCAAAAGGAAGAAATAGAAAATTAGGAAAGGAAGTCAACAAGAAAGACACAACCATAGATGAGCTAACAGTTGAAGTGGGTACACTTAGGAGGAAAATTAGTCAAATGGCAAGTACAGTAGTCAACCACGAGAGTATTATGGAAGAGTTAAAAAATGATACAGAGACAATTAGGCAAGTAAGCAGTCTGATAGACCAGAGCAGTGATATTGAGAAGATAACACAGGTGAATGAAGCTGTGCAAAGCTACAAAAATGATGTGGAAACCACTTATGCTGAAATGGTGAAAGTAAAGAAAGACTTGGAAACAAGGGTGGAAGAAAAAAGCATTAAAAAGGAAGTGAAAAGAATAATCCAAATCAATCATAAGTTAGTCAGAGATTCCGTAGATATTAACAAATCTATAGTAATCACTGGTGAAGAGGAAGAAGTAAAAAACAAGATCTCAAGAGACAGAAAAGGAGATGGCAAATGTAATGGGCATATTGAAAGAAGTATCAGAGGAAATCTGTAATAAAGACATAGAGGAACACAAAAGGTTAGGGAAATACGAGAAATGTAAGTCAAGACCCCTAAAGGTAACCTTCCAGAGTGTAAACTCCGTGGAGGAGATGCAAAAAAATGCAAAGAATCTTATGGAAAAAGAGGAGTTCAAAAATGTATGGATAAAAACATGCCTAACACAAGAGGAACTGGAATTACTGAAAGAGAAGAGGGAGGAAGCAAAAGCAAAAAAATGAGGGAAGATCAGAGGAGGAGGAGAATAGATTTTTTTTTTATAAAGTAATTGGATTGCAGGTACGAAAGTGGTACATACACAGGAGGGAATAAAAAGGAGGAAGGTAGTAGAACCAAATCATGACAAGTATATAAACAAGATGATTAACTTGATGTACTCAAATGTGAATGGAATGATCTCTAAATTATTAGTAATGAATGATTATGTCAGAGAAAATGAACCACATATAATATGCCTAACTGAAGCAAAATTAACACCAAGGATATCAAATGACATCCTAAACTTAGAGGAATATAATATATAAAGGAATTATAATATTAACTAAGAGAAATCTAAAAGTCAAAGAAATAGAATTAGATATACCCCACAAGTAGAACTGATTGCAGTAGAGATAAATACATCTGAAGGGACAGTAATTGTAGCCAATTTGTACATGCCACTCAGATCAAACACATGGAAAAGAGACGAATATGAGGGCCTGGCAGAGAGTACAATTCAGAGTTTAAGAGCATTACTACATAAATTGGAAGAGAAATCGAAAAGAATAGTACTAACTGGAGTTTTTAATACAAATATAAATTGGAATACTTTAGATATAATAAGCCAAGAAAGCTGTTGGGACCAAAAGCTCCTGGATCTTGTGCAAGAGTTTTTCTTAACGCAACATGTAGGGGAAAGCACCAGAAAAAGAGGACTCGATGTGCCGTCAATGCTAGATCTCATATTTACTAGGCAAGAAAACGATATTGACAATTTAATATATCACCCTCCATTCAGCAAAAGCGACCATGCAGTACTAAATTGCAATTTCAGGATTGCATACGACACAGATAAGAGCAATGAAAGTTACAAAAAGAGCCTAAACTATAAAAAGGGAAACTATCATGACCTAAAGAAGTGCTTCTTAGAAACTGCTTGGGAAAAGGAGCATAGAGGACAAGAGTTAAATGTTATATATGAAAAATTCTGTGAACTTTATGAAATGAGAGTCCAGAAGTACATCCCACAGCACAAAGAAGCAGAAAAGAAAATAAAGAAATGGTTCAATACACAATGTAAAAAATCAAAAGAAAAAAGAGATTTGTTGTGGAATAGATACAGAAGACACAATAGTGAAAGGGCATATAATAATTACGAACAGGCAAGAAACGATTATACAAGAATAAGGAGGGAAGCCCAAAAACAGTTTGAGGAGGATATCATAAATAAAAGTAGTGATCAACCAAAGCTATTTTACAGCTACATCAGAAGCAAAACCAAAGTAAAAGATAAAATACAATCCATTACGGACGATGGAATCACCTATACACAAGAGAAGGATATTTGTGAAGCACTAAACAAGAATTTCCAATCAGTTTTTACAGAGGAAAAAAATTTTGAGAGAGATTATGTGGAACGTGCATGCCCACACAAACTACCAGATATACAAATATCAGAAAAAGAAATACAGGAGGAGCTAAGTAAATTAGACAAAGGAAAAGCAAATGGTCCTGATGAAATTTCATGTTGGGTGCTACGTGAATGTGCAAAGGAGTTAAGTAAACCATTATTTTTAATTTTCAAGAAATCCTTGAGTCAAGGTAAACTACCTGATATTTGGAAGAATGCACTGTTCCCTTATTCAAGAAAGGGAATAGACAAAATCCACTTAACTGCCCACCAGTATCACTAACCAGTGTTGTAAGCAAGGTATTCGAAAAGCTTATAAGAAAAGCTTGGGTAAATCACCTAGAAGAACACAGTATGATAACAGAAAGACAGTTTGGTTTCATAAAAGGAAAATCATGTGTTACTAATCTGTTGAGCTACTATGACAGAGTAACAGACACATTACAGGAAAGAGAAGGATGGGTGGACAGTATCTATTTAGATATCAAGAAAGCATTTGACACAGTACCACACCAAAGACTTTTATGGAAACTGTACCATCAAGTAGGAATTCGAGGCAATCTGTATTGTTGGATGCAAGATTCTCTCATGAAAAGAAAAATGAGAACAGTAGTCGTACTAAGGGAAAATTACTCATCATGGAAAGAAGTGACTACTGGAGTACCACAGGGCTCAGTGCTGGCACCAATCATGTTTTTAGTGTATATAAATGATATAGACAGTAACACTGGCAATGAAAGCTATCTAAATATGTTTGCAGATGATGCAAAAATACAAAGGAGAATTACTATAGTAGCCGCAGCGAGAAATGAACGCTCTGGTGGGGCAGGCTGGATGACCGGGGATTCCCCCACTGTAGCCATATCCACATGTCACTGACCATCGGCCACCACTGCAGCCCCGCTCCATGATCCTAACCCTGTGTCTCTGGCTTTCTCTTTCTCTCTCGGTTTCTATATAAACTGGTGTATTTCCGAAACTAATTATGAAATTATTATGACTTTTGTTCCACACCACCACTGAGGTAAAAATCAAGGAGAGTTTTCTGTATAAAAGTTTCCCCCCCCTCCTAAATGTGGCATATGAGCGGGGGAGTGCGGCCTTGCCGATACCTCCGCCTGACCTATAATTATACACTCGCCAGAACTGACCTGCCCTCAGACAAGGGGGGGGAAACCTTTATACAGAAAACTCTCCTTGATTTTTACCTCAGTGGTGGTGTGGAACAAAAGTCATAATAATTTCATAATTAGTTTCGGAAATACACCAGTTTATATAGAAACCGAGAGAGAAAGAGAAAGCCAGAGACACAGGGTAAGGATCATGGAGCGGGGCTGCAGCGGTGGCCGATGGTCGGTGACATCCTACCTCTATGGTCAGTGACATGTGGATATGGCTACAGTGGGGGAATCCCCGGTCATCCCGCCTGCCCCACCACAGCGTTCATTTCTCGCTGCGGCTACTATAACACAGACTCTTATAAAGAGCTACAAGAAGAATTAAATAAACTTCATGAATGGAGTAATACGTGGCAAATGGAATTCAATGTGGACAAGTGTCATGTAATCAAGTTGGTAAAAGTGGAAAAAGACCTGATTGGGATTATACATTAGGAAATAAAACCTTACACACAACAGAAAGAGAGAAGGACCTAGTTGTGATTGTCAATAACAGAATATCTTCGGCTGACCACATCAGTGAGAAGGTACGGAACATGTATACACTGCTTGCCAATATGAGAATAGCGTTTACATACATAAATGAAGACATGCTAAGAAAGATAATAACATCATTCATCAGACCAACCCTGGAGCATGCATCAGTAGTCTGGAGTCCTCATCTCAAAAAACACATAGACAAGATTAAAAAAGCTCAAAGGGCCGCCACAAGATGGGTACCAAGATCTAAGCTACGAAGAAAGACTAAATAAACTGAATCTACCAACACTACAGGAGAGAAGGAAAAGAGGTGACATGATTATACTATATAAATGCATATCAGGGAAGGAGAAAATAGACGTAAATAATTACTTAACATATGGGGAAGCATCAGCAAGAGGACACTGCAAAAAACTGCATAAAAAGAGAGGTGATAAAAACGTAAGGAAAATTAGTTTCCCAAATAGGGCAATTGATCAGTGGAATGCACTACCGAATGCAATAGTGTGTGCCAAAACAATTCACAAATTTAAGGATATGTATGATAAATATGGTTTAAGACACGGGACAGTACGAGCTTGACTCATTCCTGTAAAGATACAATTATATAAGAGCAATTAGGTAAGAACACACACACACACACACACACACACACACACACACACACACACACACACACACACACACACACAGACGCGGGCAAAAACATTATCGCTCCACCTTGCCAAATGCGGACGATAGAACAAGAACAACAACAACAATAGCTTTTCAAAGATTAAGGCATCATCAAAAGACAAGAAGAAACACCTCAAGTTACAAAGAACGCAACACCACACAAATAAAAAATTGACACATAAAACAAATCAAAAAGAAAACACTGAAAAATACGGAGAAACTCCCGCAAAGCACTGGAGAAGAGCAGAGCAGACACTAAAAAAGATCTGTTTAATGTGACACTGGAACTGTTTACATGGCAGTAGAGGGGGGGCGGAATCCATGTGTTCTTTGTCATATGGGAACTGAAAAGTCTCCAGAAACACATGACCCAGCCTTTCTGGACGGTGGTGTAATTTTCTGTCTTTCTTTGTTTCTGTTCTCACTCCAGTCAGATGATGAAAGGGTTAGATGTAGCCTTCCTTAAATCTTACACTGCGAGTTTGGAGAGAGGTTATATTCTAAGCCTTAGATTCCTTCTTTCCTGTCCAATATAGTGATTTATGAAGTATACTCATTGCAGTGAAGGGGTCAACACTTTGAATTTGATGGTGTCTTCTTTATTATATTCTTGCCACCACCACCCCCGGGGGGGCCGGGGGGCGGCTCTCCCCCCGGGTGGCCGAGCGCTTGGCCTAGGGGGCAGGAAGGTGGCGCCCCCATGGGGGAGCGGGGGGGCGCCCCCCAATGGGGGTAGGGGACTATGGCAGTCCCCAGGGAGGACCAGGAGGTGGGGACCTTCTCAGGGGGAGCCGGGGGCGGGGACCCCCGGGGGAATCGGGGGTCGGCGCCCCTCCCGGAGAGGCTAAGGAGCGGTCAGGGGGTGGGGGGCTGTAGGTTGGCGCCCCCTCTGTGGGGGGGACCGTGGGATGACACCCCCTGAGAGGGGGGTGGGATGACGCCACCCCACAGGGGCCGGGGAGTTGCCCCCCACCCGGGGGCGTCTGGAGCTGGGGCCCCTTCCAGAGGGGGGCAGGGGTGCAGTGCCTCCCCAGACGAAGACAGCGCCCCTCTGGAGGGGGGCCAAGGGGCGGCTCCTTCCCGGAGGAGCACGGAGGGCAGCTCCCCTCCGGGGGGTGTTACCCTTGGGGGGAAGCCCTAGGGGACTGCGATCCCCTAGGGGATTCGGGGTCTGGCTACTTCCGGGCGGCCCCGGGGGGCTCTCCCCAAGGGAGATTGCACACCCCCAAGGGAGGGCCACGGGGCGGTGCTCCCCAAGTGGGGGCGGGAGCGGCATCCCCCAGGGGGGCCTGGAGGCGCTGCTACCCCCAGGGGGGCCTGGGGGTGTCGTCCCCCACGTGGGGACCTTGGGGCACCGTCCCCCACGGAGGGGAGGAACCGGAGGGATAGTTCAAGCGTTCATGGGATATAACGGTGATAAAGGAGGGCGATAAAAACTAGTTGACCTTTGGCAGCCATTATGGTGACCTTGACCTTGACCCAGACTGCCCATTTCCGATCTCGTCCAAGATTTTGGTCATACCTTGATTCCCTGAAGGTTTCATGTTGATAGCTCAAGTCGTTCATGAGATATAATGGTAACACACACACACACACACACACACACACACACACACACACACACACACACACACACACACCGATACACAGAGGCAGGCAAACGCATAATCGCTCCGCCTTGGTAAATGCAGGCGATAATTAATGTGAACTGATAGTTCCAGACAATATGAACTGACAGTTCGGAATCTTTGTGCCTCACTTTCGTTCTGGTTATTTTACCTGCTTCTCTGTCTTCCATGTCTTCATCTACAGGAAGAGTTTATTCTTACTTATGCTGGATAAAATCGCCTATTTTTAGCAAGTGTTAAATTGCAATCAGTGTGAAATAATGATTGAGAGACTTTTTGTTTATCTTTCCCTTTGTCCGTCGGCCCAGTTGCCTATCACGTTTTCCTCTGCAAGAAGGGTTTGTTATCGCATAATCTGATATGACATCTGATGAAATAAAAAATATAATTTAACAAGTCAACGTGAATCGACAAACCAGAATATGTGTCTGTCTGCCTGTCTGTCTGTCATATTTAGGAGGCGATTTCTCTCCGAAAATGCATGTAATAGTTTGTCTTTAGGAAGAATAAAAGAGCAATAATTCGTAATCTGAAGTGGTGTGTGTCTGTGTCTTTCCTTTTCCTTGCGGGAATAGTTTATATTCAACCTGTCTTTCTACAGTAAATGTATTTGTTGATATTAAGAATAAAATTACAACACTAACAAATCTCTCTAAGGCATATGCATGTCTTTTTCGTCAGCTTATCTATTTCTCTAGAGATGACATATGTTCAACATGATTCTCTGTGAGATACAATTGCAAGCAAGCTTGAATGTTATTAAAAATATTACAGTAACTTACTTTTGAAGCCAATACGAGAATAACGCTCATTTTTACTACACGCTCTCTTATTACGTTACGACTCTCCCGGACAAGAAGACGTAAAGCATATAAAGGCATACTGATTAACAAAATTATCTCCAATAAGTTCATTCATGAAGTATACTGCTATTTTATTCTTGCTACTTACTGACAGCTTTATTATGCTTAGGGTAGAACACGCCTCACTCGTTACACAGATATTTTTACCTACTGAATTACATTAATTACACCCACTCTGTCGAAGATAGAGCAGGTGTTATCTTTTAACAGGATTCAGTCAAGGTGGTAATGGCCTGTCTTCTTTCCTTACTTTATCACACATTTCTCTCGTTGTGAAGAGTGTGTGTGTGTGTGTGTGTGTGTGTGTGTGTGTGTGTGTGTGTGTGCATGCGCGCGCGCGCTTCATACCGCAAAACAAAGGAGTGAGCTACCTAATGATCAAGAGTTCAAGGAAGGTGGTTACAGCCGGGAATGGGTGGGTGGAGGAGGAGGGGAAAGGGTTTACAGCTGTATCTGAACACCAAACCATTCTTGGTTTCCTGGCCACGGCATCGACAAGGCCTGGATACTTGGTATGGATCGCGAGCGTATATATATATATATATATATATATATATATATATATATATATATATATATATATATATATATATATATATATATATATATATATACTGTATATATATATAATGTAGAGAGATAGAGAGAGAGAGAGAGAGAGCAAGAATTATTGTGGCATAAGTTTACTGAGTGCGGTAGGGAAGGTATATGGAAGAATTATTATAGATAAAAAAGATACCAGAAGTCCTAGTGAGTGATGAACAGGGTGGCTTTAGGTGTGGCAAAGGATGTGTGGATCAAATATCTGCAGTAAGACAGATAGTGGAGAAGGCTTGTGAGAAGGACTATAAGGTGTTTCTGGTATTCGTGGATCTGGAAAAAGCATACAACAAAGTAGACAGAGAATGATTGTGGAATGATTGTGGAAGGTTTTACACATGCACAGTGTAGATGGTAAGCTGCTAGGTGCCGTCAAGAGTTTTTATGATGGTAGTGAGGCATGTGTAAGGGTAAATGGCATCTAAGTGAACGGTTCACGGTCGGTTGGGGCGTGCGACAAGGTTGTGTGATGTCCCCATGGTTGTTTAATATATATATATGGATGGGGTGATGAGAGAAGTAAAACCACGAGTACTGGAGAAAAGGATGGAATTGGTAATGAATGGTGATGGATGGAATATCTTTAATTTGTTGTATGCTGATGATGCAATTCTACTTGCAAATACCGGACAAGAACATGGTAGACTAGTGCAGAATTTTGCTGATGTCTGTAAGCATTGTGCCTTGAGAGTAAATGTAGAAAAGAGTAAAGTGATGGTCATTGAGAGAGACGGTGACTCCCAGTGTGATGCTACTGTGAATGGAGAGAGACTGGAATTGGTGAGAGGGTTCAAGTACAGTACCTGGGTACAGTGATAGAAAAGAGAAGAAATGTCCAAAAGAAGTGGAAAGTAGGCTGACGCAAGGAAGAGAAGTAGCTGGTGCTATGAAGGCCTTGATAAGAAAGGGAGGCTTGAGTGTTGCAGTTGCGTAAGGCTTACATGAAGGAGTGTTAGTGCCAGCCCTAACATATGGATGTAAGACTATGGTGTGGCATGAAAATGAAATAAAGTGTGACTGCAGTGGAGATGGGACTGGTGAGGAATGTATGTGGATTACAAAGAGTGAATAGGACACGAAATAATGTGATTTGTGAAAGATGTGGAGTGAGGAAGTCTGCGGACACCAGAATCGATGAAAGTGTGCTGAGATGGTATGGTCATGTGAAGAGAATGCATAACAATAGAGTGATGAAAAAGGTATCTCTAAGCTAATTTGGAGGAGGGAGGAGGCGAGGTAGGCCAAGGAGAAAGTGGAGGGATATTTTGGATAGTATGGAAGTCGGTGAGGCTAGGGACTTGACAAGAGATCGACCTGGCTGGATAAATGTTGTGAGAAAAAGAGCATGATCAGGGATTTGGCACCCCTTTTTAACCTGTACCGTGCTGGGCAGAAAAAAAAAAAAAAATACTCCTCTATGCCGGCTGATTTTTTTTTTTTTTTTTTTGCTAAATATGCTTAATACATCAATGTAAGAACCCTGGCTCTAATAAAAGTAATCGCCATAGCCAGAAAGTAGGTTGAATCGAGTCTGGTTGGTGCCACTCTAACTCTGAAATCTTCGAGGTTACTGAGAGCAGAGCTCTGTGAGCCTGTGAAGACTCACTCGTCTCCTGCGCTCCTAAATCAGTGTTGTAAACGTAGCGGAGAAATGTCTGAAGTTAGAGAGATATGTTATTACCTTCCATTTTACTTTAGTTGCTTGCAGTGACTTCTTAATGTAGCAGGACGTAGATTTGCGTCACCTGCGTTTTTGAAGGGGATGTAGATCTACATCGCTAGCGTGGTACGGTTTAATGTGACGGCATCCGGATTGACTCTATCGGATACATTTATGTGAAGCTACAGAATGTGGTGAATGGTTTTGGCGTATCAGACAGAGCCAGGATTCCGGGGGCTTGAATGATGAGTGAATGGAAGCGCAGCCCATTGGACTGGGCAAACTTGGGCTAACTGGACATTGTTACTCTTCACCCAGCCCTAGGGTGGGAAAGTAGGTCCACATGATGATGATATATATATATATATATATATATATATATATATATATATATATATATATATATACATATATGAATTATATATATATATATATATATATATATATATATATATATATATATATATATACATATATATATATATATATATATATATATATATATATATATATATATATATATATATATATATATATATACATATATATATGTATATATATATATATATATATATATATATATATATATATATATATATATATATATATATATATATATATATATATATTGTCACTGGCGTAGTTACCCCAGTAGTAAATGGGTGAAATAAAAGATAAGATGATAATGAATGGAGAGAGAAGTGAGACGTTAAGAACATTAAATCTTTTCTCTTATCAGTTTTGCTGCCGTAGGATAACCCTAGTCCCCACATTTATTTACCCAGCGGTCAACTTTTGCCTTCTCAACCAATAACACACCAGATGTTTTTCTCACAAATTACGCAGAAGATTCCTCTTGTCCTTGAAATACTGGGTGTGACATTATGTGGGAGGAGCAAAGTAGGGATGTTTGACAATTAGAAGTCTAAATGGCGCTTTCATCACGTTCTTGATGGCATGCAATTGGTTCTGTGTGGAGTGTATGAGGCCCTCATTCCAGGTGCCTCTATGGTTTCTGTATGGACAGAGATTATTTTTAAGACAGCCTAGTGGTTAATTAGCTGAGAAAGGCGGAGTAAGTCTCCTTTATAAGGTCGAGGAAAATGTGAAGAGACACATTTTGTCTCTTTTTGTACAGACACACATTTTTGTCTCATTTTGTACACACATTTTTGTACACATTTGTACACATTCACTGTCACGTTACACTTTTGTCACATTGTGTTGAACTTTTCCCCAACACTACTCCATACGTGACTTTGATTACAAAACACACTGATTGTGCACCATTTCCAATTTTTGGTTCACTCCTCCATTTACACTAGTGTGTGATTTATATCTGGATTTAACCTTCGGAGTCTCCACGTTTCCTCGAGCTTTGTGAGTAATTAGCCTCCACTGAGTGTATTCTGGTTAGGTAAGAAATAATCTGTTTTATATTTGTATTCTGAGGCCTATATGAATCCACCCTTTTGTAAAACGAACCCTGGTTTCTTCTTTGGTTGTGTATGTTATAGTGTACAGTAAAGGTAAGTTAGTTTTCTTGCAATCTTTACCTTACCCCTTTTGGTGCTTAATTAAGGGTTAAGAATGCACCGTCATATACACCCCCTTAACAATTTGGTGACCTCCTGCCAGGATAGCTCTGTGACATAATATTGGCAACCTTGGCCACATACACAGTGCTTACTCTTACCTACTTAACTATAATCAGTAATCATGGCCCTAATTAATGATAGTGATGTGAAAGCATTTTTGGATACAAAGCCTTCCCCAACCAGAGTGAAAACACTCACAAAACACGAGCTCATATTGCTTGCCCAGGCCTTACAGTTGAGATTTCCTACCTCAGTCACTAAGACTGAGTTACTAGATTTAATATTGGACACCATGTTTGAGCAAAGTGAGTCTCTTGTAGCTAGTTCTGAGCCATTTGATACTGCACAAGGTGTTGACCCTGAGCCTTTGGCATCGGAGATACTTGGCCCTAGTGATTTTTCTGCTCATGATACTGGTGACAAAGTGCAACTTGAGATGGCTAGAATTAAGCTGAGGGAACTAGAAGTGCAAGCAAAAATGAGAGAACAGGAATGGAATGCCAAAATGAAGGAAATAGAATTACAGGTTCAAATGAGACAAAAAGAAATAGATTACAGGCTCAAATGAGACAAAAGGAAATGGATCACGAATACAGACTGAAGCACCCTGGTTTACCTAGAGCTAGTAGTTCATCTGCCAAGGAATCTTTTGATGTTGCTAGGAACATTAAGCTAGTACCTCCCTTTAATGAGCAAGATGTCACCAAGTATTTCCATATGTTTGAAAAGGTAGCAGGTCGTCTCTCGTGGCCAAAAGACTCTTGGACAGTACTGCTGCAGAGTGTTTTGAAAGGAAAGACTCAAGAGGCTTATATTTCTTTACCTGTTGATCAAAGTGCTAACTATGATTGTTTAAAAGATGCCATTCTCAAAGCATATGAACTCGTGGCAGAGGCATATAGGCTTAAATTTAGATCCACCTTTAAACAGAGAGATCAGACTCATGTGGAATATGCTAGAGTACTCACAGACTTATTTGATCAATGGTTGCATTCTAAGAAAGCTGATGATTTCTGTAAACTTAAAGAATTAATGATCTTGGAGAACTTCACTGGTAAGGTAGATAGGGATGTGGCTACATACCTAGTGGAAAAAGATGTAGATAACTATAGTATAATTCATAATCATGAACGTAAGCCTCAGTTATTTGTTAAGGGTAGAAGAGTGAACCAACCAGTTTTTGTGAACCCTTCTTCTGATAAAGGCAAGTTAATGTCAAGTAACACTAGTGGGAACACTGCAACCCCAGAGCATGTTAGTTCTACGAAAGTAAGTGAGGACAGTGTTGCCAGAGGGTCAAGAAAAAGTGTCAGGTTTTGCCAGTATTGCCAGAAAACGGGGCACTTGGAGGATTGTTGCTGGAAAAAACGAGGGAAAAATCCCTCTGTAAAACCTATTACTTTTGTAAATTCTTGGAGATCTTTTGACACCACCAGAGAGCAGCCGTTAGCGGTAGTCAGACACAACCCCAGCAGGTGCATATTGTTGATAAGGCCAGAGTGGAACTGTCAGTGGTGGATAGACAGACTCCTGTTGAGTATTGTTAGACACTAGTAAGACCGGAGCAGTGCAGCCGTCAGGTTCAGGGGAGAGTGGTAATAAGACTCCATCAGAGTGTCCTCCCCCAAGCAGTACTCAAAGTGACTCCTCCCCAGGTCATTTATTTGCAAACTTTATTTCTAAGGGGTTAGTTTCAGTTGGTGGAAAAGGTGGTAAGGAAGTCACTATACTTAGAGACACAGGAGCTTCACAGTCATTAATGTTGAAGGGGACTGTTGATGTAGCTGACCCTAATGAATGTGTCTTGTTGCAGGGTATAGCCGAGTTTGTATCTATTCCCCTAGTTGAGGTGAAGCTCCAGTCAGAGTTAGTTACTGGTTCAGTGCGTGTGGGTGTTATTGACTACCTTCCTGTACAAGGGGTCACTTTCCTTTTGGATAATGGCCTGGCGGGAGGACAGCTGAGTGCTGTTCCCTGCATGTCAAAACTCCCCTGAGTGAGGATATGACTAAAGAGTCGGAAGATACATGTCCAAAATTGTTTCCCGCATGTGCTGTAACTAGAGCTATGACGGCAAAAGCCAGCCATGAGAACGTTGACAGTAATGGCACTGGCAATGCCGATGATGATATTGGGCTTGGTGATACCTTTTTTGCCCAGTTAAATGACTCAGAGGTTGATGATTCTCCCCAGACTGATGCAAGTGTAAAGTTAGCTGATTTGCAAAGATCTAATCCAGAGATTGCCACTTTAATTGACTCAGCAGTTAGGGAAAATGAATGTGAGTCTGAACTGACTGAGTGTTATTATTTAAGTCCAAATAACGTTTTAATGAGAAGTTGGAGACCTCCTAGTGTTGTTCATGATAACGAGTGGGAGACTGTATATCAGGTGGTGGCTCCAAGACCCTATAGGCAAAAAATTATGTCCATTGCTCATGGCTCTTCTTTAGCAGGTCACTTAGGGGTGCGGAAGACTCTCTTCCGCATCTGGCAGCATTTTTACTAGCCTGCAATCTGTCGAGATGTCTCCCGGCTCTGTAGGTCATGTCACACCTGTCAGCTAGTCGGTAAGAACAATAAGCCCACTCCTGCGGCTCCTTTGATTCCTCTACCTGTGTTTCAGGCCCCATTCATTAGAGTCCTTGTGGACATTGTTGGCCCTTTGCCTAAGACCTCTTCAGGCCACCAGTACCTCCTCACAATGTTAGACATGGCCACTAGATATCCTGAAGCCATTCCCTTGAGAAATATTTCAGCTAAATTGGTTGTAAAGGAGATGCTAACCTTCTTTACCCATTTTGGTCTCCCTAAGGAGGTGCAGTCGGATCAAGGCAGCAATTTTAATTCCAAATTGTTCAGACAAACCCTTAAGGAGTTAGGAATCTCACAGATCACTTCCTCAGCATATCATCCTCAGAGACAAGGTGCATTAGAGAGGTATCACCCACCTTTGAAGAGTATGCTCAGAAAGCTATGTGTTGATGAAAAGGAATGGGACAAGTGTTTGCCCTTCCTACTTTTTGCAACCAGAGAGGCACCGAGCGAGTCCTTTGTCTATCCTCATTTCAGTTAATCTTTGGCCACGAAGTAAGAGGTCCTCTTAAACTCCTCAAAGAACAGTGGGTCAAGGATGATGATCAAATTAACTTGCTAGACTATGTGTCAAAATTTAAATAAAGACTGGCCTATAGTATGGAAGTAGCCAGGGCACACTTGGAGTCCTCTCAGGAGAAGATGAAGAGGTGGTATGACCACTCTAAGAAAGTTTGGCACAGAGTGTTTCACACAGGCAATCAAGTTCTTGTCTTGTTTCCCATTCATGGTCAGCCTCTGCAGGCAAGTTTTGCAGGCCCTTATCTAGTGGAAAAGAGGGTAGGTGAAGTAAATTATGTCATTTTAACCCCAGACCGGAGGAAAGAACGAAGATTGTGCCATATAAATAAGTTGAAGGAGTACCACAGGCGAGACGTGGACCCCCATAGTGCTGCATGCATGGTGTCGGCTGTCAAGTTGGTGGAGGATGAGGGCTGCCCTTTGACTTTGAACCATATGACCAGATGGAGAGAAAACCAGGAAGCTTGGAGTACACTGACTGATAAACTCTCCCACTTGACTGCAGAGTGGTGTGCTGAAGTTGTTGCCCTTCTCAGGAAGTTCCCTGATGTCTTCCGGGACACCCCAGGATGGACGGAAGTTGCACAGCACGACGTGGATGCTGGGGATGCCAGCCCTGTAAAGCAGTCACCTACCGGGCTAGTCCTTAGAAGCAGACCGTCATTCGAGAGGAACTGAACTACATGTTGCAGCAGGGGTTAATCGAGTCCTGTCAAAGTGAGCGGTGCTCCCCGGTCATAGTGGTTCCAAAACCCGATGGGTCACATCGCTTTTGTATTGATTATCATAAAGTCAACTCCCTTACCAAGACTGATACATACCCACTTCCTAGAGTAGAGGATTATGTAGACGCGATAGGCAGTGCTAAGTTTATCACAAAATTAGATTTAATGAAGGGATATTGGCAAGTCCCACTCGCAGAAAGGGCGCAAGAAATTTTCTGTTTTGTGGTCGGTGACAGGACTTATAAATGTAAGGTCATGCCCAATGGTATAAAGAATGCTCCTGCCACCTTCCAAAGGCTGATGAATGATCTCACCAAGGATGTTGAGAACTGTGTTACATTGACGATCTTGTTATTTTTAGCAACACCTGGGAACAACACTTAAGCCAACTAGATGCCTTGCTTGAGAGACTGCCCTCTGCTAATTTAGTGCTTAATTTAACTAAATGTGAATTTGTGAGGGCTCGAGTGCAATACTTAGGTTATGTGGTCGGTTTAGGCCAAGTGAGTCCACCTGAAGTTAAAGTTCAGGCCATAGTCAATTCTCCCCAACCCAAAACTAAGAGACAGTTGAAACGATTCTTGGGTATGGTAGGGTACTACAGACGTTTTGTTCTGAACTTCTCAGATCTTGTAGCTCCTCTCACTGATTTGTTAAGAAAAGGAGTCAAGTATGAGTGGAAGCCAGAATGTGAGGAAGCCTATTCTAAAGTCAAAGCCATCCTGTTAAGTCACCCAGTGCTTCAAGCTCCCAGTTTTGATAAACCCTTTAAATTAGCTGTTGATGCCAGTGGCCTAGGGGGCCGGCACAGTTTTGCTTCAGGATAATGATGAAGGCTTTAAGACGCCTGTGTGCTATTTTAGCAAAAAGTTCAATAAGGCACAGAGAAATTATTCAACTATTGAGAAAGAACTCGTTGCACTCATACTTGCCCTTCAACACTTCTCTGTATATGTTGGTCCAGGGTCAGGTGATGTTGTAGTGTACACTGATCACCACCCTGTGAAATTTTTGTCCCAATTTAAGGACAAAAATCTTAAATTGACCCACTGGGTCCTATTTTTGCAAGCATACTCCCTTGATGTAAGACATGTAAAAGGTGTTAGTAATGTTTTGGCAGATTACCTGTCCAGAACTTGATTGTACAGTATCCAGAAACTTCCCCTTGGGAAATTTCTTCTCTCAGGAAGGGAGGTGTCACTGGTATAGTTACCTCAGTAGTGAATGGGTGAAATAAAAGATAAGATGATAATGAATGGAGAGAGAAGTGAGCCGTTAAGAACATTAAATCTTTTCTCTTATCAGTTTTGCTGCCTTAGGATAACCCCAGTCCCCACATTTATTTACCCAGCGGTCAACTTTTGCCTTCTCAACTGATAACATACCAGATGTTTTTCTCACAAATTACGCAGAAGATTCCTCTTGTCCTTGAAATACTGGGTGTGACATTATGTGGGAGGAGCAAAGTAGGGATGTTTGCCAATTAGAAGCCTAAATGGCGCTTTCATCACGTTCTTGATGGCACGCAATTGGTTCTGTGTGGAGTGTATGAGGCCCTCATTGCAGGTGCCTCTGTGGTTTCTGTATGGACAGAGATTATTTTTAAGACAGCCTAGTGGTTAATTAGCTGAGAAAGGCGGAGTAAGTCTCCTTTATAAGGTCAAGGAAAATGTGAAGAGACACATTTTGTCTCTTTTTGTACAGACACACATTTTTGTCTCATTTTGTACACACATTTTTGTACACATTTGTACACATTCACTGTCACGTTACACTTTTGTCACATTGTGTTGAACTTTTCCCCAACACTACTCCATACGTGACTTTGATTACAAAACACACTGATTGTGCACCATTTCCAATTTTTGGTTCACTCCTCTATTTACACTAGTGTGTGATTTATATCTGGATTTAACCTTCGGAGTCTCCACGTTTCCTCGAGCTTTGTGAGTAATTAGCCTCCACTGAGTGTATTCTGGTTAGGTAAGAAATAACTTGTTTTATATTTGTATTCTGAGGCCTATATGAATCCACCCTTTTGTAAAACGAACCCTGGTTTCTTCTTTGGCTGTGTATGTTATAATGTACAGTAAAGGTAAGTTAGTTTTCTTGCAATCTTTACCTTACCCCTTTTGGTTCTTAATTAAGGGTTAAGAATGCACCGTCATATACACACCCATGACAATATATATATATATATATATATATATATATATATATATATATATATATATATATATATATATATATACAGTATAGATGGATAGATAGATATAATAGATAAATATTGTGTGTGTGTGTGTGTGTGTGTGTGTGTGTGTGTGTGTGCGTGCTTGCGTGCTCGCTAGCGTATCTATCTTTTCACTTATCTTTGTATACTTATTTTATTTCTTACCCTGTATTTCATTATTTCATAAATCTGAACACTGCTCAGCTGTCTGCAGCATTTACTGTAAGCTCAACATTTTTACTTTGTTACTGTAATTTCTAGAATCGAACACATCCATTGCTCATAACCATGTCACTCACTTGATCGTAAAGAAAACTATATCCTCACGACTTTCCTGTAAAAACAGTTGTTACCTTAACGATTCTTAGTATAATACTTAAGTGGAAAGTAATCCAGGCGAAAACAGCAGGGTAGATAGAGTGTATTTGTATGAATGGGTGGCTGGTTGGATGAGTTAGGGAGTGGAGGGGCAAGAACGTGATTACTGTCGGGTAATTTCTTCCTGATTCAAATACCGTAAATAAACACAGAATAACTAGCACATGTATCAAAAGCTTGCAGTGATTCCTTACTGCCCAATAGTACAGTTCTAATAATTTACATTCTTTCATCATACATCATACGTTATATCAATAAAAATAATTTATTTTCTCTTTTCCACTCGGTTCCCTTCCCTCTATACCCGAATCACTCTCAGCCTTTATAATACATCACCCTAGTGATGTATCAGATATCCGCCTCTGCCTCCGCCTCCGCGGAGCCTCCGCAGAGAAAATAATGTCTGCATTAATATCCGCGTCCGCGTCTTCAGACAACAAAAGCTCCGCATCATTATCCGCCACTGCATTGTCAGATAATAAAAGCTCCGCATAATAATTCGCCTCCGCGTGAAAGAACCGCAGAAGTTGCTGATCTCCACCCATCCAATATTTCTCCTTTCTCTTTTTGTCATAATTCTTTTTCTCTCTCCTTTTCATCCCAAACTCTCCTCTTCGTTCCTCTCACCTACCAGTCCCTCTTCCTCTTTCTGTGTTCTTCTTTATTATCTCTTTCTCTCTCTCTCTCTCTCTCTCTCTCTCTCTCTCTCTCTCTCTCTCTCTCTCTCTCTCTCTCTCTCTCTCTCTCTCTTTCTATCTATCTATCTCTATCTATCTATCTGTCGCAATAGTTACAAGTGCTATGTTAATATATAGGCGTATCTGGACTAAAGCCAATACTTTTTCATAGTGTGACAAGAGTTCTGTTATTTCTTTAAAGTTATTATTTTATCAAAAGATATACATTCTTCTCTTCTTTTATTACATTTAATTTTTTTTTCGCTTTTATCTTCTTTCTTACTCTCCTCTCTCTCTCTGTTTAGCTGGAGTTTTGAGTCGCAGCTACGACGCACACTGGTAAACACGCCTGCTGTACTTGTTATTGCTCAGCCAGTGGCAGTGTTGCCACAACATGAGCCTACTTAGATAGCGCCAAGTAAGTAAGTGTGTTTTTGTTTTTATTCAGTGGAATTTAAATAATCTATTCTAATTTCAAAACAGCCATATGTGATACAAAAGATCCGTGTCAGCGGATACATCACTACACCACCCGTCAACTCTGCACCCCTGCAACACACTTCGCTCAGATGCGAATGATTCAACGAGCCATGCTTTGAAACTCTGAGAGTTCAGATCTCGCGAAAAGAAAGGTTTGGCAACGCTAAGTGTTAAAGCTGGAAACTTGGCCAGCTGTACATTAAGTGGTTGTTCCAGAGAAATGCTCATAATGCTACTTTGGCAGGGCACTTACGGGTTAGGAAGACTGTTTCGACTCCGGCAACATTTCTACTGGCCTGAAATCGCCTGGACTTTTCCTGGTATTGTAGGTAATGCCACACCTGCCAGCTGGTCGGTAAGAGTAACAAACCTATTCCTGTAGCACCACTGGTTTCTCCTGTCTTTGATGCTGCATTCGCTAGAATACATGTAGATACTTTCGGCCCTCTGCCAAAGACCTCATCAGGCCATCAGTATGTTCAGACCGTGTTAGACATGATCACCAGGTATCCTGAAACCACCTCCATGAGAAACCTAACAGCCAAAGAAGTTTCAAGGGAGATTATTCATGTTTTCACTAAGTTTGGTCTTCTAGAAGAGGTGCAGTTAGATCAGGGCAGCAATTTCATGTCAACATCATTCAGACAAACCCTCAAAGAGTTAGGGATCACCCAGAGCACCTCCTCAGTGTACCATCCTCAGTCGGGAAACACTGGAAGGATATCATCTCACTTTCAAACAAACGTTAAAGAAATATTGTATCGTTCATGAAATGGATTGGGACAAGGCTCTTCCCTTCCAGTTGTCTGAAACCAGAGAGACACCAAATGAGTCCTTAGGCTGCACCCCATTTGAGTTGATTTTTGGTCACGATGTGAGAGGTCCAATAAAGTTGCTAAGGAACAATAAGTCAATGATGATGGTCATGTTAATCGGCTAACCAATGTCCCAAATTCCAAGGAAAGACCAACCAAGTGTTTAGAAGCAGCTAAGACAAATTTCGAGTCCTCTCAAAAGAAGCCGGAGAGTTGGTATGACAAAAACAAGCTAGGCGTAGAGTGTTTCATCCAGGAGACAAAGTGCTAGTATTGCGTCCTCTTTGTGGACAGCTATTACAGGCAAGTTTCTCAGGACCTTATGTAGTAGAGATGTGATGTTATGTCATTCAACCCTGAACTGAAGGAAGGTATGAAGTTTACCATTTCAAAGTGCTGAAGGAGTACAGCGAGCGAGAGGATGCAGGACCCCCTACTGTAGGGCTGTATGTGTGGTGTCAGCTGCCGAGACAATGAATGAGCAGGTCTGTCCCTTGACGTTGGACCAGACTGCCAGTTGGAGAGTGAACCAGGATGCATGGATGGAGTTAACTGACATACTCTCTTAACAGCTGAACAATGTGCTGACCTGATTGCCCTTCTGGGGAAGTATCCTGATGTTTAGCGGAACACTCCTGCACAACAGATGCAACACAGCATAATGTCGATGTTGGAGACGCATGTCCTGTGATGCAGTCCCCCGACCGTGTGAGTCCACTAAACCAGTCCCTTATCCAGCATGAGCAGACCTACTTGTTGCAACTAGGGGTAATCGAGCCTTGCCAAAGCAAGTGGTGCTGCCAAGTCACCTTAGTTTCAAAATCCGGTGGGTCCTATCGTTTTTGCTTAGATTTCCGTAGAATCAGGTTCCTCACTAAGACAGGCACCTACTGACTTCCAAAGGCAGATGATTGAACTGATAATATAAGCATTGCAAAGTTCATTGATTTACTGAAGGGATATTGGTTAAGTCCCAAGTACAGAATGAGTCCAAGAAGTTTCCCATTTTCTGGCTGGCAGTCATACTTACAGATGCAAAGTCATGCCACACGGTATGAAAGATGCTCCAGCCACGTTCCATGGACTAATGAAAAAACTTACTGGTGATACCAAGGGATGTGTCACATAGCTACGTTGGCGATTTGGCTATATTCAGTAACTTCTGAGAGGAACACCTGATCCAGCTAGATGCTTTGCTGCAGAGGCTCATTTTCTTACTTAGTAAGCAATCTAGCGAGGTGTAACTTTGTATAGGGCCAGGATCAGTACTTAGGCTACCTGATAGGACTGATAAAGTAAGTCCATTTGATGCCAAAGTTGTGGCTGTTGTTAGCTTCAGGCAAGCCAAGAACGAAAGGGACTTGCAGAGATTTCTAGGTATGGTGGGTTACTGTTGAAGGTTTGTATTAAATTTGTATGATGTTGTAGCTCTTCGCACAGATTTGAAAAAAAAAAAAAAAAAGATTCAAATATAAATGAAAAGAAGAACATGAAGAGATATTTTCAAAAGTTAAGGCGATTCTGTCTAATCAGTCTGTGCTCCAAGTCCCAAATTTCAGTAAGCCTTTCAATTAGCTGTTGATGTTAATAGTGTTGGTGTCAGTGCAGTCCTGTTGCTTAGAAGAATTACTGTGATATTGAAAAGGAACTCCTTGCTCTCATTCTTGCTCTTCAACATTCTCAGTGGATGTTGGTTCAGGCTCATCCCCTATTATTGTGTATTGAGATCACGAACATCTTCGGTTCCTAACAGAATATAGAAATAAGAATCAGTGAATAACCTGCTGGGCTATATTCCTCCAAGAGTACGACCTGGATGTCTACCATATCAACGGGTAGAGGAATGTTTTGGCAGACTCTTTTTCCAGGATGTAAAGTGATGGTCTTTGAGAGAGGTGAAGTTAGTGAATGTACAGCGAGGTTAGATGGTGACCACCCATCACTCTACTCCTTAGATGGTGACCACCCATCACTTTACTCCTTGTATGATGATATGTACAGAAATTTCCATTTGTAAGTTTCTTTCTTCAGGAAGGAAGGTGTTACTGGTCACTTCCCGGCCACTAATCTGGGCAAAGTTCTTTCCTGGGAAACCGGCACTGTGAATGTTGACCTTAGCCGAACCTTATCTTGGCTGACCCCTGTGTTTGATCAGCTGCTGCCAGGTCTGGCAGGCTCCCTGTCAAATGTGATAAGGATCAGATCCAACGCACATCGAATTACAAGGAGAGAAAGGAGGAGGAGCAGAACCCAAGTGATGAGGATCGCCCCCATAGAATGCAGTGCCCACGCTATTAGAATGACCCGTCAGGACTGCCCCCATTAGAAGTTAATCGGATATATATATATATATATATATATATATATATATATATATATATATATATATATATATAAGGAAGAAGGAACCAAAGGGCAGGAGCCTGTAAATTGTTCCAGCCAAAAAAAAAAAAAAAAAAAAAAAAAAATATATAGCCAAATTCAAGAACTGTTCTCTGTGAGATGCCTGGACACACTGCGTTTGAACGACCTGGAAATCACAGGCGGTAGAAATACAGACATAGAGACAGTTCCAGCATTGACCTGTTGCATACATGAAGGAGTGGGAGCAACGGTTAACTGTTGCATTAGAGACTTGGACTGAAAAGGGATTAGAGTTTGTTCCTAGACAGGTATTACGTGCCAGCCAGAGTAGAGGAGGGATGCAAGCATACAGTTCAGACAAGCAGCGACCACTGAAGTACCTATAGAGAAGAGATTAAAATGCAGCAGTACGGAGAAGATACAGAGATTGAGGGGAGCTAGTAAGAGGAGGGGAGTTGATGAGACGAAAAGTCTTTGACTCCATCTTGTCGCGAAGAGCTGTGTGTGGGGATCCTCCCCACACATGAGTGTTGTACTCTACACAGGGGCGAATATAACCCGTGTATAAAGTCAACAAGTGTGCAAGGGTAAAAAGGACACAGAGTCAGCTTAGCACACCTAATCTCTTGGAAGCTGAATATGAGAGAGGTAATATGTTCTTTCCGAGATAAGTCCCAAGAGAATGAAACTCCAACTATGTTTAAAGATGATGCAGGATTAAGCTGGATATCGTTAAATATTATAGGGTACTCCTGTGGAAGATTTTGTCTGGTTAACAGATGTAAGAACTAGGTTTTTGATGCATTAAAAACAACAAGATCACTTTTACCCCAATCAGAGATATAAGCCAAGTCATACATTAGGTGTGCCATAGCTTCAGCCCTTGTTTGTTGAAGTAACTGCTGAGATGGATGCTGTGGGAATCAAATGGAAATGTAAAGGGTGGAGTCATCAGCGTATGAGTTGACAGGGTTAGATGTGCATCTTAAAAGGTCATTGATGAACAAAAGAAAGAGAGTTGGTGATATGACAGAGCCCTGAGGAAGACCACTATTGATGGCTCAAAGAGAAGAAAGGTGGTCGTCTACAGCACCAGCTATAGAACAACCAGAAAGGAAGCTTGAGATGAAGACACACACAGAAGGATAGAAACCGTAAGAGGGCACTTTGGAAATTAAAGATTTATGCCAAACTCGATCGAAAATCTTTGAGATGTCAAGTGCAATGGCAAAACTTTCACCAAAGTCCCGAAAGGAGGATGACCAGGAGTCTGAAAGGTAGGTGAGAAAATCGCCAGTGGAGCGTCCCTGGCGGAACCCGTACTGACGATCGTAAAGAAGGTTGTGACAGGAAAGATGCTTTAGGAATTTTATGTTAAGAATAGACTCAAAAAATTATGAAATACAGGATGTTAAAGCAACTGGGCGATAGTTAGAGGACTAGGAATAGTCACCCTTCTATGGGACAGCTGAATGAGAGCAAACTTCCAGCAAGAAGGGAAGGTAAATGTTTATAGACAAATGCGAGTTTGACTAGGCAGGGTGTAAGAACAAAAGCACAGTTCTTGAGGACAACAAGAAGGTCCCCATCAGGCCTGTATGCCTTGTTAGTATTGAGGCCAGTAATGGCAGAGCATACATTAGTTGAAGAAATTTTGATGTCAGCCATGAGGATGTCAGAGGGGGAAGTAATGGAGGGACAGTGCCGGTATCGTCTAAGGTGGAAGTTGAAGAGAAGGTCTGAGTGAAGAGTTCTACTTTATCAGGAGAAGAAATCAGGATGGAAAAGAAAAGGGAAGGATGATGAGGTAAAGTTCTTAGAAAGGTTTTTGGCAAGGTTCCAGAAGAAGCAGGAAGAATCTGATTTGGAGACTTCAGAGCGTTCAGTATGGATGAAATTATTTTTAGCAGAGCGAACAACAGATTAAGCACAATTCCGGGCAGAAACATAAAAGAAACGAGATTCAGGAGTGGGTTGGCTCCGGTACCTTTTGTAGGCCTTCTCCTTGTTGTGGACAGCATTAGAACAAGCGTGATTAAACCAAGCTTTTTTTTTTTTTTTTGCATTATTCAAATGATATGAAAAAAGAATATATGCTTCAATGCCCGAAAATCCGTAATGCGCAGGGCACACTCAGATGGCTGTAAGTCATGGAAGCAATAATCATTCCAGGGAAAATCAAAGAAGTACTGTCTGAGTGCCTCCCAGTCAGCGGCTCCAAAGTGTCTCAACCGACGTTTCTTTAGAGGATCCACAGGCCGTACTGGAGCGATAAGACAGGTTAAGGTGATAAAATTGTGATCGAAGGAACCCAAGAGAAAGAAAAGATTAACAGCATAAGCAGAAGGATTAGTTGTATGGAAGAGGTCAGGTATGTTGGAACTCTCTCCAAGGCAGTCAGGGATACCGGTAGGGTGCTGTACAAGTTGCTCTAGGTCATTGAGGATAGAAAAGTTATAGGCTAGTTCAGCAGGTGGATCAGTGAAAGGAGAGGAGAACACTGAAATCTTCTAAAATGGAGATTTCAGAGAAAGGAGAAATGGATAGAATGTGTTCCATCTTCGAAGTAAGATAGTCGAAGAAGTTTTCTTAGTAGAATTAGGAGGTAAGTAAACAGCACAGATGAATTTAGTCAGTGAATGGCATGAAAGCCGAAGCCAGAGAGTAGACAAATCGGAAGGTTCAAGTTCAGGAACATGATAGCAAGATAAATCATCGCATACATATGCACAACAGCCACCTTTGGCTTTGAAATGAGAATAGAGAAAGTAGAAAAGTACAGAGAAGGGTTTGCTATCAGTCGCCTTAGTGCGCGTCCACACGTGTGCTCAAACAAGTGTTGGCAACATGTAAGCAACACAGTAACGAAACGCTGCAAACATGTTGGGAACAGCAGCGTCCAGATCATGTTGGCGACATCATGAAGTCTCAGCTGCCTGGTATGGACACACTTATCCCATACCTCTGTTGCCAGTGTTCGAAGCTGCACTGAAACATGTTTGCATACATATGTCCAAATACTGCTGCATACATGAATCCAGACATGTTGCCAGGTGTGAGATTTAGAAGAGAGGTGGTGCTCAAAAGAGAGAAAGTTAGAGGAAAGGCTGCAAATGTTGCGGAAATGAAGAAGTGAGTCAGACAGTGGTTCCAGGCATCTTGCTGGGTCGTCACCGAGAGAGGGATATATATATATATATATATATATATATATATATATATATATATATATATATATATGTGTGTGTGTGTGTGTGTGTAATTCACCGGTTCGGTCAAGATCACTTGATGGTCGTGATCTTCAGCTTTTACCCTCCCGGAAGGGAGCTGAGAGCTCATATAGTCCGATCTAAGGGCAAGGCTGTGACCTTCACACACGCACACACCCGTCCTCTTGCTCAAGGGGGACAGTAATCACCCACTTCGTCAGTGAAACTTTTTCGCATCCTGAGTGAGGCGCGAACTCCCGTCCACCAGTTGGCAGGCGGGAACGTTACCACTGCACCAGCGAGCGGTGTAATGTGTGTGTGTGTGTGTGTGTGTGTGTGTGTGTGTGTGTGTGTATAATGGTGAAACACACATTACACGTGTGTACATATGTGGAAAGTTTAACGCTCCAGCCGGGAATCGAATCCGAGACCTCTAGATAGAAGTCATGCAATATTACCACTACACCATGGCGTGGTAAGAGCTAAGTCACCTGAATTCAATGACGAACCAAGTAAATCCGTTATGGGAGAATATATTTAAACCCCAACCCATATGATGACATATTTCAGACACATCGGGATTTTTGCTTCGCCCCACGCAACTGCACTGTACTGTACTTTACTGTACTGTTGTTTGCAGATGATACTGGGTTGTTCACTGAAGACGAAGGGGAGCTGCAAGGCTTGGTGGATGAGTTTAGGAGAGTGTGTAAGAAACAGAATCTAAAGGTGACTGTAAGGAAGTGTAAAATTATGGTCTTCGAGAAAATTGAAGTCAGTGAATGTACAGTGAGGTAGGATGAGGAGGAAATGGAAAAATGTGAGTGCGTTTAAGTACTTGGGTAGTGTGATGAGTAAGGATGGAAGTTTAGAGGGTGAAGTGCTTGAAATGGTACAAGGAAGAAAGGGTGCAGGTTCCTTGAAAGCAGTGATAGAAACAGGTAATTGAGCATGGAAGTGAAAAAGTTACTACACGACAGTATTGTGATACCAACTCTAATGTATGGAAGTGAAGCTTGGCCCTTGTTGGAGGGACAGAAGCCAAGAGTGAGAGCAGTGGAAATGAGTTATTTGAGAGGAGCAAGTGGGGTCACATGGAGAGACAGACTGACAAATAAAGAAGTGAAGGAGCATTGTGATGTGGATGTGGATGTGATAGGAAACGTTAGGAGAAACAAACTGATGTGGTTTGACCATGTGGAGAGGATAGAGAGTGAGAGACTGACGAGGAGAGTGTATGTGAGTGAGGTAGAGGGGGGGAGAGGGAAGGAGAGGCCAATGATGATATGGAGGGATGGAGTGGAGAGGTATATGAGAGAGAGGGATATGAGCTAGGAGCAGGACAGTGAAATGGGGGGGGACAGGGCGACATGGAGGCGTTTTGTTTGTGGCCACCCCTTACGGGATGTGGGCGTCTGGCAATAGATAGATAGAGAGTCTGACTGATCCTGTTTGAGTATATTTGTGAGTTGTTCTAATTACGACGAGAGTGTCTCGCTGTGCACCTGTTTATTATAATTATGAAAGAACCTAATTCAATGACGTGCCGTGTAGATTTTGTAGGTAAAGTAAGATTTTTTTAAAGTGTCATTGCCTTTGACTTGAACCCTCAGAGATTGAAATCTCCCTGCACGGTCATTAACAAATTGTTACAAAGAAAATGTGTTCGTAATCAAAAGTAGCTTAGGACACATCAAAACTGACGAGACCCAGTTAATGCTGAATCGGCAATAGTATTGTCAGAGACAAAAATTTTTCTAATATTCCACCTCTTCTGCATCTCATTTTTCTCTGCTCGATTATAATCGTAAGCTGATAGAAGCTTGGTATGTTTCTATCCGATGTGACAGGGATGAAAGTTAATGATTTGAAATAAATATGAAGCAGATATTTTGGAATAATAGGCGAACTTTTGTCTCTTTCTATAACTGGAGACTAACCTGTAAGTCCAGTCCCTGCGAAACCAATCGCTCCAGAAAAGTATGCTCTTCCACGTTCCGTCAGCAACATCTGAAGGGTCCCTTGATTGACTTTTTCTGCCTGAACTTCCATGACCCGAACCATTGACCAAAAATTTATTGAAAGGAGGCTTCATTCTTCTAGGCTGCGAGGCAGTAATGTTTGGCCCAAATTGTGACAAACTGGTCGTTGGTTTTAGGTATGATTTTTCAAAGACTTGGTCGCGAGAGGAGTCCCGTATGTTCTTCACTATGGCGTCCTCTACGTCCCTCGTATCATATATAAGGCGCCTGTGCCCCGGGACGGTGAAGTAAGGGTACACAATGATAGAGGCGACAGTGAGTGCACACAGCAACACAGTTATCTTAGAGTGAGGTCGGGGTAGTTTTTCACAGGCCATGCTGGATGCACATGAAACAAAGATAGCTTATCTTCATGGTGAAGTTTCTTGATCTATCTATCTATCTGTCTATCTCTATCTATATACTGTATATATATATATATATATATATATATATATATATATATATATATATATATATATATATATATATATATATATATATATATATACAATCTTGCCAGGAAACGTATTACCAACGTTGTAAAGAACTGCATCTTTATTATTTACCTCCACCAGGAGGTATACGTTTTATCCCTCGTTTGTGTGTTCGTTTGTTTGTCTATGTGTCTGTTAACATGATTACTCAAAAAGTTATAAACGTACTTTCCTGAAAATTTTTGGAGGGATTGGGTATGGCCCAACGAACAATCAGTTAGATTTTGGCTGTGATCCTTTTTTTTTTTTTTTTTTTTTTTTTTTGACACCATATCTCCAAAAGTTCTCAAATGAATTTCAATGAAATTTTGTGGAAGGGTGGGCCAAGAAAAAATTCTTTCAATTTGAGGGAACGCCCGGATCTTGATCCAGCATTGACGGAGGTATGCGTTATCTGAGTGCCCTTCTAGTTCCAAATGTTTCGGACTCAGTCACCATCATCAGTGGATGTAAATGTTTAAGAGAAAACAGCCAATGTCAGACAAAATTAAGTTTGCTCTTCCTAGATACTTTATAGAAGCTAACATGAGAAAAGGAAATAGAGGGAGGTGATATAAGAGTATAAAGATCCACTATAAATACTGTACAAGAGGAGCATGCTACTCCTCGACAAAAAGAATAGATATGGAAAATAAAATGTAGGAGATGGCCCGTTAAAGTAGTTACTGCAAGAATATGGAGTAGAACTGGCCAGACTATTGATATTCGGTCGGATACTGTGAATCAGGATACTTTGGCAATGATGAGATCGGAATAAGATTGGCATGAGGTTTAGTATCTGAAAATCTGTGGATGAGAAGGGTGATTAGTAAAGCGAGACTGCTCTCTGACAGAGTAATAAGAAGGTATAGAAAGGAACCTTTCGTTCCGAATGGATATGCCTTTGTGCTCAATAATCTGGTGGAGCTGCCAAGTGGGGTCGACCCCACGTATCAAGTGGAGCAGCCGGAACATGAAAACTAATAAACCTCACTGGACAAGAGGTTACTGAAAAGAGATTAGGAATGTTTACCGAAGCTGCCAATAATGTTCATTTTGGAAAATGCTATCTTGAAATTAAATTGTGGATAGTAATCATGGAGAAATTTGTTTACTGTTTTCTATTTTCCATGCTCGAAGATCTTAAGTATGGAAACTTATAAATTACACTCCTAATCTGCAGTATGACCTGGCTTGTTTGAGGAAATCTTTGAATTTGGAGACCTGCTGAACAGTTTCTCAAAAATATAAATTGGGTATTTATTACTGGCAAAATAGATTCGTAAGAAATAGATATTCGAGTTGAAAGTGAACCATTGGGAGCATGAATTAAACGCCCTGTTAACCAGAGTAGTCATACTGTTAATCTTAAAACTGTAAGGGATGAAACTGAGGAAGTTTGTGACCAGGCCAAGAAAGGAGTTTTGCAGTAAACACCTATGGATAACTGAGGAGTGATTGGTAACTAGAATGTCCAGGAAGGGAAGGCTTTTGTATTTTTCCAGTTCATGAGTGAATTTTATTTTGTGATGATGGGAGTTGAGATGCTCCAAAAATATTTGAATGTGAGTAGGAGTATTAAAAATGAGAACGGTGTCGTCCACGTACCTTCGATAAATAATGGGCTTAAAATAATTAGGGTCCTTATTAAGTTAAGTTTGTCCACGGTGACAAACAAAATCAATCGCATATGAAGAACCTAGTGGCGATCCTAATGCTATGCCATCTGTCTGAATGAGAAGTTTTCCATTGAATGTTAAGTCTGCTAAATGATTTCCTGTTAACCAACTGAGATGTGAGTACAGGTACTGGTGTTATCTGGGATGAGTTTAATTGTTTCATACTCGGTAACATTCATAAAGAGATTCCACATGAAAAATGGACAGAGATTCCACATGAAAGATGGCCAGGGTGACTGGGTGATCAAGTTTCAGGGAAGTGACTTCCGTAACAGACTCAGCAGAATTATGAACCGTATATTCGTATTTACATATTTATACACTACTGCTCAGAGGAACCAAAATTTTTGCTGTTATGCAGTATGTGAGGGTACCAAGAGGATCCATACTTAAGACAATTACACTAGGAAACTAGGAAAACGGTAGACAAATTTCTCCGTGATTGCTATCCACAATTGGGTTATGCCTCCGCCTACCTATGATGGAGGAGGCATTAAGTGATTGGTCTGTCCGTCCATGCACGCATTGATCTGCGCGTCTGTAACACTTTTGTGAGCGCGACATCTCCTGAACGCATAGACGGTTTTAGACCACACTTTTGTCAGTGATACAGTATGGAGATACGATGCTCTCTTTAGGTCAGCAAAGTCAAGGGATCACAGGTGAAGGTCATACAGGGTTGACTTAGTCTTTGCTTGTGGATACAATATCTCCTGAACCCCTTGACTGATTTCAACCAAACTTTTGTCAGTGATAGAGTATGAAGGGATGATGAACTAATTAGGTCAGCAAGGTCATGAAGGCTGTATGACGAGTCTGTGCGCAAGGCTTGGTGGAGACAGCGAGTGACGCTGTGTGCTGATAGCTCGACACCCGAGGTACTGGCGTTTTATTTTACGGAAGCCTCTACAAAAAAAAAAAAAAAATACTATTGGCAGATTTATTAAACTTTCCTCATCTCTTCGCACAGACTTTCTCCTCCAATTCCACCTTAGACGATTCCGGTGCTGTTACTCCATCACTTCCCCCCTCTGACTTCCTCATGGCTGACATTAAAATTTCTTCAGTTGATGTATTTTCTGCCATCACTGGCCTCAGTACTAACAAGGCATATGGGCCTGATGGGGTCCCTCCTGTTGTTCTCAAGAACTGTGCTTCTGTGCTTACACCCTGCCTAGGCCTTTGTCTGTCAACTTGTACCTTTCCTTCTTGCTGGAAGTTTGCTCTCATTCAGCCAGTCCCAAAGAAGGGTGACCACTCCCAACCCTCCAACTATCGTCCAATTGCTTTAACGTCCTGTATTTCAAAAGTTTTCGAGTCAATTCTTAATAGAAAAATTTTAAGGCATCTTTCCTATCACAACCTTCTTTCCGATCGTCAGTATGGGTTCCGTCAGGGACGCTCCACTGGCGATCTTCTCACCTACCTTTCAGACTCCTGGTCATCCTCCTTTCGGGACTTTGGCGAAAGCTTTGCCATTGCACTTGACATCTCAAAGGCTTTCGATCGAGTCTGGCATAAATCTTTAATTTCCAAACTGCCCTCCTATGGTTTCTATCCTTCTATCTGTGCCTTCATCGCTAGCTTCCTTTCTGGTCGTTCTATAGCCGCTGTTGTAGACGGCCATCGTTCTTCTCCTAGATCTATCAACAGTGGTGTTCCTCAGGGCTCTGTCCTATCACCAACTCTCTTCCTTTTATTCATCAATGATCTTCTAAGCTGTACATCTAACCCTATCCACTCATACGCTGATGACTCCACCCTTCACCTTTCCATTCGGTTCCCGCAACGCCCATCTCAACAGTTACTTCAACAAACAAGGGATGAGGCTATGGCACACCTAATGTCTGACTTGGCTCGTATCTCTGACTGGGGTAAAAATAATATGGTTGTCTTTAATTTTTTTTTTTTTATGTGTCCAACTTCTGGGCATAGGCTTCACAGCCTGCTCTCAAGGCCCAGTAGTCCTCCTACATACCATACACCTCTTCTACATGTCACCACTTCGGCGCTAACACCCACCATCCATACTGAATACATGCTAGGGCTGTCTCATACAGAACTGGTGTATTGGTATTAGCGGGGGTACTTTTATGACATGTCGGCGGGTTATCTGGTAGATCAGGAAAGTCTGCTTTTTTTTTTATGACATTCAAATCCTTAAACTGTTCCCTGCCCCAGCCGGGATTCGAACCTGGGTCCATCAGGACTGCAGGCCGCCTCTCTACCGATTCAGCATCTAAGACTCAGTTCTTACACCTATCAACCCGACAAAATCTTCCACAGGTATACCCACTAATGTTTAATAATATTCAGCTTAATCCTGCATCATCCTTGAACATGCTTGGGGTTTCATTTACTCGAGACTTATCTTGGAAAGATCATATTACATCTCTTGTAAAATCTGCTTCCAAGAGATTGGGTGTGCTAAGCCGACTCCGCTCTTTCTTTACCCCTACACAATTGTTGACTCTATACAGGGGTTTTATCCACCCCTGTGTGGAGTACAACTCTCATGTGTGGGGAGGCTCCCCACATACAGCTCTTCTCATTAGGGTAGAGTCAAAGGCTTTTCGTCTCATTAACTCTCCTCTTACTGACTCCCTTCAACCTCTGTCTCTTCGCCGCACTGTTGCATCTTTATCTCTTTTCTATCACTACTTTAATGGTCACTGCTCCTCTGAACTGTCTGCTTGCATTCCTCCACCTCTATGACGGGCGCGTAGCACCCGTCTGGCAGCAAACTCTCATCCCTTTTCTGTCCAACTCTCTAATGCAAGAGTTAACCGTTACTCCCAGTCTTTCATTTATGCAACAGGTCAGCTCTGGAACTGTCTCCCTCTGTCTGTATTTCCTGCTGCCTATGATCTCCAGTCTTTCAAACGCAGTGTGTCCAGGCATCTCAAAATGATCGGATCTTGAATTTGGCTCTCTATTGTATTTTGTTTTTCTCTTGGAGGGAACTGTTACTGCGGGCTCATGGCCTTTGGTTCCTTCTTCCTCGCATAAAAAAAAAAAAAAAGCTCCCGTCCAGTGTGGTTTATTAGTTTTCATGTTCTGGTTGTCCTGCTTGATATGTGGGGTCGACCTCACTTGGCAGCTCCAAATTATTGAGCATGAAGGAATCTCCATTCGGAATGGAGGGCTCCTTTCTAATTCTTCTTGTTACTCTATCAGAGAGCACTCTTGCTTTACTAATCACCCTTTACATCCACAGACTTTCAGATACAAAACCTCATGCCAATCTTATTCCGATCTCATCACTGCCGAAGGTATCCTGATTCATAGAATCTGGCACAGTCCCCTAACTGCCAGCTGACATGTATAGCCATCATAGTTGAGGGCGTGGAGCACCACTGGCTGACAGCATATACTGCACGCACCTTCCTACCAGCCTTTGAACTCAAGACCATATTCTACGACACCCGTCAGGTAGGTAGGACCCCCAGGTACCCCACGGATGCAAGGTTCAGTCTGTACACGGCACTGGTAGTGTGAGGAGCCATGTCTTCATCTTCATCATTGTCCGATTTCATACCACCGCGCACAGGGCCGATAGCCTCATTAACCCCCATGAAAGTTCTGTCCTTACTGCCGAGGATTGGGCTCAGTGATAGTAACACTGGCTGTGCCTTGGACGGCACCGTGTCCTCATGGACATTTAGTGAAAGCACATCCTCGGAAAAGAGAAGGAGCTATCGTGTCGAGGGTGACCTCTCTTGCCCTCCAACCCCTACCCATTCTGAGATGCCACAGAAGGCTCTCAAACTCCTGCAGGAGGAGGAAAGGGCCTTCAACAGTGACGAGTTCACTGAGGAAGAGGAGGTAGATGACCCAGTACACCTGGAAGGTGAGTGTGGATTTGGCAGTCATCAGCAGAATAAACACCAACGAGCAGTTTCACTGTCATGCTTGCCACCTGCACGCCAACGTCTCACCCTCCAAGGTTCACCTTCACCTCAGTCAAGCACCTCAAGGGCGGAATTGCCACAACCAGCCCCTTCAGGAGTGGAATTTTCCACACGAACCCCACTTGGTGTTACTCAGCACCAAGCATCTCGCCAGGGAAGGCGTGCGTCAGGTGAGTCATCACCCTCATTCTCTCTCACCTCCCACACCTTTCCCTCTCCTTCCCTCTCACCCCCTGCCCATGGGCATGCACGTGGGCGTGCACGCACGCAGAAAAAACGTCCTGGACATGGCAGACGGCCTGCTTTACCATGTGTGGGTAGAGTCAATACTTTTGTCTGGGAGGATGGAGCAGGATTTGAGCCGTCTGTGCTGGTGTTCGACGAAGAGAGAGCAGGTGTTCAGGAGGATGAGCTTCCCCCCAGGCCCTGGACTATTAGCAGTATATTCAGGGCTATTTTTATGATTGCTATGATGCAATATCTGGTGGAAGAAATAAATTTCTACCAGGCTATGTGTGTGCGGTGGCTGGATGTGACTGCCAGTGAAAGCACGCACAAGTGGGACTGGAAACCTGTGGAGGTGGGGGAGTTGTGTGGCTAGCCCTTACCACGTTAATGGCGTACGCAAGAAAACATGTGCTCCGTGACTATTGATCAGTTGATGAACTCGTGGACACACCTGTCTTCGGTAAGTCTATGGCCTGTGACAGGTACCTGGCCATCCTAGGTTCCTCCATTTCAATAGAAATCACGGGCCTGCACTGAACAACAGGCTGTGGAATATTAGACCAATCCTAACAATGCTCAAGGAGTCATTTTCCAGGATTTTTTGTCCGTTTCAGAAAGTGGTAATTGACGAATTCCTGGTGTTATTCAGGGGCAGGCTGGCATTTATTCAGTATGTGCCGTCCATGCGTCACCGCATTGGCCTCAAATTCTTTGTCCTTTGCGGCTGTAGAGCAGGATGTGTGCTAGATGTGATAGTTTATTCGGCAACATATGTTGGTATACCTAGTGACGATCATCACGGTTTCCTGGCATCAATCGTGAAAGTGCTGATGGAAAGGTATTTCCACAGGCACCATATTCTGTGTACCGATAATTACTACACTGCCCCGGCATTGACCAAGTATTTGCTTGAACACGGTACTGGGTCCTGTGGAACTGTTAGGGCAAAGAGAAAGAACTTCCCTGTATTTCCAGCAAATACTGAGAAAGGAGCCCATCTTACTTAGAAATATGGCAACATGTTAGCCCCTCTCTTGCCTGACAACAGACGGATTAACGTGTTCACAGCAGTACATAAGGGTGTGTTTGAGGTAACTGGAAAAACAGACTGCAGGATCTGAGAACCCCTGTTGAAGCCAGATGCTGTCAGCGATTATAATATCAACATGCGGCTTGTTGATAAATCGGATATGCAAATTCGTGAGATTGATTGCCTACGTAAGTCCTGCAGGTGGTACAAGAAGGTATTTTTACACCTTCTTGATATCGCCATCCTGAACAGTTTCATACTGTTCAAGGAGCTCGTCAGGAAACCTCTCTCTCTATGAGAGTCTGAGAGAGAGCTTGTATGCGAACTCCCTGAAGAATATTCAATTGCATCGGTGCCAGGTGCTAGGTGGGGGACAGCGGCTACAGCAGACCAGTTAACCTGTGCCGAGTATTTCTGGCAGCACAGGCTGGTAGAGATTGGCCGTACCACAGCAGGTCATCAGGCATACACACAGTGCCACATCTGTAACACGACCAAACGCCGTCTCCCAGCACGAAAAGAGACTGCCTACCAATGTTCAGAGTGCAAGGTCCCCTTATGCCCTAAATGTTTTTCTGAGTATCACTCTGAGCGTGAGTACTGAGCAAGTGTGTGGGAAAGTGTAAATAGTATACAGGAATGCACAAGTGTGTGTATTTTTATAAATAAGTGAAATGTTGGCTATTATAAGTGATTTATAGTAAGTGCTATGGTATAAGTGTTTTATAATAAGTTCTACAAGTGCAGTTCAATAAGTGTTACTTTTTATCAGATACTGGTATAAAATTATTGGAAATACCTCGAGTTAGCCTACGTATTACATAAAAGAAAACCACTTGTGAGCGGGCCAGAAAGAAAACTGCCTGCTTGGCTATAACTAAATTTTTTCACTTGACACTCATGTAGTCTCCCTGCAGACTGGACCCGTAGCACCATCATCCCCATCCCTAAGCCTAATTCCTCCGATTTCCGTCCCATTTCTCTGACTTCCTGCATCTGCAAAGTCCTCGAGAGAATTCTTTTAGCAAGGGTCCGCGATCTTCTCCAGGACCAGCTCTCTCCTCATCTTTTTGGTTTCCTCCCAGGCCGAAGCACACAGCACTGCCTTGCAGAATTACTCACTCACATCACATCTTCCTCCTGTACAGCCTTCATTGACTTCAAAGCTGCATTCGACATCGCAAACCGTGACGTAATCCTTGACGAACTTGCCCACCTGGGTGTATCTGGCCACCTGTTCTGCTGGTTGGAAAGTTACCTGTCTCATCATCACTCTTGGGTTCTGTTTTGTGGGGCGGTTAATGATTATCAACCCTTCAGTCTTGGCACACCTCAGGGTGGGGGGACTTAGCCCCTTTCTCTTTAATCTTCTCATGAATAGCCTCCTCCATCTTTTAGGTCCTATTCCTGATTCCTCTCTGATCCTAACCTATGCTGATGATATCTGCATCCACTCATGCTCTCCCGTCACTCTCCAACGTCTCCTAGCTAAGTTCGGCCAGGCTGCATCTGCTTGTGGGTTGATTATCAGCACTGCCAAAACCAAACTGTTTACACAATCCCTCACTCATAGGCTTGCTTGAACAACTATAACCCTCTTCTGCTCTCATCTTGAGGTAGTGCAGGATTATACATGTCTCGGAATTCCCCTTTCTTCCCTCTTTAACCCCTTCAAGTATGTCGCCACTATCTGCACCCGTCTTCACTGCAGACTTAAACTCCTTGGCACACTCACTTGTGACTCGTATGGGGTCAGCATCCCCATCACTCGATCATTTTACCTGTTATATATTTGCTCTCTTCTTGATTATCATGCTATCCCTCTCTCTCTTGTACCCCCAGCACAGCTCCGACCACTTGAAGTGGTACAAAATCGGGCGATGTGCCTCATTCTTCGCTGCCCCAGGTTTGCCAGAGTTGTTAACATGCCCCATGAACTCAATCTATGTCCCATCACCGAACGCATTCATATGCTTGGAGTCTGCTTTGCCACACAGTGTCTGACCTCATTTCCATCTCCTGCTTCCTCCTTTTCCTCCTGACTGGTTGACATTCTCTCAGATTCCACTCACCTAGATCGGATCTGGCATACTCACGTACCAGGCCTGGCATTCTGGCTAAAACGAATTCGTTCGGCACTCAACTGTCCTCTCCAGCTTTCTGGCCGTGATCCCGCCAGCTTCCGTGCTGATCCTGTCACTCCCATCCCTACTGACCCTTTGCCCCCTACCTGGACACGTACAACTCCTGCTGTGCACTACACACCTTCTGCCACTGCTTCTGACCGCTTACCCATCCCCTCACAGCTTTCTATCACTGAAACCCTTCACTCCGTAGCCTGCACCTACCCTGTTCACGTCTACATTGAAGGTTCTGTTCTCGCTAACGGCCGGGCGGGAGCTGCTTGCATTGCTTTTACTAACTCTGCATCCCCCGTCTTCTCCACCTCCCACCACTTTCCCAACTGGGCCAGCAGTACCCAGTGTGAACTATCTGCCATATGCTCTGCCCTTGACTTCCTTATCTCTCATCACCTACCAGGTCTAATCATCGGTGATTCCCAAGCTGCCCTTGCCTTACTTTGCAACCCCCCCCCCCGATGCCCCTCCCCTCTCTTTGCCTCTCTCTACACTCGCCTTCGTCAGGCTCATGCTCTTGGTCTCAGGGTTTCTTTTATTTGGATCCAAGCTCATGTTGGTCACATCTGCCACGACCAGGCAGATCGCCTGGCCCGAGCTGCCTGCAACCTCCCCCTAACTGCCATCCGCCTCCCTGTGTCCACGACAATTGTCAGGCGACTCCTTCTCGAGGAGTCCAGGGAGGACCTAGCCCTGTGTACTGATGCTGAATGTCCCACTAGTGTCACTATCCAGCACTATGACACCTACTGTGGCGTGAGGCACACCAAAGTCAAGCACCCCACCCACACCCGCCGCTGTGGTGTGGCAGTCACCCACATTCGCCTGGGGTATCGCTCCCCAGGGGAAATCACCAGACGACCGACTGCCAATAGGCCATGTAAACTCTGTTACAATCCCATGGATGAAGCATTATCACATCATATCATTACCTGCCCAGTTATTGCCCCCTTCAGACCCCTTGGACTCATATTTTCTGCTTTGTGTACCTGCTTCATCACACATCTTGATGTACACGAAGACATTCTCACCCTTCACCCGACTTCCTTTCATTGTAATGCTCTGACACTAGGACAATGATTGGACATTTAAGTGTGTGTGTGTGTGTGTGTGTGTGTGTGTGTGTGTGTGTGTGTGTGTGTGTGTGTGTGTGTGTGTGTGTGTGTGTGTGTGTGTGTGTTGTCCATGCACACATGCACACATCAGGTGCATGTGCATGTAATGTCCTAGTGCCGGGATTTTGAATCAAGAGGTTATTTTATAATCCATATTGTTTTTTTTTTTTCTCTCTATCTACCCACCTGTGTATGTGACTATGTATTTGTATGTACTTAGGGTGTATATGTATATAAATGTCTCTCTGTCTATGTATATATGAATATATCATATATATGTGCATGTTGCAAATGTATATGTATGCACACCTGTACCCATACTGTCACAAATTTGCGCGAGTGTATTCATACAAATTCGTGACATTGTACTTTAGTGAGAAAACCACGAACTCTAGTGGAATTCCCAATGGGCATCACTCAGTTCAACCGTCCTCATATTCACTTCAATTGGGATGGTTTTCCAAACATTTGTCATTGTTTCACAAGTGATCATTCTTACCCACGACATTAGTGCTTTCACTGAGTGATTTATTGTGAGCCTATATCGTTCACCTTCTTTCCGTTGGACATTGAATTTAGGCCACGCCGTACTTCTGGCGAACATGGCCATCTCTCGCCCCTTTTCATAGTTTGAAGTCAGTCAGCTTTGAGTTGCCTCGAGGATAGGACCGTTTGTGCCCAGCATACAGCAGCGCCTCCGTTGTACAGCGAGTTCCTGAATCTCCACCTAGATAGTGAATTGGCAAGCGGGCTTACAGTGAATAGCAGCATTTTGATGTTAATCACAGGCGCCCAGATTTTCGTTTCAGCTCCCCTTCACTGACCAGTATTTCTGTTCGATTTTCTAGGCTTAAGTTTAGTTAGCTTTTGAATGAGCAAGTAAGTGTATTCTCCTTGTAAGTTTGAATTTATTTTGAGATTCATATAACATATATTTATTTTACTGTAATCAATAAATTTAGTTCTTTTCTTTCAGCATAATGTAATTAGACTCGTGTTTTATTTCTCTACATTTAGCTTATTTTATTCGCCGCTCCTAGTTTGCACAAACTCTTTACATTATCCTTAACTGGCACTTAGGCCAGTTCTTTTGTATCAAATTTAAATCCATTGTGCCAGCCAGGAGTTAAGCACTGGCAAGAACCTGTTTATTATTATTAGCATTAGTTATTGATTGTGATCCCTACCCTGACGTATGGAAGCGAGGCGTGGACATTGCAAGAGGGGAACAAGTCAAGAGTGAGAGCAGTGGAAATGAGTTACTTGAGAGGAGCATGTGGAGTGACGTGGAGGGACAGGTTGACGAATGAAGAAGTGAAGGAACGTTGTGGGGTAGATGTGGATGTGGTTGAAAAGATTAGGAGAAATACACTGAGGTGGTTTGGACATGTGGAGAGAATGGAGAATGAAAGACTGACTAAGAGGGTGTATGTAGGTGAGGTGGAGGGAGGGAGAGGGAGGGGTAGACCGAGGATGAGGTGGAGGGATGGAGTTGAGAGGTATATGAGGGAGGGGGGGTGAGTTGGGGGGAGGGGAGTCAAATGGTGGGTGACAGAGTGACTTGGAGGCGTTTTGTCTGCGGCCACCCTTTTCAGGATTAGGGTGTCGGGCTATAGATAGATAGATAGATAGATAGTTATTGATTGTCAGGGGTGGAGTCACTTTCTCGAGAAGCTAACAGTACTACAAACAGCACTCGTGAGTAATTAGTCTCTGCTGTGTACTGTTGAGAAAGTTTATAAATTTTCGTTATTAGAGAATCGGCAAAGTAAGCTGGCATAAAGTAAAACTTACTGCTAGATTTTCGCATATTAATTCCTTGTCTCTGTTTTCAAGTAACTTCAGCATTCTTAATTCATAATTTCACATCCCTCCGTGAAATCTGGCGACTTCGCCAGGATATTAACTCCTAGCTCTATAGTTATTAACGAGATAATACTCACTCACTCACACGTAGGTATTTTTCATTAAAATCTATAGGCACTATCTTACTGGTGGTTATTGATTCATTTCTATTAATTTTACGTAATAGTTTTCCCAGTCAGTTGCATTTTTTACAATTTTCTTTCTTTACCAGTTTAACTAGATAAAACTGGTCACCACCAACCTGTGTCAATATTCTTTACTTTTGGTTATTGGGATTTCTCTGCAAAATAGCAGTCAGTACTCAGTCTTTCGTCTACTCAGCCTTAGTTGAATTAGCATTATGGCTACTAATGTATTATGTACAGGAAGCCAAAGATATGGGGCTTACTGACCCCGAACAAATAAAGGAATATGTGCTTTCTCGGTTTAGTTATGAGCAGCAACGTGAGAATGATGCTTATGAAGAGCATCGAATTCAGCGTGAGGAACGTGAGAGAGAACGTGAACACGAGCAAGAACAACGTGAACACGAGCAAGAACAACGCGAAAGAGAACGTGAATACGAGCGAGAACAACGAGAGAGAGAATGAGAACACGAACGTGCCGAGCGCGAGGCACGTGAGAAACATGAACTTGAGATGCTGAAGCTCAAGTGAGACTCCTTGGCTTCAGACACATCTGTGCAGCTAACCCAAGCTCTATGAGTGCTCTCCCTGCACAAGTTCTGGCAACCCCACACATCAAGCTTCCTCCATACAAGGAAGGTGAGCGAATCGAGCCATTCATAGCTCGTTTCGAAGACATGGCTCAGCTGTACCAGCTGGATGAGGCAGCTAAGCGGCTCCAGTTTCTTAGCTTGTTTGAGGGCCCTGCCCTCGATATTCTCCAAAGAATTCATGGAGACAATCTCACGTATGAGATGATGAAGGCCGCACTCATCAAAGCGTATGGTCTCACAGTTGACGACGCCAGGAGTCAGTTTATGAGGGTGCGTCTACAAGAAAAGGAGACTGCTGTTCAGTTTCTTGATCAGCTTACTGCTTACGTAGATGAGTGGATGGAGAAAGATGAAACTCCTTCCATGCGAGAGGGGATAATTGACCTTATGCTGCGCACGCAGCTAGAAAAGTCGTGGCCTGCTGAGCTTATGGCTCAGCTTAAGATCTGCCAGGTAAGGGATGCCAGCCAAATGGTGGAGAAGGCTGATGCATTCTTCACTGCGTACAGGAATCAAACTTGTATGCAACACACCTGGAACAGGAAAGTTGACAAATCTGGGAAACCATCTCAGACTGAGCCCCAGCAACAAGGCCGTTCTCAGAATAATGGCCAAGGTCCAAACAAACCACAGAAGAAGGACCAGGGGCAAAATATCCAGAAACCTGAGTGGAAGCAGTACAACAAGCAGAATCCTAACCAGCAGCAGAACCGGTACTTCAAGCAGCAGCAGAGCAAGGATAAATCACATAACCCTCAGCCAGGACAATCGACTTTAGTGTATTGGAGGCAGGATGCAAATGCAGCCTTCATTCCACACAAGCGCACAGTGGTACCAACCCCACCAGTACAGGTACTTCTCCACAGTTCACTAGTCCCCCAGCTACAGTGAACTCTCCATCTTAGGTGGTCAGTGCTCCAACTTCTCAGATGATGGGCACGACCCCTCAGGCATCTAGTTCTCAGGGTGCCACATTTGCTGCATCATTCGATCTGCAGTCTCATCAGTGACTGGTTGCTATGTCCTCAGACCCTTCCACCAGCAACACTGCCTTTCTTGTTCAGCCAGGGTTTGTGGGAGGTGTTTCCATAAATGTTCTGAGGGATAATGGTTCCTCATGTTTCTCCGTCAAGTAAAGTTTAGTTCGGCCTAACGAGTACACAGGTAAGCAGATCCAAGTTAGACTTATTGATGGATCAGTGAGATTGTTCCCTGAGGCATGTATCCAGGTGGCATCTCCATTCTACACTGGCTTGACAGCTGCTGTTGTCATGCCAGAACCTCTGTTTGACCTTGTTATTGGCATCATACCAGGAGTCAAAAATAGTTGCGCCGTAGATGTTGCTACTCAGACTTCGGCTGTTGCAGTAACACGAGCCATGGCCAAGGCTTTGAACCGTGTCACCCCGTTGACCGTTGCAACACCACAAGATCTGATTCGTAGTCAAGATGTTGTCCAAGAACAACAGTTCAACCCGACACTTGCCTCAGTGCGTAAGAAGCTGGAGGGTAATGTAATTAAGTATTCACGGGGAGGTCAAGCCAGGTTCCTTTGTAAGCGAGGATGGCTGTACCATGAGTCACAAAGACCCCAGGGTGAGGTTCGATTGCCGTTCATCGTTCCTGCAAAGTATCGCCGAACAGTGTTCGAATTAGGTCATTGTTCAGTGATGGGAGGTCACATGGGCCAAAAGAAAATCTCTGACCGCATCCATGCTGACTTTTTGTGGCCAGGAATGGGACAGGAAATAACTACGCTTATGCGTTCCTGTGATTTGTGTCAGCCTACCACTGACCGGGGACGTGTCTGTCCTGCGCCATTGAAACCAATGCCTCTAATCTCTGAACCGTTCAAGAGAGTAGCAGTTGACATTGTTGGGCCAATCTCTCCAAGGGGAAGTGATGGATCAAAGTATATCCTCACTATCATTGATTTCAGCACACGGTGGCCTGAAGCCGTGGCTCTTAAGAATATAGAGGCCGTCACTGTTGCTGAGGCATTGATTGCAGTGTTCTGTCTCGTAGGTATCCCTAAGGAGGCCTTAAGCGACTGGGGTTGGCAGTTCACCTCTGCGATGATGAATGAAGCATTCAAGTTGTTGTCTATCCAAGGCTTGTGAACTAAGCCCTATCATCCCATGAGTAACAGGTTGTGTGAGAGGTTCAATGGGACTCCCAGGAAGATGTTAAAGCACATGGCCACCGAACAGCCAAAGGAATGGCCACGGTTCATTGCTCCTCTTCTATTTGCTTATCGAGAAGCCCCACAGCATGCTTTGAAGTTCTCACCTTTTGAACTGGTGTATGGAAGGTTGGTCCGTGGACCACTTCAAGTCCTTCGCGAGTTATGGGACGATGAAGAACCCGACCCTGAAGTCAAGACCACCTACACCTATGTCCATGATCTAGCTGACCGCCTCCAGTCGACATGCAGGTTAGCTAAGGAAGAACTGATCAAGGCACACGAAGTTCAGAAAGCTTATTATTATGAGAAGGCAAAGCTTCAGAAGTTCAGTCCAGGTGATAAGTGCTTGCTGTTGCTCCCCACTGCCCAGAACAAGTTGTTGGCACAGTGGAAGGGTCCATATGATGTAGTAGAACGCATATCAGACCTCAACTACATAATTCAGATGGGGAATCTTTGTAAAAGGTTCCACATTAACATGTTGAAGGCTTATCATGAGTCAAACCCCGAGGAGACTGGCCCACGAGTAGCCGATGACAGTGACCAGCCACTGGAAGAAATTGGGGCAGCTGGGGTGATCTCAGCTGATGACCATGATGACGAGCCCTTAACCGTTCAGTCCCGACAGGAGGAGACTGTTGGAGATGTCTTACTTAACACTGACTTAGCATTAGGTGACCAGAATGCCATAAGGTCACTGCTCTGTCAGTATGCTGATGTCTTCTCTGACCAACCTAGACTCGCAAAGGTTGATTGTCACAAAACTGAGTTGCCCAGCAATACTCCCATAAAGGTTAAGCCATATCTGATTCCCATGCAACTACTGGACGTAGTAGACAACGAAATTGCCGACATGGAGACTGCGGGTATTACTGAAAGGTCCTCATCTCCTTATTGTAGTCCAATGGTAGTAGTCCGCAAGAAGGACGGTGGAATCAGGATTTGTGGCGACTATAGGAGGCTAAATGCAATCACCAAAGTAGATGCTGAGCCAATGGGTGACCACACTGCCATCTTCTCCAAGCTGGCAGGATCACGATATTTCACGAAGTTCGATTTGGCGAAGAGATTCTTTCAGATTCCCCTTCACTCTGAGAGCCATCAGTTCACTGCCTTTGCTACTCCTAGGGGGTTGTATCAGTATAAAGTCCTCCCATTTGGACTTACCAATTTCCCAGCAGTATTCAATCGTGCCATGAGACAAGTGCTCCATGGTATTGTAGGAGTAGAAATGTTCTTTGATGATGTCCTCGTTCATTTGGCCACGTTGCAGGAGCACCTCAGACTCTTGGAATTTGTCCTCAGTAGACTCTAGAGTTTCAACATGACTGTGAAGCCTAGCAAGTGTTAAATTGCTCACAGTGAGGTGGAGTTCCTCGGACATATTGTTGGCAACAATCGCTGCAGGTGCAGGGCGACAAGATCAGAAAGGTTAGGGAAGCCCCGAGACCGATGACCAAGAAACAGATTAGGGCATTCATTGGCCTAGTGGGGTATTATAGAGGTTTTATCCCCGACTTTGCTCTCGTTGCCCAACTGTTGTATGAGGTGCTTTGAAAACATGCTCCAAACACCACTGAATGGGGAGAAGAGCAAGAGAGATCTTTTGCCACTCTTAAGAATATGCTGTGTAAGGAGCCTATCTTACAGCTGCCTGATTCCAACAAACCTTTCATACTGCACATTGATGCTTCACAAGATGGAGTACGTGCCGTATGAACCCCTTAACCGCGGGGCGTCACTTTTGTGACGCTCGGCCACAATGGATCATACCGCGGGGCGTCACTTTTGTGATTCTGTGTTATTTTGAATTATCCCGGGCTCCCAAGTGGTGGCTTGTACCATCTATCAGTACTGCCAATGTCCAACACTAGTCAGCACTCATAATCTCTTCTGTACTCCCATCCATTGTTGACAATTTAGCGATTTTACCCCCTTCGTGACTCCCCTCCATACCTGCCCTCCATTACCCTGTCCTCTCACCTCCCACGCCGCTCTGCGCTACGCAAATTTCCCCCGGATTTTTCCACAGATTTCATCCATTGAAATAAGCCCTATGCCCTATACTTATACAAGATAATATATACCAAAAAAAAAAAAACATGTAAGTGATAGTGTTATACACCAGAAATTGGCTAATTATCACCTGACAAAACCTCACGTGCATTCGCTACATTACCACGGTAATTTCCCCTTTGATTTATGCCTTGTAATAGACGTCTGTAATAAAAATATATATCAGAAAGGAAGGGAGAATCCTAATTGACATTTACATTCACCTGGAACTACCTATTTCTTTATGTATTGCCGAGATTTTCTACCTATAAAAAATTAGCCTGTAAGTTAGCAGCAGTCAGCCTAAAGTGTCATTGTCAACCCTTCCCTTCTCAGATAAGCCGCGGCATTTAGTTCCTTTTCCTCCGCTGTAGAGAAACGATGTCGCACTCATGCCCCGCCATTCCTGCCGCTTCTGCGCCCATTGCAAAGGGCCCCGTGACCTCTACTCCTAAGAAAAGTAGTGAGGCAAGCAGGAAAGGCCTTAGTGACTCTGCAGTGGCACGTGAACTGGCAGAATTGTCCATGATTATGATGGACAGTGACTATGATGATTCGGGTGAATCTTGTGATGAGCCGGGTGAGGTTATCGTGCCAGAAACAGCAACAACGAGTGCTACAGTGTGTGAATCAGAGTCTAGCTCCAAGGGAAAGGAGCCTTTAGTGCAGCAAGGACAGGAATTTGGGAAGGGAGTGAAAAGACGGCGTGTTAGCCCTAGAACAATGCCCCCACGTGACCCAGCCCGCCATGAGTCACGAGTGCATTCACCTCCCCATTCCCCAAGCCCCACTTCACTCATTTCTTCATCATCGTCGGCTGAGTTATCTCCGGAGTCTTCATCGTTGGAGTCACCACCAGCATCAACAGTGAAGGCAGGCCGTAGTGGTAGAGGTAAATCAAGGAGAGTGAAAAGTAGTATAGCTAGTAGGGTAAGGGCTGCTAGTGCTGTACGGCAACCTAGGGTCAGTGCGAGTGACCTTGACCGAGATAAACCTCCCTCACAGCCAACCTCCACCACCACCACCACCACCCTCCCTACACCGCCACGACAGGGAATCCTGGACGCCTTCGCGTGGACAGAAGGGTCAGATCTTGTGCCAGAAAATCTAGTTTTTGATGAGAGCTCCTCAGGAGTTCAGCCTGCCTTCACTATGGACGAAAATGCTGAGTGTGTCGACTACCTTTTGGCCTTCCTAGATGACGAAGTCATGCAGCACATATGTGATGAGACCAACAGGTATGAATCACAACGTGCTGCAAGTGGTACAGGTGCAGCCAAGATGCAACAGTGGTCCATGCTGGGTGTGCAGGAGCTGTATGTGTTCTTTGCCCTCATGCTTCTCATGCCACACTCCAAGAAGCATGAGTTGGAAGAATACTGGTCCATGGACCCCTTACTACCCTCACCCACCTTCGATAAGTACATGGCCAGAGATCGCTTCCGGAACATCATGGGAAACCTGCACTTTGCCGACAACGATGTACCTTCCCAAACCGACCCACTCTGGAAGATCCGGGAGATTCTGAGCAGAATGAAGGATAAGTTTATGTCATTCTTCCATCTCTTTCAGAAAGTTGTCATTGACGAATCTTTGGTTTTGTTCAGAGGACGTCTTCAGTTTGTTCAGTACATTCCAAGCAAACGCCATCGCTTTGAAATTAAGTTCTTTGTATTGTGCAACTGTAAGACGGGATACATCCTTGACTTCGTCATATATTCAGCCAGCACTGTCGATCTGGATAAAACACACCCCCTTGGCTTCTCAGGCTGTTCAGTGAAAGTGCTCCTAGAAAAGTAATTTGGTGGGAATCATGTGCTGTATACAGACAACTACTATACAGCACCGAAACTTGCCAAATACCTTTCTGAGCACGGCATTGGCTCCTGCGGCACTGTGAAAAGTAATCGTGCCCAATGCCCCAAATTCCCAGAGGCGGGAACCTCGCAGCGAGGAGACGTGCACCTACGCAAGTCTGAGAAGATGCTGGCAATACGGTGGCATGACAAGAGGGTCGTGCACATGCTCACCACCGTACATAAGGGGGAGATGAGAGACAGTGGGAAGGTCGACCGTAGGACAGGCGAACCTGTGATGAAACCTGATGCTGTGTTGGACTATAATATCAACATGCGGCTGGTGGACAAGTCCGACATGATGATTGGTGAGATCGACTGCCTCAGGAAGAATACTAGGTGGTACAGGAAAGTTTTTCTGCATCTGATAGATATGACGATGCTGAACGCCTTCATCCTGTACAAGATGAAGGTCAAGCTACCCAAGTCCTTCTCCCTGAGGTTGTTCGCCAGGACTTGTGTCCAGCAGCCGCTGGAAAGATATGGTAGGGTGACAGCAACTCCAAGGCGCCATCCAGTAACACTTCCCGACCGACTTGAGCAGAGGGCGTATATGGATCGGCACAGACTTGAGCTTATGCCTGCCACAGGGAAAAGGAAGGCTGCGATTCGCAGGTGTCAGGTATGTGCGCATACCACCCGCCACACACCTGAGCATAAACGCACCTCTTGGCAGTGCACTGAGTGCCAGGTTCCCCTCTGTGTTACCTGCTTCTTCGATTACCACAGCCAGAAGCAGTTCTAACAGTGCAAGTGTGGAAGCAGAATGATTTGGAAATAATGTGTAAATAATGTGTAAATAGCAGGTGAAAGCAATGGATGTTCAGTTCATATAATTTAACAGTGTATTATAGTTTTATCTTACTGAAAGTGACAGTGAATAACATAGTGTAAGTAAAATAGAAGGGTAAATATTGAAAATAGAATAGAAAATCTAAATAGTAATGTAAGTAATTAGTAATATAAGAATATGAGTACAAATAATTTATGTTATAACAGTGAAAGTGAATCCGTGGCTCTCTACGTATTTTACTGAATGAAAAATTGAATGACTTCAGTGACAATAAACTAATACGACTGAAGGAAACTTATGGAGAAAGACTCCAGATATATATGTGTGATATAGTAATAGAAATAGAAAGTGTGAGGGGTTTTATGAATAATAAATGACAGAGTACCTAGAGCGAACTAGCGCAAGTGCGACGATCAGACCTGCTCGTAATTTCCATTGCTTTTACAGTGTTTTTTTTTTAAGTATTGATCCCAAACTACTTGAAAATTATAGAATAGTGTTTATAGTGTTTGTATCTGGCTGTGGTAATCATATTACGGGTTGTCGGGAAGTGTAAAGTGGAGACTTCGTTACTCTACTTCAGAGGCCTCCACAAGTCCTACGGTAACCGATGAAGGCTCAACAAACATTCCAGGAGAAAGCTGAAGGTATGTGCCATAAGCATATGTAATTTTATTATTCTAGGACTAATAACTGATTTTTGGCAAATATTTTTTGAGAGTCTGTCGGAGCCCGAATAACCCCGCGGGACACGCAAAACATTGGTAAAGAAGCCCGCGGTGTAGGGGTTAATGCAAGAAACAGAAGGTGGAATCTTCCCAGTGGCATACCACAGCCGTAAGCTAAAACCCTCTGAGAGGAATTACAGTACTGTTGAGAAAGAACTCTTGGCTGTGGTTGATGGTGTTAAGAAATATTACTATTATTTATATGGAGCACCATTCACTCTGGAAACCGATCATATGCCACTCACTAGTCTCAGCACGACTAAGACGGCTAATGCAAGATTGACACGCTGGACACTGTATTTGCAGCAGCTTAACTTTGTTGTGAGATACATCAAGGGAAGTGACAATGTAGGCGCAGACCTGATGTCTCGCCTGCTAACTGATAACTAACATGGGCAACTGTCGTATGCTGGGTTCCGTAAGACAGGCGTCCTCAGAGATTTATGCAATCCAAGGACTAGCTTGGTTCCCTGTTATTAGTGTACAAGTCCAATTGGTCCCACAGGATACATTACGTCCACGACCTGTATATATACAGTATGTATACCATAGGTTAAGGGGAAGTTCGAGACCCCCGTAAGGACAATCTGAGACTATGTTTGAATTACCTTGTGGTGTTTCGAGCTGTGGGCCTCTCTGAGGATTCCCAGAGAATGCACATTATCCACATGAGTGTTCACACCCACATTGGGTGTTAAAATGTGACCTGCACGAGATTGTGTAGGGATTCTCAGCTTGCCGTTATGAACGTAAGTGTAGTGATAGGTTTAACCAGTAAACTGCCCGTTCTCAGAGAGTTGGGCAATCCAAGGACTGGCACGTTCCCTGGTTAATAACGTAGGTTTAACCAGTTAACTGCCCGTTCTCAGAGATTTGGACAATCCAAGGACTGGCATATTCCCTGGTTAATAATGTAGGTTTAACCAGTAAACTACAGGGGTCCTCAGAGATTTGAGTAATCCAAGGACTACATTTTGTGGTTAATAATTTATCCATTAACAAAATAATAGTGTACTTTTTGTAACATAAGTACTGACTACTAGGCAGAGAGAGAAATTGTAATTTATTATAAATTGTTTGTTGCATTGACACTTTTCATACTCCACCTTGATTGCTTTCGCAGGTGCAACTGGCGGGTGTAGCAGTTTTGTCATGCAGATCAGCCGATCATCTCTGCCGCATGCTGCCACCTCTTCTCTTCTGCTTCGTAGTCTCTATTTACTATTGATCCGTATTATATCATTTTACATATACGCACAGTTACACCACAACTGTCACAGCTACACCGTGTATTACATACATCACGTTACATAACAATTAGTTGTTAATGTAAATGTAGCGAACTTTTTGCCCAGTTTGACCTGAGTACAAGATTTTTCACTGTCGTCACGGAGTTTTTTCCTCAAGCTTGCTTCTATTAAAGTAAATACGATTTTTTTTTTTTTTTTTTTGCTCATTGGCGACTATGATTTTCTCCTGTAGCAGGATAGTACACACACCACAGTGTGAATCTTGTGTGACTGAGTTAGGATTTATATGTATGTATATTGTAAAATTTTTTTGAAGAAAAATTTGATTTTGATGGGGTGTAATGTCACGAATTTCCGCGAGTGTATTGATACAAATTCATGACATTGTACTTTAGTGAGAAAACCATGACCTCTAGTGGAATTCCCACTGGGCATCACTCAGTTCAAACGTCCTCGTTTGATCGGGATGGTTTTCAGAACATTTGTCACTGTTTCACTAGTGATCATTCTTATCCACGACATTAGTGCTTTCACTGAGTGATTTCTTGTGAGCAAATATCGTTCACCTTCTTTCCGTTGACCGTTGAAGTTAGGTCATGCCCTACTTCCGGCGAACACGGCCATCTCTTGCCCCCTTTCATAGTTTGAAGTCGGTCAGCTTTGAGTTGCCTCGAGGACAGGACTGTTTGTGCTCAGCGTAGAGCAGCGCCTCCGTTGTACAGTGAGTTCCTGAATCTCCACCTAGATGGTGAATTGGCGAAGCGGGCTTACAGCGAATAGCAGTGTTTTGATGTTCATCACAGGCGCCCAGATTCTCGTTTCGGCTCCCCTTCACTGACCAGTATTTCTGTTCGTTTTTCTAGGCTTAAGTTTTAGAAGCATGTATGGACAAGTTTCAGAGGAGCGAGAGAGTGCTGTTGATTGGAGACATGAATGGCAAAGTTGGGAATGTATGAGTGGATGGAGTGGTTGGTCAGTGGGGTGTGCCAGCTGAAGTAGATGAGAATGGTAGTGCTTTGGTGGACATCTGTGCTTGTAAGGGGTTGGCAATAGCCAACACCTACTTTCGTCATAAGATGATCCACCGGTATACATGGAGAGTAATGAGGAGGATGGATGGTGAACTTGTTGAATGAAAGGCAATGATAGACTACGTGTGTGTGGATGTGCGAATGAAAAGACAAGTGTTGGATACAAGAGTGTGGAGAGGGTGGGGGAATGGAGTCACGGACCATCACTTAGTGATGGTCAAGACAGAGATGCAAAGAAAGTGGTTGAGGAGACGAAGGGGAAGACAGGAGGAAGCAGCTCCTGTGAGAAGAGTGGAGAAATTGCAAGATAGTGAGAAAATGACAGAGTATAATAGCATAGAGGAAGGAAGATTGGGAAGGTATGAGCTAGAGCAGATGGAAGGGGTGGAAGACGTATGTAAGATATTCACGGAAGAGATAGGCGCAGCGTGTAAGGCTGTTTGTGGAGTGAGGAGGAGATGCAAGAGTGTGCAAGGGACAACATGGTGGAATGATGAGGTGAAACGAGCTGTGGAACAAAAAAAGAAGGCATATAGTGAATGGTTAGCGAGTAGAGGTAGGGGAGAAGATGAGAGAGAGAAGATAGAGGTATATGTCAGCAGGAGAAGGGAGGTTAAGAGACTGGTAAAGGAGAATAAGAAGAAAGTGGACGAAGAGTTTGGGAGGAATCTGAGTGTGAAATGGAGGGAGAGTAAGAAATTGTTTTGGAAGCAGGTAGAGAAAGTAAGGCAGTTTGAAAGGGGAAATAGTAGGGGAGTGAAAGATAGGAATAATAGATTGTTGGTGGAGAAGAGAGAGAAATTGAGGAAATGGAAGGAGCATTTTGAGGATTTATTGAATGTAGAGAGTGAGAGCAGTGCGAGTATAAGTGGTTGGGGAATGTCTGGGAGAAGAAGAGATGAGAGGAGGGAGGAAGAGATCAGTAGGGCGGAAGTAGTGGAAGCTATGAAGAAGATTAAGTTGGGAAAGGCCCCAGGAATTGATGGAGTGTGTGGTGAAATGCTTAGGTATGGGGGTGAGATTGTCGTGGAGTGGATATGGAAGTTGTGTAGATTGGCTTGGGAAGAGGGAAGGGTTCCAGAGGACTGGAAATCAGGTATAATTGTTCCTTTATACAAAGGAAAAGGGGAGAAAGAAGTATGTGGTAACCATAGGGGTATTTGCCTTCTTAGTGTGACTGGTAAAATATATGGTAGAATACTCATTGATAGGGTTAGGCATATGACCAAGGAGCTAGTTGGAGAAGAACAAGGGGGATTTAGGAAGGGAAAAGGGTATGTAGATCAGATATTTGTTCTAAGCTGTTTAGTGGAGAAGTATCTAGAGAAGGGAAGGAAAGTGTATGCTGCCTTCATGGACTTGGAGAAAGCTTATGACAGAATAGATAGGCAAGGTATATGGAAGGTATTAAGAATATATGGAGTGGAGGGGAAATTGTTGAGTACTGTGAAGAGTATGTACGAGGGAGCTAGGGCTACGGTGCGAGTGGATGGTGAGCTGAGTGAGTTCTTTGATCTCAGTGTGGGACTGAAACAGGGTTGTGTGATGTCTCCTTGGCTGTTTAATATATACATGGATGGGGTTGTAAGGAGGTGCAAGGTAGGGCAGTGAATGTGGGGCTGGCCCTAATGAATGAGGGTGAGATTTGGTTGCTTCCGGTGTTGCTGTTTGCTGATGATACAGTATTGTTGAGTGAAGATGAATGGGAGTTGCAAGGTGTGGTGAATGAATTTGGGACAGTGTGTAGGAAGAGGAATCTGAAAGTTAATGTAAACAAAAGTAAAGTTATGGTGTTTGAGAGGAATGAAGTCACAGAGTGTGCAGTGAGGTTGGATGGTGAGGATATGGAGAATGTGAGTGCATTCAAGTACTTGGGTAGTGTGATGAGTAAGGATGGAGCTTTGGGGGATGAAGTGCATGAAAGGATACAGCAAGGAAGGAAGGTTGTTAGTACACTGAAAGCAGTGATGAGAAATAGGGAGGTGAGTATGGAACTTAAGAAGTCACTGCATGATAGTATTGTGATCCCTACCCTGACGTATGGCAGCGAGGCGTGGACCTTGCAAGAGGGGAACAAGTCAAGAGTGAGAGCAGTGGAAATGAGTCACTTGAGAGAAGCATGTGGAGTGACGTGGAGGGACAGGTTGACGAATGAAGAAGTGAAAGAACGTTGTGGGGTAGATGTGGATGTGGTTGAGAAGATTAGGAGAAATACACTGAGGTGGTTTGGACATGTGGAGAGAATGGAGAATGAAAGGCTGACTAGGAGGGTGTATGTAGGTGAGGTGGAGGGAGGGAGAGGGAGGGGTAGACCGAGGATGAGGTGGAGGGATGGAGTTGAGGGGTATATGAGGGAGGAGGGGTGAGTTAGGGGGGAGGGTAGTCAAATGGTGGGTGACAGAGCGACTTGGAGGCGTTTTGTCTGCGGCCACCCTTTGCGGGATTAGGGAGTCGGGTTATAGATAGATAGAAGTTTAATTAGCTTTTGAATGAGCGAGTGAGTGTATTCTTGTTATTTTGAATTTATTTTAAGATTCATATAATGTAAATTTATTTTATTGTAATAAAAAAATTTAGGTCTTTTCTTTGAGTTTAATGTTTTATATCTCCACATTTAGCTTATTTTAGTCGCTGCTCCTAGTTTGCACAAACTCTTTACATTATCCTTAACTGGTACTTAGGCCAGTTCTTTTGTATCAAATTTAAATCCGTTGTGCCAGCCAGGAGTTAAGCACTGGCAAGAACCTGTTTATTATTATTAGCATTACTTATTGATTGTCAGGGGTGGAATCACTTTCTCGAGAGGCTAACAGTACTACAAACAGCACTCGTGAGTAATTAGTCTCTGCTGTGTACTGTTGAGAAAGTTTATAAATTCTCGTTTTTAGAGAATCGGCGAAGTAAGCCGGAATAAAGTAAAACTTACTGCTAGAATTTCACAGGTTAATTCCTTGTCTGTTTTCAAGTAACTTCAGCATTCTTAATTCATAATTTCACATCCCCCCGTGACACATACCCATATCTTTACACATACGTACCTATCCTGTACATGCAGTATGTATGTTGCTACATGTGCATGAATATGTACATAAATGTGTAGATATCTATGTATATGTATGTGTGCATATGTGCCTCTCTCTGCATATGTATGTACATACGTGTCTGTCTATGTACCGCTTCACTCATATCAAAACATTTAATGATAATTCCTGTGCCAACTTTGTACCATGTATGTATCATTGTATGCCTTTGTTCATTATTGTGCTTGTAATGATAATTCTTTCTGTACCTTCTATGCCCTGTGATACCGATTTTGTTTTCCTCATGCACCCCTCCCTGTTTGGCCTTCAGGGACAGTGTTCCCCAGAGTGATGGGGCTTGTACTGAATGGTAAATAAAGAACCTAAATAAAATAAAAAACTCAGGAAAATAGTGCTGAATATGAGCAATAGCGCATTTGTGATGTGAAGTACAAATAAAGTAAGCTGCATAACATTTGTAAGATTTTTCACGATGCCCTTGATTTGTACAAATCAGTATGAATTATAGTACAAGTAATTACCTTATTCTCAACCATACTGCGTGAAACAACCATGGCTTTTACTTGTCAAAGTGCAATTACCCATAATCTTGATGCTAAGTGCAATTATAAGTGTCGTTGTAAAGGGAAAATATTACTGATGCAAGAAATGAGTACAGAAATACAAAGAGCTATTTTCTTTCCCACACACCTACAGGGCATAGTGGCATTATGAAACGGGCGGAAAACCCTTCGGGGAGCCTTATGGACAGGGTGATGACTCATCCTTACGACGGTGAGCAAGGATAAGTCGAAAAACGAATGGAATCTTACACATTCCAACCAAGGACGCCTGTGCAGTGCTACAATCACCACTCCGGTCAGTGCTGCCAATGCTAGCCAGCAAGTCCGAGGTTACAGCCAGTGGCGCGCGCTGGAAATTAGCCCGCCAAATGTGTAAAGCCAGTCATCTTCAACTTTACTCATCGACGGGACCACCTGGAGGCCTAGGGATAGTTTCACTGGAAAGAAGAATAGTTGGTGAGTCTTAGGAATTTTTATTTTTTTCTATAGCTCTTATAGTTTGGCAGATACTAGGATTTGGAGTAAGGGTATTTTTGCCAAAATCTCAGAAATCCCCCTTAAGGAGGAGTGGGCGACGGCCGGAAACCCCCGGAGGATAATGGTTAATAGTCTGGCCAGTTCTACTCCATATTTTTGCAGTAACCACTTTAACGGGCCATATCCAACTTTGTATTTTCCAAATCTATTCTGATTTACCGAGACGCAGCATGCTGCTCTTATACAGTATTTATACTGGATCTATAGATACCACCTCTCTCTATTTTCTTCTCTCGTGTTAGGTTCTGTAAAGTATCAAGAAAGAGCAAATATTATTTTTTCTGACACTGGCTGCTTTCTTTTAAGCCACCAATGATGATGACTGTTTCCAAAACATTTGGAATAATGAAAGGAAAGCATTCGCGAGCCGAATGATAATCGTCCACTAGAATATGCTGTTGGCCAAGTTACTAGCTACTTACAAACCAAATGTGAAAAAAAAATCGCAAAACTCTGTGGAATTCAGTTACCGCTTTTCACTAAAACCCAATCTTTATTTTAAAAAAATATATATATATATTGACCTTTGGCAGTCATATTGGTGACTTGACCTTGACCCCGAGTGCCCATTTCCGAAGTCGTCCAAGATTTTGGCCATATCTTGATATCCTGAAGGTTTCATGATAATAGCTCAAGCCGTTCATGAGATATAATGGTAACACACACACACACACACACACACACACACACACACACACACACACACACACACACACAGACTAGTGCAAAAAACATCATCGCTCTGCCTTGGTAAAAGTGGGTAATATTAAAGATGCTGTTCATTACAGCGCTGGTAATACTTTTCCTGGCAAGAGTAAGGTTCCCAAAGGAAGATCTGCTGATGAAATTGTATTCATATCAATCTATCTATATATCTGTCTTTGTCTATCTATCTATTTATCAATCTATCTTTCTGTATCTATGCAATATATATATATATATATATATATATATATTAAATATATATATATATATATATATATATATATATATATATATATATATATATATATAAAATACTTTTCATTCTCCTTAAAATTTAATCTTCTCCAGTGCGCTTATTTCTCACGAAACTGATTCTTTGTCTATAAACTTATATTTAAGATGTATGTTTAATATATATAAAAGTTATTTACATATTTATTATTTTTCCTTTAAACATAAATGTCGATGTATTAATGGCTAACCTTGGAATAAGAATATAATTTTAAAACATTGGTTGTTGTTAGCGACTTCGTAAGCTCCCAAGGTATTTTCACAGCCTTCCCATTTCGTATAGAAATGTCAAGTGCGTTCCACACTCGGAAACCACATTGTCTACAGCACTTGGGTAAGGGCAAGAGATTAAGACTGGGTCTTTTCTGGATGGGCGGCCCACTTCATCTAAAACTGGGTAACACCCGCACGTACAGTCACTCCTAAAAGAAGTGGTACAGCTCCCAGCACTCCCGCGTGTTACAGGGACATGAGGGTTTGAAGAGATGTGACACCACTGTGATTATTTACTTTGAAATAGTCCAAGTGAGTGAAGCTGAGTAACCTCGATACAGTTCCGTTAAGGAAAGATGTTTGTTGTATGTAAGCTCCATTTCGCAAGGTTGACATTTCAGCCCGAATTATTGGTATAATTTACATTGTTCTACTTAAGGATAATAATCGCCCTTATATGACGTACATTGACTGTCCACAGTTATGAGGCGAACTGAAGTGTAAGGGAGGGTGGGAGGGGAGGAAAGGTGTTCCCCAACCCCACCTGGCGTAAGAGGGAGGATCCCCCACATGTAGTCAGAGAGAGAGAGAGGGAGGGAGGGGAGCGTGTTGTAAGCTTCGCACATGACACGGTGAGACGAGATATCTTCTTCATTACCCTCAATACGGTAACTCAGCAATGGTGAACAATCGTAAAATAATGAGAAACTTCATGAAATAGATTTATGTGAGGAATAAATCATGATTAAAAGAGAAAACTATATGTTTCGGTTTGTGTACTGAGGATCTATGATGCTGTATAAACTGTGGGTGAAACCATGCCCATGACTAGAGAAGACACTGATCCAGACTGAGACTTGTGGATGGCAGCATTCAGAGATCAAGGTCAACCTAATGCATTAGTGTTAATCTTATCTTTATAATGATTATAACATCTTAGGCTAAAAGACTAAATAACATGGTGATCCTAGCATTACCACCTTCACTGAGACAAAAATTGATAATGGAGATAAATTGCTTAGTAACTAATGAAGGATTTTGGTACCAAATGAACGTAGTAAGTATATATATATATATATATATATATATATATATATATATATATATATATATATATATATATATATATATATATATATATAAAGTGTGTGTGTGTGTGTGTGTGTGTGTGTGAGAGAGAGAGAGAGAGAGAGAGAGAGAGAGAGAGAGAGAGAGAGAGATTCCCTCTTTGTCTATATTTTTGTTATCCAAACACTGATAGTGTGATTCAGCTTAAGATTGTTTAGTCTAAATTTTCGAACCATGTTCCCACCACCGTCACGACCGCCACCTCTCATTCCATGATAAGCTTAGCTTCTGGCAGTCTATAACGTCCATATAGGACAATGCATTAAAGTGACACGATATTGATTGTTTATAAATAATACTGAGTAAAATTCTTGTAATTTTATATAGTAAAAGTTTTCAGGATGTGGCTGAAGGTCTTGGCTATACCAGTGTTTCGGACGCTATAATAGCACGATTCGTTTCTTCTGTCAAACTGATTTGTTTATTGGATGAAATCACTTTTAACTTTGACATGAAGAAGGGACAAACTCGAATTTTGTTTTGCTGTCCTCTAATATATGCTAACTATTCCTGACCGCACACTAGCTGCGTATAGAAACCATCCAATCATTTAAGGATATCGGACAGAGTGAATCTCTCTCTCTCTCTCTCTCTCTCTCTCTCTCTCTCTCTCTCTCTCTCTCTCTCTCTCTCTCTCACACACACATTTTATATATATATATATATATAGAGATAGATATATATATATATATATATATAGATATATATATATATACACACACACACACACATTGAACTTGCCACATTCATTTGTGTATCAAAATCCTTCATTAGTTATTAGGCAGTTTAATTCCATTATCAATTTTTGTCTTAATGTAGGTGTTAGTGCTACGATCACCATGTTATTCTTTTTAATGCGAGTAACAAGGAACCGAAGCCTAGGAGCCCGCAAACAATTCCTTCCAAGAAAAAGAAAAAAACAAAAGGCGATACAAGAGTGAGCCAAATTCAAGATCTGTTCATTTCGAGATCCATGGACACACTGCGTTTGAAAGACTGAAGATCTTAGGAATTAGGAAATACGGACAGAGGGAGACAGTTCCAGAGTTGACCTGTTGCATAAATGAAGGACTGGGAGTAACGGTTAACTCTTGCATTAGAGGTTGGACAGAAAAGGAATGAGAGTTTGTTGCTAGACGGGTGCTACGCACCCGTCGTCGTAGAGGTGGAGGGATGCAAGGAGATAGTTCAGAGGAGCAGTGACCATGGAAGTAGTGATAGAAAAGAGATAAAGTGGCAACAGTATGGCGAAGAGGTGAAGAGACAGAGATTGAAGGGGGCCAGTAAAAGAAGGAGAGTTAATTAGACGAAAAGCCTTTGACTCCACCCTATTGAGAAAAGCTGTATGTAGGGAGCCTCCCCACACATAAGAGTTGTACTTTACACAGGGGCGAATAAAACCCATGTATAAAGTCAAGAACTGTGCAGGGGTAAAGAAGGTATGGAGTCGGCTTAGCACACCCAATATCTTGGAAGCTGATTGTACAAGAGATGTAGTATGATCTTTCCAAGGTATATCCCGAGTGAATGAAGCCCCATGCATGTCCAAGGATGATGCAGGCTTGAGCTGGATATTACTAAACATTAGTGGGTACTCCTGTGGAAGATTCTGATAGGTGTTAAAAATGAGTCTTTGATGCATTAAAAACAAGATTATTTTCACCCCAGTCAGAGATACGAACAAAGTCAGACATTAGGTGTGCCATAGCCACATCCCTTGTTTGTTGAAGTAACTGTTGGGATGGACGTTGCAGGAACCGAATGGAAAGGTGAAGGGTGGAATCATCAGCGTACGAGTGGATAGGGTTAGATGTACAGTTTAGAAGATAACTGATGAATAAAAGGAACAGAGGTGGTGATAGGACAGAGCCCTGAGGAACACCACTGTTGATAGATCTAGGAGAAGAACGATGGCTGTCTACAACAGCAGCTATAGAACGACCAGAAAGGAAGCTGTAGATGAAAGCACAGATAGAAGGATAGAAACTGTAAGAGGCAGTTTGGAAATTAAATATTCGACTCGATCGAAAGCCTTTTGAGATGTCAAGTGCGATGGCAAAGCTTTCACCAAAGTCCCGAAAGAAGAATGACCAGGAGTCTGAAAGGCAGGAGAGAAGATCGCCAGTGGAGCGTCCCTGACGGAACTCATACTGACAATCAGAAAGAAGTTTGTGATTGGAAAAATTCTTTAAAATTTTTCTGTTAAGAACAGACGCGGGAACTTTTGAGACACAGGATGTTAAAGGAATTGAACGATAGTTGGAGGGTTGGGAATGGTCACCCTTTTTTGGGACTGGCTGAAAGAGATCAAACTTCCAACAAGAAGGATAGGTACAAGCTGACAGACAAAGGCGAAAGATTTTACCTAGGCAGGGTGTAAGCACAAAAGCACGGTTCTTGAGGACAACAGGAGGGACCCCATCAAGGCCATATGCCTTGTTAGCAATACATCAGTTGAATAAATTTTGACGTCAGCCATGAGGAAGTCAGAGGGGGAAAGTGATGGAGGAACAGCACCGGAATTGTCTAAGGTGGATTTGGAGGAGAAAGTCTGAGTGAAGAGATCTGCTTTATCAGTAGAAGAAATAGCTACAGAGCCATCAGAGTAGAAAAGAGGAGAGAAGGATGATGAGGTTAAGTTGTTAGAAAGGTTTTTGGCAAGGTACCAGAAGGAGTGGGAAGAATTCGAGTTGGAGAGTTGAGAGCATTTTGTACGGATGAAATTATTTTTAGCAGAGCGATGAACAGACTTAGCTCCATTCCGGGCAGAAACATAAAAAAGATGTGATTCAGGGGTGGGTTGGCTCTGGTACCTTTTATGGGCCCTCTCCTTGTTTCAGGCAGCATTAGAACAAGCGTGATTAAACCAAGGCTTTCTTGCATTAGTCAAAGGATATCAGAAAGTAATGTATGCTTCCATGTCTGAGGGAATACCCTCCTTCATACGCAAGGCACGCTCAGATGGCTCCCAGCCACGGAAGCAATAATCATTCCTGGGGGAAATCAAAGAAGTACTGCCTGAGGGCCTCCCAATCCACAGCTCCAGACCTTAGATGGCTCCCAGCCACGGAAGCAATAATCATTCCATGGAAAATCAAAGAAGTACTGCCTGAGGGCCTCCCAATCCGCAGCTCCAAAGTGCCAAAGTCGATGTTCCTTTGGAGGGTTCACAGGCTGTACCAGAGCAATAGGACAGGTTAAGGTAATAAGGTTGTGCTCAGAGGAGCCCAACGGAAAGGAAAGATTAACAGCGTAAGCAGAAGGATTAATTGTAAGGAAGAGGTCAAGTATGTTGGAGCTCTCTCCAATGCGGTCAGGGATACGGGTAGGGTGCTGTACAAGCTGCTCTAGGTCAGTATGGATAGAAAAGATGTAGACCTGTCACCAGGTGGATCAGTGAAAGGAGATGAGAGCCAAAGGTGGTGGTGAACATTGAAAATCTCCTAGAATGGAGATTTCAGAGAAAGGAGAAATGGATAGAATGTGTTCCATCGTGGAAGTAAGATAGTCAAAGAATTTTTGTTAGTCAGTAGAAATAGGGGATAAGTAAACAGGGCAGATATATTTAGTCAGAGAATGAAAAGAGAGCCGAAGCCAGAGAGTAGAGAATTCAGAAGAATCAAGTTCAGGAACACGAGAACAAGATAAGTCGTTGCGTACATATACACAACAGCCACCTTTGGCTTTGAAATGAGTGTAGAGAAACTAGGAGGATACAGAAAAGGGTTTGCTCTCAGTTGCCTCAGATAGCTGAGTCTCAGTAAGGAAGAGAAGGTGAGGTTTAGAGAAGGAAAGGTGATGTTCAACAGTGAGAAATTTAGAGGAAAGGCCGCAAATGTTGCAGAAATGAAGAAGTGAGTCAGACAGTGGTTCCAGGCAGCTCTTAGAGTTGTCACCGGGAGAGGGGCGGATGGTGGGGGCATTTATGGTCCCCCCCCTGGGGACTCCAAGGCATTATGAACATGCGCCGTTTTAGCCTTTCAGTTTTGAAAAAGAAGTGTAGTGTGTACTGTGCATGTAGTCTGGTGTTGACAGTTAAACATGTATTAGAGAGCATTCTGGCCTACTCTCTGTGTTAATGAGAACTGAAAAAGTTCAGCAAAAGGGGGATGGTCAGGAACTAGTCCCAAGGGCTGATGAAACGGGAGCTCAAGCTCTCCCTGTCATCAGCTTTCCACCTACCTTGTGAGTATTGCCCTGCTCGACTGGTGCTACAGTCTACTCCTCTTATAGCCTACTGGTCTTTTAGCCTAAGATGTTATAATCATTATAAAGATAAGGTTAACACTAATGCATTAGGTTGACCTTGATCTCTGAATGCTGCCATCCACAAGTCTCAGTCTGGATCAGTGTCTTCTCTAGTCATAGGCATGGTTTCACCCACAGTTTATACAGCATCATAGATCCTCAGTACACAAACTGAAACATATAGTTTTCTCTTTTAATCATGATTTATTTCTCACATAAATCTATTTCATGAGGTTTCTCATTATTTTACGATTGTTCACTATTGCTGAGTTACCGTATGTAATGAAGCAGATATCTCGTCTCACCGTGTCATGTGCGAAGCTTACAACACGCTCCCCTCCCTCCCTCTCTCTCTCTCTGACTACATGTGGGGGATCCTCCCTCTTACGCCAGGTGGGGTTGGGGAACACCTTTCCTCCCCTCCCACCCTCCCTTACACTTCAGTTCGCCTCATAACTGTGGACAGTCAATGTACGTCATATAAGGGCGATTATTATCCTTAAGTAGAACAATGTAAATTATACCAATAATTCGGGCTGAAATAACCTTGCGAAATGGAGCACATACAACAAACATCTTTCCTTAACGCAACTCTATCGAGGATACTCCGCTTCACTCACTTGGACTATTTCAAAGTAAATAATCACAGTGGTGCCACATCTCTTCAAACCTTCGCGCCCCTTTAACACGCAGGAGTGCTGGGAGCTGTACCTCGCTAGCCAACCCCTCCGCGCTTCGTGTGGTAACACTATAATCTTTACAACTTCAGGTGATTCGAGTTGGGTTTTGAGATGCTATGCCTGAGTGAACCCCGATTCGAATTTAGTTTCACTTCCTGATGAACTAATGTAGCTATGCCGTGTGCGAAAATGTTCTTCATAATATTGCTTTGTGTATTAAGTAATAGTATCATAGTGCAAGCTGCAAATCATTTGGCCTCAGCAGATAATCTAATATTGGACACTTCCATAATGTAGCATCTGTCATTCATATTCAAACATGATGAGTAGACGCACAAAAACAATAACGATGTCGTATCTGCCAATGATTTCCAACTATTCCCCACACAATTCAAAGGCGATTATTATAACTTTCACCCCGTAGCCTAACCTATGACGTTACGTATGAAAATTGAATGTCACATTACCAACTGCGAGTTGTTATGTCGTTACACGTCCCGGAACGACCAATAATTAATCTTGTACTGACCCGTACATAATAAACATCTTGAGGCTAAAAATTATAAGTGTCATTCACATGAGGCTGCTTGATTTTAAAGGCGGCATGTCTTCAAGATGTGTAATTTCGGGGTAAGCTACAACGTCATGGTGAAAGAGGGACACCTCTTTTGACATTATTATGGTTTCATTGTTTTGACGAGGTTTGTAACATAACTGTGATCTTCATGATCTCGTCAGATTAAAATTTTCTTTGATGCATAATCTACATAAGGTTTTATGACGTATTACTTGATAAAATACATATTAACGTGGGAATGACACTGCTATAACTAAAACAGCAGTTTATCGTTATAATAAAAATGAAAGTTATATTTCTGTTAAGAGTTCAAGATCACTTCTGTGGAAATACTGCATTACGTGCCTCGTGAGATTTTCACAGAATATTATTTTCTGCATTATCGTTCGTTTATTGATGTTCTAAGTTTATGGGTAGATATTTCATGTTTCTCCAGAATAATAATATGACAATGAAATGTGTAACTACATCTATGTTACGTTTTTGTGCAATAAGACCTAGGTAAAGCATCCTCTGAATATCATACACGAAATTTTATCATTATACTTTTTGCGCCATAATGACCATGCTGTACAAGAAGAATGTTTACAGTAGCTAGGTTACGTATCACTGTCTAAGTGGCATTCTAATGCATATACTCCCTTTATCATCTCAATCCTCGAATTTCATAGATTATCCTTGTCCTTCACGATATACTGTAATCTCAATGTCCAATAAGTGTGGAGATAATATCGCCGAATTCGAAGGTTGCAATCTCCTTCGTGGACAGATTCCAAAGCTTGAAGCTCAAGAGCTGTGTTTGTCTGCGCAGGTTAGTGTCCATATCAAGAATTTCTCCTCTGTAGCCTACCACATATATGTGAGGGAGGGGATGCTTCAGTGCCTGAGTAAACGTTAGCTTGTCCACATCTCTACAACATGTGCGTGGGTGAAGGGAATATGTCACTGCCAGTGCGAACGCTAGCCTGGCCACGTCTCTGTAACATATGCGTGAGTTGATAAGTGTCAGTGCCAATGCGAACGCTAGCCTGGCCACATCTCTACTACGTGTGCATGGGTTGAAGGGATGCCTCACAGCCGGAGCGACAGCTAGCCTGGCCACATCTCTACCACATATTTGTGGGTAAAGGGACGTGTCATTGCTAAATCACAAGCCAATCTAGCCATATCTCTGCCACATATGCATAGATGAAGGAAAGTGATTGTGTCTGATTACTCCTTTACCAGGTCACATTGTTGTCACATACAAGTTCATGGGTTCTCATAGTAGTGCACATACGAATTTCAGAAGGCTTAAGCTCAAAAGGACAGAGGACATATTTTTGTGCTGGTTCAGTTCGCCCCACGTCCTACCTTTGGTAGCAATAGGCCCAGTAGGTCGCCCGTGAGTGCGCGTTTACCCATACACACATAGATGCACACACATGCACGCACGCACGCACGCACACGCGCGCGCGCGCACACACACACACACACACACACACACACACACACACACACACACACACACACACACACACACACACACACGCACGCGCGAGCGCGAGATGCCTTAATTTTCTGTAGGGAGGGGGATAGGGGGCGTATGACCCAGTATTTCCTGAAGACCATTAAATATTAATAATAAATGAACTGTGACAGCGAAATATAAGTATTGAATATCATAAATAAATGTCTTCATGGAATGATTTCGAAGAAAATTGGGATTTGATGATAAATTGTGAAGGGTTTGACAATGAGTTATCAAGAGTTCATATTTGTAAATCCAAAACGAATCATGCCACCGTTTTCCAAAGTGCTGCATCCAGTTCTGACCAACCCCCTCCCATATCCACTCACCCCCCTCCGACACCCAGATATAGGCCTTCCTCTACCCCCCCCAACACAATATCAATGTATGTGTTTGTTCGCGGTAATATGATGCCCTTCACTGTTGCTCAGTTTTCGTTTCGTTCAGCATCTAAAATTCCAGCCTCTGATTGGTGGAGGTTGGACCCATGTGTTCCTTCACACCCTCAAGTATGATGACTTCTAGTTATTTTGTTTGCTCATTTTTTGTACGATTTTACTTTGTAGACTCTTTAGGATGTTCGATAATATTACTGGATAAACCCATGCCATATTGAGGTTAATCGTAACTTATATAAGATTGTCTGGTGGTAGTCAGATAAGTATTATCACGTAAACACGATGAAGGGGACACTGTTATTTTGTGGAAAGTTTATGCTGAAAGTATGATGCTGGATGTTGGTTAGGGCAACCACCGTCTTAGTATGTGGTGTACTCTGGGTATTGAGCCCATCACCTGTTCTCTGTATAGTTATTATTGTATTAAAAACCACAAGCACTGATACTTCTGGTCGTCATTAAAATAAGTGGTGCCCATAACTTCTCACCTACCAATCGAACCGTAGCACATGTGGTAACGACTTAGTGTATAACGAAGAATAACTGCAGGAGTTTTTTTTTTTTTTTCAAATATTGCTACTCAGTGATGATGGAGGGTTGCCGTGTTAGACTTTCCTATTATACTGTGCTGCCATCCATTATAATGAGAAGATTCTCTGACTTTGGTGCATGAAATACGTCGAGAAAACCTCCCTGACAATGCCTAACTGCTCTCTTAGGCTATTTCACTTAGATCAGGGAATCCCAACCTTTATTTACCCATTGCCCCATCCCTTCACTCATTATCCCTCATTGATTATGTTTCCACAATTGTATTTTAGACGTCTTAACATTTTGATGCCTAGATTTTAGTTGGAATGTCGGATTTAACTAAAGGTTGGGTTAGGGATATGCACCCGATGCCAAGTTATAATTTTACCCAATCGATAATATATCTTCAGTAACAGTATGGATTAACCAATGTTTTAACAGACAATCACCATCAACGTATGATTCGCTTTATAAAAATGTGAAGGAAATAAAAACAATAAATATTACAGTAATGGCCGTATGGGACTAAACTAAATGCCTATCGTAACTGATATGATTTTGTTTAGATTTTTTTTTGGTTTCCCTCTATTTCCTATTACCCCACAGATAAGACCATATTACCCCACTTGGAGTAATTTACCTCAAGTTGGGAAACCTTGATTTAGATTGAAAGGGATGTTTCGTATTACAAGACGTTTACTATCAGCCGAGCAATACCAAAAAATAATTCATAGTAATGAACGAGGTAACTGATATATTTTTTCTTGATAAAAGAAATGGTGGTGAACCAGGTAAATATACTTCCACTGAAATTTTAAACATTTGGACAAAACTGCAACAATGAAATGTAAACACCTACTTATAACCAATGACAAGTCCCAAATGGGATTGGCAGGGAGGTTTTCTCAGCGTATAACATACATCAAAGTCAGAGAATCTTCTGATCATAATGGATGGTGGCACAACATAAAAGTCTAACATGGCAACATTCCATCATCAATGAGTCGAAATATTTTGGAGAAAAAAATACTCGTGCAGTTATTTTTCGTTATACAGTACGTCGTTACCATATGTGCTACGATTCAGTAGGTAGGTGAGAAGTTATGGGCACCACTTATTTTAATGACGACCAGAAGTATCAGTGCTTGTGGTTTTTAATACAATAAAAACTATATACAGAATCGGTGATGGGCTCAGTACCTCAAGACCACCAGATACTAAGACAGTGGTTGCCCTAACCGACATCCAACATCATATTTTTGGCAAAAATATTCCAAAAAATACCAGTGTTCCCTTCATCATGATGACGCGATAGTACTTAACTGACTACCACCAGGCAATCTTATATAAGTAACGAATGACCTCGTGATGGTATGGGTTTATTCAGTATTATTACCGAACATGACTAGACGTTATCGTACTTGAGGGTGTGAAGTCTTAATACACGTGCAAGGAACAAATGGGTCCAACCTCTATCAATCAGAGGCTGGAATTTTAGATGCAGAATGGAACGAAAACTGACCAGCAGTGAAGAACTGTCAGGACTCTAAAATATCATAATACAATACATAATAGCTGGTAGCATACATATGTAATCTAGAGGTTAAGTCAAAGTCATGGCTAAGAGCTGGAGGAAGTGACGTTCACACACTCAGCAGGAATGCCACACACACAGCACAATATGCCACAGACAGCACTTCTTGACGCGTGATGGGAAAGTCCCCAGAATCCAGAAAATTCTACTCAGCCATACAGTACACGTGACATAATTTCTCCTATACGAGAGAGAAGGAAGAAGCAGGCAGAAGGAGACAGGAGAGTTAGCGAGAAGGGGGTCTAGACTCTAGAGAGAAGCATGGTGGGGAAAAGGGGGCAGGCACGCGAAGTTAGCAAGCATAAAACGCACTCACCTCCATACACTCTTGTGAGACACAATTACTGTAGTGTAAATTTTGAGATATCCCCTTTGGAAGAAATAAACTACAAACTACAAGCCCCAGTACTAATCTTTATCTTTCTCCTGTCATCGACTACAAGTAAACTAAGGTTATCTCCTACAAATCTACTCACTGTCTGTTACAGCTCAGCTATGGCTACGATTTAATCAGTTACAAGTTTTAATGGAGATGAGGTGTCTGAGGAGTACGTGTGGAGTGACGCATATGGATCGGGTGCGAAATGATGAAGTGCGAAGGAGAACTGGAGTTGTTCGGGAGATAGCTAGTAGAGTTGAGCAGAGGGTGTTGCGATGGTTTGGGCATATGGAGAGAATGGATAATGAGCGATTGGTGAAAAAGATTACTAGATCTGATGTGAGAGGTGTAAGGCTGAGAGGAAGACCACAAATAGGATGGATGGACAGTGTGAAGAGAGCGCTGGATGCGAGAGGGATGTCTGTTGAGCAAGGAAGAGTGGCTGCGTGTGACAGAAATAAATGGAGAGAAATTGTGAATGAATAAGTGATGACGCAGCCCTGAGGGGATATTCTCCCGCATTTGGTCTGATCAGCTAGTCAGGTCAGGTGCGGGTAAGGGGATGGGTCTGTTATGATGTGGCAGGGGTAAACCAGTTCTGCTGTCGGGCCCTGCTGCGGATGTCACTGATTGCATTGCGCAGTTGACCCTTGTGCGGTGTGGTGCAGTGAGGATCTGTCTGTTCTCCCCTTTGGGGCTAAGATGCAAATGAATGTGTTTGAATGGATGAGTAAATGGAGAGTGTGTCGTCCTGTCTCGGCTACCTCCCTTTCCTTGGGGGAAGCAGCCTAGGAATATAGATAGAGATAGACAAGTTTATATAATATTGTGGTGGAAGCAAACGTACGAACCACGCCTACCAGTCTACGAGTCTACGAGTGTACAGTTGAGTCAGCATTATCAAGACAGAAAACAAACATACTACAAGTCGAGCCACACAATGCCTCACAACTTTATATTGGCAGTGGTCTGACAATACATTGTTACAACCAATCTCCCAATTTCTATGTCAATCTATAATTATCGAACCAACGAACTGCAACTATCTACGACTGCTACGAAACAAACAGGCGAGACGATAACCAACATTATCTCCTAGTTAACACCTTAAGGCAAGAAACTACAATATAACATTGTACAAGAAATCAGACACAAATCTACAATCAAGCAAACACAAACGGAGCTGTAGGGAGAGCGCTGACTCACAGCCAACCACCACATCAGCCCCTACCTGACCCCACACTTCTCCTCAACCAACCTTCCATCTCCACCACCACCACGCTGATGCAGGGGTGAACAGGTCAGGCGACGGCAGCAAATATTTCGTAGCCCTGACCAGTCTTCTTACCCACCACTCATCTCACTCATTGTTACTCACTCAACGTTACTCATCATTACTCATTTACTCTCCACAGCTACCAAAGTGAGAAGTCGACGTTGTGCTGTGCTAAGTGTTGTTGAGAGCATCGTCACACATCAACCAACCCTGATCTATCACCACGACCCTGAGTGACTGTGAGTGACATCATTCTACCTCCTAAGTGGGTGAATATACTTTTTACTTATTTTTCCCAGAGCTTAAACATAGCAACAAACACCACTTCATCTATATAATACTTTATGTACAAACACCTTCTTCACTTATTTGTATGAAATCCAGTACTCATTATTATTACAACCAGTAACAATTACTGCTATATATATTAAAATGCCGGCGGTGACAACACAAACCACCACCACACCCCCAAGAGGAGCACACGGAGGGCTGGACGGCACGCGGATTCCACGCGGGCAACAGGGCCATAAGATGATCTGGGCTGCGCGCCCTATTCCCCGGAACTCGCCCGACACCACCACCTTAGTCAAAGTGCACTACCATCTGGGCGAGCTAACCACCGACAGGATTGGGGTGGAACGGGCCTAACAGTTCTGAGCAGCACCCCAGCCACGGCCTGTAGCCGGGCACCTGAGACGGCCTGTAGCCACTCAGTTATTAAAGAGACGGCCTGTAGCTGTGCAGTTATGAAAGAGACGGCCTGTAACCACTAACAAAAAGAAAGGGTCACAGCCTGTAGCCAGACACCAGAGATGGCTTGTAGCCCCTCACAAAAAGAAAGGGCCATGGCCCATAGCCAGGCACCAGAGACGGCCCGTAGCCGCTCACAAAAAAGGTCACAGCCTGTAGCTGGATCACTAATTAGGAGACGGCCTGTAGCCACTCTGCCTAGTGCTGCTCACAGCCCCTACAGAAATCAGCAATATCCTGTAGCCACACTGGGGAGAGACAGGTATGTCCCCGCTCCTTCTGTAGTTGCCTCGGAGGGCACGCCACCAGTGATGGCCTGTAGCTGCGTCTGTAGGGTGGAGACGGCCTGTAGCCACTCCTCTCCTGCACGGCGCCCTCCTTGCGGGACCTCGATGACAGCCGGTAGCTGCACCGACAGGCAGGTGAAGACCTTTAGCCACACCTCGCATGAGTGCCTGTTAGGGAGTCTGGCCCTGGCTATGCCCTGTAGCCACGCCGACAGTGAAGGGACGGCCTGTAGCCGCCCTCCATGTGTAGTCCAAGAGAATTCTAGCGATGGCCTGTAGCTGCACAGGGAGAGTTGTCAAAGTCTCTCGCCTCTTGTGACTCTGCAACAAAACGGTGAGCTGTCCTCAGTCCTGCCTTCCGGCAGGAGCCCAGGTTACCCGCCCATCCACCCAGACCGAGGCAACCTCCAGGAGGAGGACCACTGCTCAGAAGATTGGCAGAGCAGCCCTGTACTGTCCTCGGGGTTGTTCTCCCTCCATCCGGAGGAGGAGGACCCCTACCTGACGGACTCCGGCTGAGAGCAATGCTGCAGCCCAGCCCTGACAGCGGCGCCCCCAGCAGAAGACCGCAGTCGGCGCCCCTCTGAGGACATCCCCCGGACCCCCGACCGGGCCCACTCCCCAACCCGATGAAGGCGATGCCAGTCCTCCAGGCGCTTGAGTGAGCGCCTCCAACGCCTGTTCGGCCCCAGTCCCGAGGGCCAGACCCCAGTCCCCAGCCCCGACAATGAGGGGCCTTTTGCCACACAGCCCAAGCCCCAGCGGAGAGACAACGCCCCTGAGAGTGTTCCTGTGGCCGCGGGACGAAGGGACTCCTACGGGGCCTCCGCCCACCCTGAGCCGAGAGTTGTGAGCCCTGGACCTTCCCTTCTCCCAGTGAAACCAAGTGTGCACGAAAAGACAATGAACTTATAGTAAACAGTGAGATCGGCACTAAGAGTACAAGAGTGAGTTTACAATGAATACAGTGAGGCCAGAAAAGACCGAGACTGGTGAATAAAGAACAGGCGCCCTAGTGAATTCCAGTGTACAGTGGGGCCAAGTAAGACTCTAGAACAGCAAAGCATAGACAGTGAATATTATGAGCAGTGATATTTACCCTTGCCCCCATGTAACGACACCTGTAACTATTCCCCTCCCTTGTGTAAGTCAGTAACACCCTCCTCAGTATTCAGCCTAGAAACTCAGTGTCAGAGCAGTGAACGCCTTACGACAGTGCCTCACCACCACGAACAGCGTAATAATGTCTTTGCCTTCCTGCACCAGACTTAGACTCCTGTGCATACAGTATGCTGTGCGATGCTAGACCTATTAATGCCAGCCTATGTATTGATTTTTGTCTATGAAATTGTTGAAGATTGTCTACCTGTTCCACATCTGTTGAATCTGTCAATATACGTGTAAGGTTGTTGCCCTGTGTTTTTCTGCCCTGGCCCTCTCTTGTTTGTCTAAGCTCCGGTCTAGAAAGAGAACCCAGCTGCACTCTAGGCGTTCTAGGGACGGGAAGCCGCCCCTTAAACACCTAGCATAAAACACACACACACACACACACACACACACACATTATATATATATATATATATATATATATATATATATATATATATATATATATATATACACACCAGTATAGAGAGAGAGAGAGAGAGAGAGAGAGAGAGAGAGACTTTATATCTTCCATATATTAATATTCATTTTAGTTATCTTTACAGTTAACACATAAGATATATAAGTGTTTCATGACAACATTTCATAGCAAAATGAGTTTTATTTTAAATTTTAGTGCTTAGTGTTGTGACGGGAATATTTTCACCTCCACCAATTTTACTGCCAAATTGGACAGCATCTGCATTACCCAGTTACGATTCATAGTTAGTAGAACAACAAGAAAACATAACAAACACACACAGTTCTCCACGAACTAAAGATAAAGAAACAAACACTTCATCAATTGATGATGATGATGCTTCTTCGATACCTTTCTCAGATGTAGAGATTTTAGCTCTGTCTTACACACCTATGAAAACATTCTCACAAGGGTTCACAGGCCAGGAAATACTTACCCAACTATCCCTTCCCATAATGACAGGGGACTTCAAATGAATTTAACAAAAAAAATAAATAAATAAATAACATGGCTAACGGAGGTAATACCACAGTTATAAACTCTCCTCCCCGTGTCTATGTTTATCATGAGGATAAATTCTCAGGCACAGAAAAGGATCGCATCGATGTCGTGTCCCTTATAAGTCAGTGCGAGCAACTCTTTGTTAAGAGACAAAACAGATGAAAATAAGATAGCTGTTTTTCCTTCATGGATTAACCAAGAAAGATGTCCAGCTGGTGACCTACTCTGATCTCATAAACTCCTACGAGCTCAGACATATGATGAGTTTAAGACGGAATTCCTGAATAAATTTTCTGGAGGTATATTCTTGCCAGGTATAATTCCAGAATTACATAAGATTGTGAATCTTATGAGAGAACATACAACCAATCCTGTCTTAGATGAATAACAGCAGATGTATCCACAATTAAGAGAACACAGTTAGTATAGAGAAAGCAAATTGCGTAACAACTGATGGGAAGATGTCACCGTTGCCTGTCGTAGACATAATTGGTTATGTAGCTGCACTGTGTAAATTATCTGATAGGGTATTAAAGATACCTAAAACAATACCGTACACCCCAGGAATGTGTCTGTTAGATTTTATGAACGAGGTAGAGATGAACTGTAGCAAAGCTGGGGTGAGTGAATCACAACCCAATACAACCACAATGAGACTTACAGACGCGGTGGCAGCCATGAATACTTCTATCAAAGAACAAAACTGATCGCGACCCAAAAACAGACAAACCAAACAACCCCTGACGTCGAGGCAACGATCACAAACACCAGGCCACAGGCAGCCTCAAAAGTTTGCACGTAGTCCAAGCAGAAATCGTGCCCAAGAAAAACCTAAATATGGAAAGTCATCTCGAGGGTCACATTCGAGAGAATGGTCCACTCTATGTCATTATTGTGCGAGTCCTGGTCACACAAAAAATGAATGTTAAATTAAGAATAAAGAGGACAAGCAAAAGGCAAAAGGATATGAATCATACTGTAGGCACCACAAGTCGTCGGAACACTGGACCTCAGACTGCAAAACAATTGGAAAATTGGTTTCTGTTTTTCAGTTGGGGAAAGGGCAAGCCACGACAAAAAACAACCAACCATAAATAAAGCCAAGTCTAAACTTCACATGGGAGGCATAATTGGAAATGAGTGTATCTTGGTGCCTGCTTCATGTGAAGATCAAATCTTTTCTTTATTCTTAGATACAGGCTCTCCAGTGAATTTAATAACATAAGAGGAATTTGAAAGGATCTTTAGAAATAAGAAGAAAGTAATTTTCTTGATGGAATCTAATTTAGACTTATAAGCCGTAGATGGCAAACAAATAACCGTAAAGGGCATGATACAGTTAAACATCAGTTTTACAGAGACTACGAGACCAATCTCTGTTATTTTCTATATAGTAGAAAACTTAACAATAACAGCTAGCATGTTAGTAGGTTTGAGAACTATGAGAAAAGAGAATATAATTTTTCTCCCACACGTGAATGGGATAGATTACAATAATGAATTCATAGAGGAATTATCATCAGAACTGTCACCCATCAATAGTAGAAAATCAAAAGGAGTTGGAACTATCAAACAACTAAGCAGAGATAATCTATCAAACAAGGGTACACATGCACTCACACCATCCCTCCCAGATCCCCCATCCCCTCTGCTTAGAGACATAAGTGACAGTAAAGCAGCAACACTGATGCCCGCACATCTCACCAATGATGTAATTCCAGCTAACACATATATGAAAGTACCATAGAGAGTAAATTGAAGAATAGTACTGTCCTTGTCTCATAAGAATTTTGTGGAGTGAAAGGACCCTCGATTTAGTGCTGTCTGGTGTCTGCCCTTTCCTCTCCACCATCATTCTTTCCTTCCATCATCTTCTGTCTTTCTTTCCTTCATTCTTTCCTTGTCCTTCTGCCTACGGGTAACTTTACACTTCCTCTTCTGTCTTTCTTTCCTTCATTCTTTCCTCTTCCTTCCGCTTGTGGGTAACTACACTACACTGGGTGGTAACCATATAACCAAATTTTTGGCGCCTGGTGGTTTAATGGGTAATTATTGCACTCCAATCGGATTGAGCTGGTGAAGGTTTATATCCAAGGGATGGTTGGGGTTCATTGCTCATTTAATGCCACTCAGGGATGAGTGAGGCTGGTCACTCTCATCTTAAATGTCGGGACCAACTGCCAAGCCCCGGACTCCTACGCTCCTCATGGGGTAATGTAGGATTGGATGATGGATGAATGGATGGAAAGGACCCTCAGTGGAAAATGCATTATGTCAAGTGAATAACGATGAGGAAACTTGTGTGTTCCTAATTAATCAAATGAATGAGGAAGTACAAATAAAAAAGGAGACTTGTCCTTGCAGTTTAGAGACATGTCCTGCTCCTATAAGGGAAATGACCATAGCTGGAAATTCAAGATAAAATCTACAGACAGAAAATGCATAAAGGAAAATTTGATTCACTCAGGACAATTTGATGAAGAAAATGATCTCCTAGATTTATATATGAGAAACATCGACAAACTGTTGCATTACCTGGAGAACAATTAGGGTGTACTAACCTGATTAAATACAAGATTAACGTGCACCCGGACACACAACCAATATATGTACCAGCCTATAGAGTAGCACACTCACAACGTACCCTGGCAAATCAATATGTTGATGAAATGCTAAAACTGGATATTATTGAGCCATCTGTCTCCCCGTGGAATGCCCCAGATGGAGAAATGCGTGCGGTAGTAGATTACCGTAAATTAAACCAACACAACAATCCCAGACCGGTTTCCTACGCCATTGTTAAGTGACGCCTTGCAAAATACTGGACCAGGAAATTATGTATTTTCCACAATCGATTTGCTTAATGGCTGCTATCGAATATGCATGGATCAAGAATCGCCTAAATTCACTGCTTTCTCCACAAATACAGGGCATCACCAATATAAATGAATGCCGATGGCGTTAAGGACAGCGCCAGGCACATTTCATAGATTAACGAATTGCATATTGTCTGCAAAGCTAGGGAAGAGAATATTTGTCAACTTGGATGACATCATAATTGCAACACACACCAAAGATGAACATCTATAGAAATTTGACCAGCTCCTACATAAGCTTCCTGATGCTGGTTTAAAAATTAAGTTGTCTAAATGCAAATTTTGCTTTCAGGAAATAAAATGCTTAGGCCACAGACCAGACGCAGAAGGGATACACACGTCTGAGGACAAAATACAACCATTAAGGGATTTCCCTGAACCCACAAATGTGGATGAAGTAAGACAATTTTTGGGTCTGACGGGATATTACAGACCCTTCATTAATCAGTTTTCTCATATAGCACAACCATTATTCCTTCTACTATAAAAGGATGCTGTATTCCAGTGGGGAGAAGAACAAAAACTAACATTTAATGAATTAAAAGATAAACTTACAGGTGCACCTTGCTTGGCCTATCCTAATTTCACAAAACCATTTATAATTTGCACAGCTGTATGTCTTAAAGGATTAGAGGCCATAATGATGCAAAAAGATAAGCATGGAAAAAATCAACCAATTGCACTCGCTAGCAGACAAATAAAAGGTGCAGAGAAAAATTATTGCACTACAGACCTAGAAGCACTTGCGGTGGTCTTTTCATTACAAAAGTTTCAAGAAATTCACCTATTCACCAACCATAAACTGCTCGTGGGCATGTTCCAAGAAAAACTCCTCTCTGGAAGGAGAACAAGATGGAAATGTACGGTTGAAAACTATAATGTACATACATATTCACTACATACAAGGCAAAATCATTTTAGTTGCTGATGCACTATCTAGGAACCCGACAACAATTCATGTCGCGACATTAGGTCTCAAGGGAAACATCCCAAACCATGATGAAATCTCGAAAGCATAGAGAATTGATCCAACATGGTCTAAAGTAATATACAAATTGGAAAGTGGCGAGGACATACAATTACCAAAGCTACATACACCACTCGAACAATTCACAATAGTCAATAATGCCTTATACAGGATCAACCCAGGACAACCAAACCACAGATAAAATAATAAACAATTAGTGGTACCTAATGAAATGATACCTCAAGTATTAGGGATGATACATGATGGTCCACATGCAGGACATCCTGGCAAGGATAGGACAGTTAGACAAGCCAAGCTATTACACTACTGGCCATCATCACGAAAAGAATATGCAGTCATATAGACAGATGTGAGTCATGTGCTAGACACAAAGGGTACACGTTAACACCTGTACCTATAGGACGATATCCTGTACCTAACCAACCTCGGGACGTTGTCGCGGCTGACTTACTAAACCCTTCGTTGGTCAGGTGGGGTGTTTTGGCATCCCAAATTTTTTTTAAAGCTCATATTTCCTAGCTGGTAATTCGAATATTTCTCTCCGTTCCAGTACTCTCCTAATTCAGTGAGGGAAGGAAGCATATGGATTGGTTTAGTCCTGCCTCTGCTGTAGCGAGAGAGAGGGGCATTTCTCCCCCCCTCCCCCCAGGGGTATCCAGTCACCCCATCAAACTAACAGTTTAGATCATATTGTGATATAGATTGTTTTTCGTTATATTATTTTTGCATATTGTTTACCATTATACTGATTTTAAAAATCACAAAATGTATTTTCCTGTGCGTGTTTACCTGATAAATGAGATATGAGTCCATTTGTTATTTTTTCATTTATATTATAATTCATTGTATTTTATTATTATAGATTAATAAACACCACCAACAAGGCATTCAATCTTTTCATTAGTGATTGCAGAGATATGCTGAAGTGGCAGTATGAATATATTTTGCATGTTAGTAACACTACATGTATTTTTGTACTGGGGTGTTGTAACACCCCACCGGACTAACCACGTTTGAATACCCCACAGGACTAACGAAGGGTTAAGTTACCCTTGTCCTACACTAGTAATCAATATCTATTCGTTGCTACAGAGCATTTCTCAAGATATGTAAATTTAGCCCCAGTTATGGATAAGACAGCAGAAACGGCGACAAGGGCAATCATAGATAACGCCATATGTAGATTCACAACCGCAAAGGTATTAATAAGTGATAATGGAGAAGAATTTAATTCCAAAATCGTGCAAGAAGTAGGTAAACAATACAATAGAAAAAAGGTAAATGTCTTAGCCTATCACCCAGCATCCAGTGGGTTGGCAGAGAGACAAAACAAAAAAGTGTTGGATGTGCTACGACACATTCTCATTGAAAATTATGCAAGCTGGTATGATTGGATTCCCAGTGTGGAAGTTTCAATTATTGGAGCAATTAATAAATCTATAGGAGATACACCACATTTCATTAGCTACGGAACAGACAAGAAATTACCTTACGAAATTCTAGAAGGTGAAAATTTACCAGTATACAAATATGACGATTATCCTAAACTCTGTTGGCGTGAATATATACACTAATGGGTGAAGAAGCAAATATTGACGTCCAAGGAAGAAATGATGGAGTCATTCAATAAAAGGGCAAAAGAATCACCTGTCAACTTGGGAGACATTGTCTATGATATCATTCACACTAGAGACAATAAACTAACACCGAAATTTCAAGGCCCATACAGAGTAATTAAAAAGACTGAAAACAAGGTAGTAATTAGGTCACTGTCGAGTGGCGAAGAAAAACAAATTCATTTTGATCATTTAAAAAGGGTTCCAATGAATTTAGCCAGCAATTATGCAACCTCGGACACAACCGACACACCGAACACTATCGGTGAAAATAAACTAGAGGAAATCAATACATACAAAAATAAATTAAGATCGCATAACAAGCACACAAAAATAGGTGCAACTGTTGCTACAAATGCCACAATACAGCATTTACATGAGCTAGGTATCGATTTAAACTCCTACTACAAGTGAAACAACGAGCAAAGTTATTGTTCTCCAAGCGCCAGTTGTAATGCGCATCATCACTATCCTCGACTACAGCATGAATGGATCAGCTAATTAATAGATTTTTTTCGGTAGGTAACAATGAGGGGATTTAAACCACGTATTCTCCTCTACGTAGCAAGAGGGTCAGCCCACTTAGACCCTTAACATACAGCAAGGCAAAGATGCCTCATAGCTCCAACGGCCTCGACAGCAATCATGAAAGATGTCATGAGTACTGAAATTAGTTTGGACATCTTATATGAATTACCATTATTACTGGAGAACATTGCCAAGCCACTGAGGACACTGGAATTTATGATAGGAAGTTTTGTTTCAGAAGCTCATAACACAAAGGAAGTACCTGAAATCGTGAAGTTAGCGAAATGAAAGATGGTACAAGCTAAATTAAGCATGCTCATCATGATCCAAGATGTCCCATTTGGTGGAAAGGAGGCATTTATGGACGCGAACAACATCACACGTATGCGTGAATGGCACGATTTGTTCGACTTGGGTGGTGCAGTTCTAGGGAACATTTTTGGATTGGCTACAGAGGAAGTTCTTCAAGAAATAAACAACAAATTTAATATGATAGCTCAGGTATTAACATATCAACAGAAGCTGCTGTTGACGATCAAAACACAGCAATGATGACGATCGTGAAAAATTTCAGAAAGGTACAAAGTGTAACTCACCAGTGTGTTGACAAAATAAATGCCATAGAAGGAAACATGACACTTTTTCAACACTTTTCAGTAATCATGGAACATATTGACATAATAATGTTCCAGTTAGATAACACTAGTTTCGTTATCAGTCGTTGATGAAAGGTATTGCAAATGCTGGTAATGGCAAGATCACCATTAACCTACTTCCAGTTCACGATCTACGTCAGATAATCAGTCAAGACATACATAAAGATGGTTTGAATCCTTTATTCCTGGGGAGGAATCTCATGTTATATTATCCATATTTGGAAGGAACTCTAACACCAACATCAGTAGTAATTTATGTACCATTCATGACAGATAATCTGTTCACAGTCTATCAAATATACCCCTTTCCTTCTAAGAATAATGACACCTTGGTCATCATCAACACAGACACCGAACTCATCATGGTCTCCAAGAGACAGGACACTCGCTTTCGCTAGTGAATCAACGATGGAACGAATGTGTCGTACATCCTCACATGCTGTTCACCTTTGTCCTGCGTACATTTTCACATTTCAGCCAACTGGAACAGTCCCTTGTGAAATGGCTATCATAAAAAATCATGCCATCCATCAGCACCGCAACTTCACATTTGCTCCAGATAAACTTACACATCATCAATGCATCGGGCTTTCACAGTTTTTCTACTTCACTCATAACACATCAGTTTTCATAATTTGTCCAGATATACCACCATCTCATACTTCAGCATCAGGATTATACATAGCACCTGACTACTGTGCTGTACTTACAGCATCCTTGTCCACTTTAGCTACAAACAATCACTATGCCATCCTCAGTCACACACACAGATACTTCCAACCACTACCTGAAATGGATTTAAACATGAGCACAAGTATTAAGTTGACTTCACCTAAGTTTGAATCTATGCAATTAATCAATGAAACAATGAAGCTCTGGGAAGAACTGAGTATGAGTATGTTCAACCATTACTATGTGTAAAGCCCAGCTCCAACTGTCAATAATCTTCTCAACTGTATTTGGTATATTACTGTTGGCGATGCACAGAATGCAAGCAAGGATTGGAAACTTGGAGTCAGTATTTACGGGAGGAAGAGTAAACATTCAAGTGAGACCCCCTGAAAGAAATGTGTATAATATGTAAATAGTGTAAATATATGAAAAAATGAAGAAAAATTATGGGGTAACATATTATATACTACTAATCTAATCATGAATTATTTTTAACTGATATACCTATATCCAATTCATATAACACTATTATTATATCTCATAAATAAATAAATAAATAAATATATATATATATATGTATATATATATATATATATATATATATATATATATATATATATATATATATATATATATATATATATATATATATATATGGAGTCCCTGCGGTAAAGTTGTAGAGTGTGCGTTTCGTACACGGATGAACAAGGTTTCACGCCCCTCCAGGATAATAAACTTTAGGAGTGTTCACCCGGCCACGTACTGGATTGGCGGACACAACGAGTGCTGTGGTTGAACCAGTGTCGCTTACTATAAAGTATGCTTGCACCCAGTCGGTTTATGCGGGCCGATTACACTTGGTTCACAGACCACACACATCCAAAGCCACTCCAACACTACAGTTACACTTACAAGCACTTCTCACCCTACATACACTCTCTACCAGACAGCCTAAGCCACTTGGTAGAGATGCATTGGCTGTATCGTCCCGACTTCGGTCGTGATAGGCCGGTCCTGCAGTGGATACTGAAACGGCTGATGATGATGATATGCATACTGTCTACTTATATATATATATATATATATATATATATATATATATATATATATATATATATATATATATATATATCATAGGCATAAAATGATCCACAGGTATACATGGCGAGTGATGAGACGGGTGGGTGATGAACTGAATGAAAGGAAGGCAATGATTGATTATGTGTGTGTGTGGATGAAAGGATGCGAAGATGTGTAATGAATGCACGAGCTTATAGAGGCTGGGGGAGTGGACTTTCTGACCACTACTTGGTGGTGGCCAGAATTAGGATACAAGTAAGATGGAGGAATAGAAGAATGGAAAGACGAGAGGAAGGAGTAGTTGCAAGGAGAGTGGAAAGGTTACAAGAGGATGAAAAAAAGGCAGAGTATAAGAGAGAAGTGGAGGAACGATTGGGCAAATATGAATTGGAGCAGATGGGAGACGCGGAAGGTGTGTGTAGGATATTTACAGGAGAAATATGTGCAGCATGTGATGTGGTGTGTGGAAGGAAGAGAAGACGGAGGGGGGTGCAAGGAACACCTCGGTGGACTGAAGAGGTGAGACAGGCTGTGGCACAAAAGAAGAAAGCATACAATGAATGGATGAGAAATAGGGGCGTGGAAGAAGTCGAGAGGCGGAAGAGAGAGTTATATGTAGAAAGAGAGAGGTGAAAAGATTTGTAAGAGAGAGTAAGAAGAGAGTGGATGAGGAATTTGGAATGAATTTGAGTGTAAAGTGGAGGGACTGTAAGAAAATATACTGGAAAGAGGTGAAAAGAGTAAGACAGGGTGGAAGTGAAGTTAGCAGGGGAGTGAAAGATAAAAATGGTAGATTACTAGTGAAGAAGGGAGAAAAAGTGAGCAGATGGAGAGAACACTTTAAGGAATTGTTGAACATAGAGGATGGAAGTAATGTGAGTATAAGTGGCTGGGGAATGGCTGGGAGAAGGAGGGAGGTGAGAAGACAGGAAGAAATCAGTAGCATAGAAGTTGTGGAAGCAATGAAGAAAGTTAAATTGGGGAAAGCCCCAGGAATTGATGGAGTGTGTGGTGAAATGCTGAAGCATGGGGGAGAGATAGTAGTAGAATGGATGTGGAAGATGTGCAGATTGGCCTGGGAGGAAGGTAGAGTCCCGGAGGATTGGAAGTCAGGTATAATTATTCCCTTGTACAAAGGAAAAGGTGAAAAAGAAGTGTGTGGTAATCATAGGGGCATTTGTCTTCTTAGTATAATAGGAAAAGTGTATGGTAGGACTCTTATTGACAGAGAGAAAGAACAGAGAAATTAGTTGAAGAAGAACAGGGAGGCTTTAGGAAGGGAAGAGGTTGTGTAGATCAGATATTCATTCTTCGATCTTTAGTGGAAAAGTGTCTGGAGAAGGGAAAGAAGTTCTATGTGGCCTTCATGGATCTGGAGAAAGCATATGACAGGGTGGATAGACCAGGATTGTGGAAAGTGTTAAGAATATATGGAGTAGATGGGAAATTGTTGAATGCTGTGAAGAGTATGTACGATGGTGCGAAGGCTGCAGTGCGTGTGGATGGTGAACTAAGTTAATTTTTCTCTTTGAAAGTTGGTTTGAAACAGGGATGTGTCATGTCTCCATGGTTGTTCAATCTGTACATGGATGGGGTAATAAAAGAGGTACAAGGTAGGGTAGTGGATGTTGGAGTGGCCCTGGTGAGAGAGGATAGTGTTTGGAAACTCCCTGTACTGTTGTTTGCAGAGGATACTGTGTTGTTGAGTGAAGACGAAGGGGAGCTGCAAGGCTTGGTGGATGAGTTTGGGAGAGTGTGTAAGAAACGGAATCTAAAGGTGAATGTAGGGAAGAGTAAAGTGATGGTCTTTGAGAGAGGTGAAGTCAGTGAATGTACAGCGAGGTTGGATGGTGAGGAATTGGAAAATGTGAGTACGTTTAAGTACTTGGGTAGTGTGATGAGTAAGGATGGAGGTTTGGAGGATGAAGTGCTTGAAAGGGTACAGCAGGGAAGAAAGGTTGCTGGTTCTTTGAAAGAAGTGATAAGAAACAGGGAAGTGAGCATGGAAGTGAAAAAGTTACTACATGACAGTATTGTGATACCAACTCTAACGTATGGAAGTGAAGCTTGGACGTTGTTGGAAGGACACAAGTCAAGAGTGAGAGCAGTGGAAATGAGTTATTTAAGAGGAGCCTGTGGAGTCACATGGAGAGACAGGCTGACGAATGAGGATATAAAGGAGCGTTGTGGTGTGGATGTGGATGTGATAGGAAATGTTATGAGGAACACACTGAGGTGGTTTGGTCATGTGGAGAGGATGGAGGGTGAAAGACTGACGAAGAGAGTGTATGTGAGTGAGGTGGAGGGAGGAAGAGGGAGGGGGAGGCCGAGGATGAGATGGAGGGATGGGGTGGAGAGGTATATGAGAGAGGGGGTGTGAGTTGGGAGCAGGGCAGTGAAATGGCAGGGGACAGGACGACGTGGAGGCGATTTGTTTGTGGCCACCCCAAACGGGATTGAGGCGTCTGGCAATAGATAGATAGATAGATCATAGATATAAATCATAGATACATTACAAATATATTAATGACTCCTACAATACGTTATGCAATATTCTATATTCAGTTTTACTATAATGTATTTACTCCATTATACTTACAATGTATTACTACAATATTTTTATGTCTGTACAATATTGTCATGAATATTATGTCTCTACAGTATTATAATGAACACTCTGTATTTATAGATTTGAATTAGTTGCTACTTGCTGTCGTAGGTTGGCCAGCAGAGCGTGACCGAGCGATATCAGGACTCTAAAATACCATAATACAATACGTAATAGCTGGTAGCATACATATGTAAGCTAGAGGTTAAGTCAAAGTCATGGCCAGGAGTTGGAGGAAGTGATGTTCGCACTCTCTCTTAATAGGAATGCCATACACACAGCACAATATGCCACAGACACATTTCGTGATACCTGATGGGAAAGTCCCCAGAATCCAGAAAATTCTACTCAGCTATGCAGTGCACGTGACACAATTTCTCCTATACGAGAGAGAAGGAAGGAGCAGGCAGAAGGAGACAGGAGAGTTAGCGAGAAGCGGATCTAGAATCTAGAGAGAAGCATGGTGGGGAAAAAGGGTCAGGCTCGCGAAGTTAGCAGGCATAAAACACACTCACTTCCATACACTCTTGTGAGACACAATTACTGTAGTGTAAATTTTGAGATATCCCCTTTGGAAGAAATAAACTACAGACTACAAACCCCAGTACTAATCTTTATCTTTCTCCTGTCATCGACTACAAGTCACGCACACCACAAAGCCAGTCAGGAGACAGGGCGTGTGTGCTGGGCAATCCCCAGGTCCTGTCCTCCCCCCTTACTATTTTTTAATCAGCCCATACCCCACTGACCGGGTTAACGTATGGCTCGGCCTGCACTGTAGGTTCAGGGAACCTGTAAACGAACGAACGAACGACTACAAGTAAACTAAGGTTATCTCCTACAAATGTACTCGCTGTCTACTACGGCTCAGCTACGACTACGATGTAATCAAATATAATTTTGAAAGAACATCATCCTACCGCAAACAAACATATACGTGGATGATATTGTGTGTGGGGGGGAAGGGGAGGTCTATGTCTGGGTGTCGGGGTGGGGGGTGAGTGGATGTAGAAAGGGGTTGGTCAGAGCGGGATGCAGCACTCTGGAAAGCGGTGGCACGATTCGTTGAGGATTTATAAGTCTTGACTCCTTATTATGTGTGTGTGGATGAAAGGATGCGAAGATGTGTAATGGATGCAAGAGTGTATAGAGGGTGGGGGAGTGGACTTTCTGACCACTACTTGGTGATGGCCAGAATTAAAGTTCAAGAAAGTTGGAGGAATAGAAGAAGGGAAAGACGAGAGGAAGGAGTAGTTGCAAGGAGAGTGGAAAGGTTACAAGAGGATGAGAAAAAGGCAGAGTATAAGAGAGAAGTGGAGGAACGATTGGGCAAATATGAATTGGAGCAGATGGGAGACGTGGAAGGTGTGTGTAGAATATTTACAGAAGAAATATGTGCAGCATGTGATGTGGTGTGTGGAAGGAAGAGAAGACGGAGGGGGGTGCAAGGAACAGCGTGGTGGACTGAACAGGTGATACAGGCTGTGGCACAAAAGAAGAAAGCATACAATGAATGGATGAGAAATAGGGGCGTGGAAGAGGTTGAGAGCCGGAAGAGAGAGTTATATGTAGAAAGAAAGAGAGAGGTGAAAAGATTAGTAAGAGAGAGTAAGAAGAGAGTGGATGAGGAATTTGGAAGAAATTTGAGTGTAAAGTGGAGGGACTGTAAGAAAATGTTCTGGAAAGAGGTGAAAAGAGTAAGACAGGGTGGAAGTGAAGTTAGCAGGGGAGTGAAAGATAAAAATGGTAGATTACTAGTGGAGAAGGGAGAAAAAGTGAGCAGATGGAGAGAACATTTTAAGGAATTGTTGAACGTAGAGGATGGAAGTAATGCGAGTATAAGTGGCCGGGGAATGGCTGGGAGAAGGAGGGAGGTGAGAAGACAGGAAGAAATCAGTAGGATAGAAGTTATGGAAGCAATGAAGAAAGTTAAATCAGGGAAAGCCCCAGGAATTGATGGAGTGTGTGGTGAAATGCTGAAGCATGGGGGAGAGATAGTAGTAGAATGGATGTGGAAGATGTGCAGATTGGCCTGGGAGGAAGGTAGAGTCCCGGAGGATTGGAAGTCAGGTATAATTATTCCCTTGTACAAAGGAAAAGGGGAAAAAGAAGTGTGTGGTAACCATAGGGGCATTTGTCTTCTTAGTATAATAGGAAAAGTGTATGGTAGGATACTTATTGACAGAGTTAGAGAAAGAACAGAGAAATTAGTTGGAGAAGAACAGGGAGGCTTTAGGAAGGGAAGAGGTTGTGTAGATCAGATATTCATTCTCAGATCTTTAGTGGAAAAGTTTCTAGAGAAGGGAAAGAAGTTGTATGCGGCATTCATGGATTTGGAGAAAGCATATGACAGGGTGGATAGACAAGGATTGTGGAAAGTGTTAAGAATATATGGAGTAGATGGGAAGTTGTTGAATGCTGTGAAGAGTATGTACGATGGTGCGAAGGCTGCAGTGCGTGTGGATGGTGAACTAAGTGAATTTTTCTCTTTGAAGGTTGGGTTGAAACAGGGATGTGTCATGTCTCCATGGTTGTTCAATCTGTACATGGATGGGGTAATAAATAAGGTACAAGGTAGGGTAGTGGATGTTGGAGTGGCCCTGGTGAGAGAGGATAGTGTTTGGAAACTCCCTGTACTGTTGTTTGCAGATGATACTGTGTTGTTGAGTGAAGACGAAGGGGAGCTGCAAGGCTTGGTTGATGAGTATGAGAGAGTGTGTAAGAAACGGAATCTAAAGGTGAATGTAGGGAAGAGTAAAGTGATGGTTTTTGACAGAGGTGAAGTCAGTGAATGTACAGCGAGGTTGGATGGTGAGGAATTGGAAACTGTGAGTACGTTTAAGTACTTGGGTAGTGTGATGAGTAAGGATGGAGGTTTGGAGGGTGAAGTGCTTGAAAGGGTACAGCAGGGAAGAAAGGTTGCTGGTTCCTTGAAAGCAGTGATAAGAAACAGGGAAGTGAGCATGGAAGTGAAAAAGTTACTACATGACAGTATTGTGATACCAACTCTAACGTACGGAAGTGAAGCTTGGACGTTGTTGGAAGGACACAAGTCAAGAGTGAGAGCAGTGGAAATGAGTTATTTAAGAGGAGCCTGTGGAGTCACATGGAGAGACAGGCTGACGAATGAGGATATAAAGGAGCGTTGTGGTGTTGATGTGGATGTGATAGGAAGCGTTATGAGGAACACACTGAGGTGGTTTGGCCATGTGGAGAGGATGGAGGGTGAAAGACTGACGAAGAGAGTATATGTGAGTGAGGTGGAGGGGGAAAGAGGGAGGGGGAGGCCGAGGATGAGATGGAGGGATGGGGTGGAGAGGTATATGAGAGAGGGGGGGTGTGAGCTGGGAGCAGGGGAGTGAAATGGCGGGGGACAGGGCGACTTGGAGGCGATTTGTTTGTGGCCACCCCAAACGGGATTGAGGCGTCTGGCAATAGATAGATAGATAGATAGACTCCTTGTCAAACCCTCCACAATTTATCACCAAATCCCTCTTTATTTCGAAATGATTCCATGAAAGCATTTACTTAAGATATTCAAAACTTATATTTTGCTGTCACAGTTCATTTATTATAAAGGCTTGATGGTCTGCCGATAATACTGGGTCATACCCCCCTTACGCCCCTCCCTACACAGATTTCATGGATCGTGTGTGTGTGTGTGTGTGTGTGTGTGTGTGTGTGTGTGTGTGTGTGTGTGTGTGTGTGTGTGTGTGTGTGTGTGTGTGTGTGTGTGTGTGTGTGTGTGTGTGTGTGTGTGTGTGTGTGTGTAGTAAACGCGCACTCACGGGCAACCTACTGGGCCTATTGCCACCAAAAGTAGGACGTGGGGCGAACTGAACCAGCACAAAAATATGTCCTCTGTCCTTATGAGCTCAAGCCTTCTGATATTCGTATGTCCACTACTATGAGAACCCATGAACTAGTATGTGACAACAATGTGACCTGGTAAAGGAGTAATCAGGCACAATCATTTTCCTTCATCTATGCATATGTGGCAGAGATATGGCTAGATTGGCTTGTGATTTAGCAATGACACGTCCCTTTACCCACAAATATGTGGTAGAGATGTGGCCAGGCTACCTGTCGCTCCGGCTGTGAGGCATCCCTTCAACCCATGCACACGTAGTAGAGATGTGGCCAGGCTAGCTGTCGCTCCGGCTGTGAGGCATCCCTTCAACCCATGCACACGTAGTAGAGATGTGGCCAGGCTAGCGTTCGCATTGGCACTGACACTTATCAACTCACGCATATGTTACAGAGACGTGGCCAGGCTAGCGTTCGCACTGGCAGTGACATATTCCCTTCACCCACGCACATGTTGTAGAGATGTGGACAAGCTAACGTTTACTCAGGCACTGAAGCATCCCCTCCCTCACATATATGTGGTAGGCTACAGAGGAGAAATTCTTGATATGAACACTAACCTGCGCAGACACACACAGCTCTTGAGCTTCAAGCTTTGGGATCTGTCCACGAAGGAGATTGCAACCTTCGAATTCGGCGATATTGTCTCCACATTTATTGGACATTGAGATTACAGTATATCGTGAAGGACAAGGATAATCTATGAAATTCGAGGATTGAGATGATAAAGGGAGTATATGCATTAGAATGCCACTTAGACAGTGATACGTAACCTAGCTACTGTAAACATTCTTCTTGTACAGCATGGTCATTATGGCGCCAACAGTATAATGCTAAAATTTCGTGTATGATATTCAGAGGATGCTTTACCTAGGTCTTATTGCACAAAAACGTAACATAGATGTAGTTACACATTTCATTGTCATATTATTAATCTGGAAAAACATGAAATATCTACCCATAAACTTAGAACATCAATAAACGAACGATAATGCAGAAAATAATATTCTATGAAAATCTCACGAGGCACGTAATGCAGTATTTCCACAGAAGTGATCTGGAACTCTTAACAGAAATATAACTTTCATTTTTATTATAACGATAAACTGCTGTTTTAGTTATAACAGTGTCATTCCCACGGTAATATGTATTTTATCCAGTAATACGTCATAAAACCTTATGTAGATTATGCATCAAAGAAAAATTTTAATCTGACGAGATCATCAAGATCACAGTTACGTTACAAGCCTCGTCAAAACAATGAAACCATAATAATGTCAAAAGAGGTGTCCCTCTTTCACCATGACGTTGTAGCTTACCCCGAAATTACACATCTTGAAGGCATGCCGCCTTTAAAATCAAGCAGCCTCATGTGAATGACACTTATAATTTTTAGCCTCAAGATGTTTATTATGTACGGGTCAGTACAAGATTAATTATTGGTCGTTCCGGGACGTGTAACGACATAACAACTCGCAGTCGGTAATGTGACATTCAATTTTCATACGTAACGTCACAGGTTAGGCTTCGGGGTGAACGTTATAATAATCGCCTTTGAATTGTGTGGGGAGTAGCTGGAAATCATTGGCAGATACGACATCGTAATTGTTTTTGTGCGTCTACTCATCATGTTTTAATATGAATGACAGATGCAACATTATGGAAGTGTCCAATATTAGATTATCTGCTGAGGCCAAATGATTTGCAGCTTGCACTATGATACTATTACTTAAT
>NC_137019.1:23589457-23724457 GCF_032717465.1 Coenobita brevimanus | reverse complement strand
CAACATGGAGCTGTGCAAAAGCCAGTCTTCCTGCACAGTGCTGGTCCATCAGCTGTTCCTTCTGAGCTGGGATGCGATGGTGTATTCCAGCGCGATGTAACCTTCTCCTTACAGTTCTGGCTGACACTTCTAACTGCAAGTCATGCCTTATTGCCGCTGCGTTGGTAAGGGGGTTAGCTTCCGCTGCCACAATAATGTTCCCATCCTCTACTGGTGTCGTCCTCCTTAGGGCTCCTGTTCTTTCTAAGAAATGGAGTTTGCTGTAAACCCAACGAGGTTGTGATGCATTTATTGAGGTGTTCTCAAACGTTACTATTATAGCTTGCATGGGTCTTTCCTAATGACTATGTAAGGTTTTAGTGCATCCGTCCGACTCCGTGAAACCTGAACTATCAGCATATGCAGTATCGTTTCACGGGGCAAACGTCACTCTCTCACCTTGTCAGAGCCACTCAGCGGGGAGATGTTGCAATATGCAGGTCGCTTGGTTGTATCAGTCTCGACGAATGGACTACATTACTACACGTGCTAACACTGTCACCTCCATAGCATCCACGAGAGTTTGACAACACACTGTTAATCAGTTGGGACAATTTCTTTATTGATATTACCGACAGAGGAACGTGTGAACAGAACTGGTTATATTACTCTATACACCCACACATTTTCTCATCCTTTATCTGTTTTATCAATGCTCACCCCTATTTCGCTAACACAGGTGGAAGAGGAATCACGTAACATAGATATGTCGCATAATACGAATCTTTTTGTAATGTTAATGGATCCTAAACGTAATCGATAGTTTAATCACCAGTTATGCTTAATGTGTAAAACAATGATATGGATTTGTAGTCAAAGGGTATGTGGAAAAACTAATCATCTCCTTTGCATTTCATATAACATGGTCATTTGAGAACGGGAGGGTGGGAGAGATGATAAGGTTATCAGAAGACTAAAGAGGAAGCCAGAGCTACAAAGCGTTTTGCTCACGTCTTTGCTACAGCCAGGTTCGGATGCTTTAAATAAACATAGAAAACATGTAAATATGAACTACTACTGTACTATAATGTTACTGTAAGTCATACGTTACCGTGAACAACAATTAACCATCATAGCACGCTTAACAGCTTAACACAGACCCTTCTTTACTCCAACCCCATTACTGACAGGACTAAACCTCTGATACCCTACACTACCCCACCACCAACCAGTAATGCAGGTCACAAGACAGTTGTTGATGGTTGTAGATGTAATCTCAGATAATATGTATTTTCGTAGAATATGAATATCTGTATATTGAAATTTTCACTATAATAACTGTAACCTCATGGGTAAAATATTTATAACTGTTCACATACACTGTATCTTATGTATACTGGCATGGGCGTCCGGAGGGGGAGGGGGCAAGGGAGGGCAGTTGCCCCCCCTTGGAATTTGACGGCTTCAGTTCTTGTTCAAGGATGATTGAGTGATTTGAGTCGATTCATGAATTCTGTCACTATGCATTTGATGTAAGTCACGGTACTCATGTAAGTAAATGCCTTTGCCTATTTGGAGTGTGTGCATTTTGATAAAACTGCACATATATGTATAATTTCTCTTATTTTGCCCCCCCTTACAAAAAATCCTGTGGACGCCCCTGTGTACTCCTGCTATAACAAATCCAAGTATGCACATAGCACTTAAAGACCTTACGCAGGTCGTTTATGTTTCCGTTGGTGTTCCACCTCGTAATCCACTTGGCGACGATCCTTGGTGCCGGGCCAAGTCGCTAAGCTATAGCACGTATAGACAGCCCACTATCGCGCAGAGCGATGATGCTGCCTCTCAACTCCAGGTTTTGCTCCTTCCTGTTCATACCGTATTTTCCCGGGGACTGGTAACCCCCAGATCCGTATGATACAAAGAAATCTCGGATGATTTCCTCCCTCCTTCCCTCTCTATCAGTGTCAGACACGCGAGTCGAAATTCTTGATCTGATGCAAACGTTTCTGGCATCATTAACGCTGAGGCTACAGAAAGTGATTGTGAAAAATGGTGGGTGGACTGGATATTGCGTATGGTAATAGTAAATATCAGAGCAACTGAGTCATTCATCCCCTTCAGTGTTTTTTATTACGATTATAATATTATTAAGAGAGAAAACAATATACTGATTTCACTTTACTAATCATAATTTAAAATAAGACGCTTATCCACGTTCTGGTCGCATCAGTCACTTATGTGATTAACCCGTAGCTTAGACAAAATGTAAGGAGACCCGACCATCCGTGTGTTTCATAGCTTACTCTCGGGACACAGGTGTGCTATACTTTAATCATCTATTTAACTACACAAGTGTAGTTTGAAATTAAAACGTCAATTGCAATGGGCAAGGCATATTATAAAATGTTACCTCTCAGTGTTTCCTAGCTATGAGTATGCAATTATGGGATGTATTCTGGGTTAATATAATACTGTGTTGCCTAACCACATTAATTCATGTGACATGGGAATAACATAATAATAAAATCGCTAGTCTTTTTCATATATAGAAGTATGTGGATTACATATTTCATGGAAATATTGGTCGTGATTTTAATGAGAGAGGGAGACGCTCCGTCAATGTCCGTTACCATGCCTTAGGTGTATACTCTCTCTCTCTCTCTCTCTCTCTCTCTCTCTCTCTCTGTCAGTGTGTGTGTGTGTGTGTGTGTGTGTGTGTGTGTGTGTGTGTCAGACACGTGAGTCGAAATTCTCGAACTCTGAACCCAGACGCTTTGGCGTTTGCAGTGCTAACTGTATTACCAAATTCTGACCGGAGCTGTACCACTTCTTTTATGAGTAACTGTACACACATGAATCAATGGAAGCTTTACTCTGTCTGTCTTGTATAATTTATTTTGCTAGAGATAAGCATATTATGGCAGTATATATTACAATACATATTAGTTTATTGCATTTTTTATTTTTCCTACTGAAAAAGCCTAGGCCTATAGCTTTCCAGAAAATAGGAATGAAACGAAGGACTTGCAAACCAAATCCACATAACGGTTTCAGCACCTGCATGTGTGTGTGTGTGTGTGTGTGTGTGTGTGTGTGTGTGTGTGTGTGTGTGTGTGTGCCCGCGCGCGCTTGGAAAAGCGAGAGAAATAAGTGACTTTTTGTAATCTTGTGTGTGTGCTTGAATCATCAGGTGTTATCTGAAGTAGCTACTACACAATCAGCTCGTGTACGAAACATTTCGTCCATACGTCCGTCTGAGCATAGTGACTAAAAACGATGATTCCACCACACCATGTAGACCTATATATCCTTTATTTCCCTTCATATGAGTAACTGGGTGAAAATTTTTAAATGATGTAACCATATGTTTCAGAATAGTCATATTATAATGCGAATAAGTCACTTTTCACATCCATACCTATAACGTAATACTTAAAACCAACAGACCTCTGTATACAGACGTTTACGGCAAGTCTCATGGGCAACAAACACACGAGCACACAAGTTATGAACCCTTGAAGCCTGCGCTATGAGTGCTTTGCTACGTAGGACAAAGTTTTTTGCAAAATACTGCACGTTTTACCTTACACTTAGATTTGTAAGCCATGGAAAGGAAGTAAACAGACTAACTTCAAAAGTAAGATTCAAAGAAGCCACATCACATCAGGCAACGCATTGCATAACGTTACACTGTGTGTGTGTGTGTGTGTGTGTGTGTGTGTGTGTGTGTGTGTGTGTGTGTGTGTGTGTGTGTGTGTGTGTGTGTGTATGTGTGTGTGTGCTTTGTAACATCAAACTCCAATTCAGTAATTCTTTCTTGAAAATAATTTATCATTTATCGTCGGAGATGGTTCACCCGCTAGTCATTTTCAGCATCTCAGCATCGTCCTGGAGAGCACTGGTCCCCTCACAACCATGATTGATCTACTTTCCAAGAGGGACGGATGAAAAAACACACACAGAGCACGCATATCCACAATGAAACAACAAGCCATCTCCTACCCACGACGTCAGTTCGCTCACCTGTATGGCCGTGCTTAGGATCTTCATATCGTAACTCCAGTGTGTAGGAGTTTTCTCTCGCGTCCAATTGCTATGACAGTCTTTTGAAAGGTATGCAATAAAAATGAGTACTGGTACTGAATTATATGAATATATACTGTCACCTATGTATCTATACTTTGGTTACCAAGACAGAGAGCAAAAAGAGCAGAACATGACACAGATAGCAACGCTTCGAAGGATTCGCAATTTGTGTGTGAGTGCGTGTATTGCCCCATGATAATGAGAGTGGGGCGCCATCCGGAAAGGGTCTGGTCCTAATCTCCGGTCCCAACCCAGGTAGGCAAGAGACTGTGGTTTCCGAGTGTACAATTGCCCAGAAAAATTCGTTCCCTTACCACGCCGGCCCACCAACATTTTGTTTTGGTAACTGGATAGTACACACACAATCGAACGCATAAACACCTATCTCTTTGGCGTTAATTATGTTTATCAGATAACTACGTCTGTAAGGAAAGTCAGACCCATATTTTACTCAAGATATATCACTGCACAACGTGTATCGGGTCATATTTCTCTACACGCAGCAAAATTATAGACAGTATACTTTTATCCATTCTGTCGTCATCTTATTTCTCCATGGGAACCTGCTGCCACCACACCCTGTTTATTTATTATTAGAGTAAGGATATTTTCTATGTTTTTAGTCGTAATATATAGTAATGTTTTTCACTAACAGTTAATTTACTCCATTACAGAATTCTTCTTTCCTGTCCCTGAACCTGACACTCGAACAACAGCCCCTTATGATTCGTTTTTCAGGAGCTGAGTTCAAGGAAAGCTTCGGATCAGTCCTGGGGTTTCCGATGACAGTTAAAGGGAGTGGGAGGGCAGGGCATAGTAGGAGACGGTGTGGCTTGTACAGTATAATCATGGAATTAAGTTCGTGTTTTTAGTCACATTGCAACTATATAACACAGCAGCACATGACATGTTAGCAATTCACATACGGGTAACATCTTTAACAAGAGGAAAATGACATAGCCTCGCCGCTACTGACGACATGACGTCACACATCACAACCCCCAGCAGCGTTAAATAGACGGCGAAAACACACACACACACACACACACACACACACACACACACACACACACACACACACACACACACACACACACACACACACACACACACACACACACACACACACACACACACACTACGCTACTGCAGGCTAGGTAACCCATCTAAACCATCCACATCAAAGGTAAATATAAATCAACTTGCCCAGTGATGAATAATTCAGTGCCAGTCGAGCCTTTCTTTTGTGCTGAGGCCCTGGTCGCCGTAACTTAAGGCACTAATCCACATATTTAAAGACACGGTATTAAAACCATTAAATCTAACCTACCTACCTAGGTTATCTCTAAAAAAAATAAAAAAAATATCTATCGGCAAATACACAAGTAATCTGGCCTCTACCTAGGCTTTCCTTAAAAAAAAAAAAAAAAAAAAAAATCTACTATCCACAAATTTACTCAGTCTGGCCTCTAATTAGCCTATATCTAACAAAAAAATTTGCATCTAGCAATAAATATACTCAACTAACAAACATTCTTAGCCAGTCCATTAATATACAGATCATTTGGCTAAACCATCGCTCCTTCAGTGCCAGTGTGCCTTTCTCCGGGTCTAACTGTGGTCCTGGTAGCCGTAACGTAAGATACTAATCCACTTATCACACCAGACTGGCAAGACGTGCTCACACTAAAGCTGGACGCCTCAAAGAAACATCACGCTTGCAAGAATCAAACTTGAATGAGTTTTTGCTTTTAAAGTCAACGAAAAGTGGTTTTATTTACCTCTTCTGTCATTAGTGCCAAAAGTCAAGAGAGTTTTGTTTTAAATCAAGGGAAAGTGAGCTTATTACCCTCGTCAACGAAGCTTGACGGAGGTTATGCAATGATCCGTTTCTGTCTGCTTATCTGTTTCTATAGAGGATATCTCAAAAAGTTCTTATCGGATTTGTGACATCTGTTCGACAGTGGTCAGAGGGTCAAGAAAGAGCTGGATAGATTTTGTGGTGGACCCGGACCCGGCTGCACATAAAAATCCTAAATATTACTGACTCTGGGGAAGGCAGGCCTATACGCTCTCCGAGATTATGTAGCTTAACAGAGCATGCTATGACAGTAAAGTTAACTGACTGCCACAGGCATCCTATTAACGTCCTCTCAAAATGGTCAACCCAGTCCCCATTTGTAAACAGGAAACAGTAATGATAATAATATAAACAAAGACTATTTGCGATATACACGAAAATTTATGTATATAGGCTACGCTGTACCACACATAACAGCCTCTAGCTTCCTTGCATATTCAAATCTTATCGCTCCCACCGCTGCCCAAATATAATACACAGTAGTCTAGTATTTGTTGAAGACAAAATTCCTGGTCCAATCTTACGAGGAAAATAGACAAAATAACTGGTCGTGGAGTTCCCTGCAAACAACACAACAAATAAGGAGGAAGAAACAGGGAGAAAAAACCCCATAAAAGTTACAGGGAGGGAAAAAGAAGCTATAAAAGCTACAGAACGTGATAAAAATTTTCAAGTAGCTACAACGACACAAATCTGATATTTAAAAAAATAGTTAATATGGTAAAGGCTAAAAAAAAACAAAAAAACAATTGTTTCTTTACATTTAAATAGGCTGTGGTAAAAAGTGAGACGAAAGCTAGAGAAATGAGACACAAGTATTTAAAGAGTAGGGTATGTGAGGCTAACGAGATCTACAAAGAAATGCTAGGTAGCCTCCCTAAAACTTATTTTGCATCAAACCATGTAGAGAGGATAGACAGGGCGAAACTAACTAGGAGAGTGTATGTGAGTGAGGTGGAGGGGAAGGGGGAGAGGGAGGGGGAGACCTAGGATGAGATGGAGACATAGAGTAGAGAGGTATTTGAGAGAGGGGGGGTTTAAGTTGGGGGAAAGATAACGAAACGGCAGGGGACAGGGCAACATGGATGCGATTTGTTTGTGGCCACCCCTAACGGGATTAAGGCGTCTGGCTATAGATAGATAGATAGAATAGACCAAACCACTCTGTCAGCATTGCTACTAAAGCCTGCCCACTTAAATAGGTTCAAGGTAGTTGGGGTTACCTGCGTAGGTCAAATTAACGATGTCACCTGAGCAAATCATAATACAGGCCTAGTCTACACAGGTAAGGGTAGATTAAGTCATAAGCCAGGTTAGATAGCCCAGGTAACCCTTAGCCCCAGAACGCCTTACTTTATTCTTGCTTAGCCCCAGAACGCCTTACTTTATTCTTGCTTAGCCCCAGAACGCCTTACTTTATTCTTGCTTAGCCCCAGAACGCCTTACTTTATTCTTGCTTAGCCCCAGAACGCCTTATGTTGTTCTTGCCACCCTCAGGCAGTTTCAGTCAGCCCAGGAGTGACTATTGGTACTGGAGGGGTTAGATATAGGCCTGTATTCTCGTCGGGTATTTAGGCTTCCTGACACCTCTTTCTTAACGATTTATATTCCAAACTACTCTTTAATAGCCCCTGGTTTGATTATTAGATTTTCTTTCTTTTTTTTCAATATCGATTTAAACTGCATGAGTAACACAGAAGAATAGTAACGGAGCAGATCAGAAATAAATTGGTAAGGAATAGGTTCTAGGTAAGCTTCCCAACCGTACGAGAATATAGTAACGAAGCAGAATCAGAAATAATCGTCTGGTAGGAGCAAGCATACACTCATTGCTTCAACGGACTGAAGGGGTTAATTACACTACCACGAGACTATTTCATTCAGTGATTTAGTCCAACTCTAGCAGTGAAGGGATTAAGGACATTTTTTTTTTTATCTGCAAGGAATAAGGAACCAAAGGCCAGATGGCCGCAAACTGTTCCCTCCAAGAAATAATAAAAACAACAATCTTCATCTCGAAAAGCCTCTCGCCAAGCCTCTCTTCGACTGAATAAAATCGTCTAGCGGTATTAGTATTAAAACATAAGGCGTCATCGTATTGAATGGGTAAACTATCCCCCCCATTGTCTACAGAAAATGGAATATCATGGAATTTATCTGAACAAAAATGAATATATTAAATGTGTTTAACATATACTTCAAGGCTTGTGATATACTCGTAAGCTGCTGTACTCTCTTCACATCGACTTGGCCTAAATTTGCCATGTCTCCATCTTGAATCTGTAACACTGGCCTATGGCCCTAGTCACGAAGAACTGCTACGGAAAGGATGTATAGCCGGAACAGTCTCTCTGCCACTGATCAGTGTGAAATAAACTGCAAAAAGGAAAACGATCTGAGCCAAGGTAAGGTAAAAGGACTAAACTGCTGAACTAACCCCTTCAGCACAATGATCTATTTTTACTACTTGCAGCCAATAGTTTATTATAGACAGACAGATAAATAAATAGATTGATAAATAGATAGATAAACAGACAGGCAGATAGATAAACAGAGACAGATAGACAGTCAGGTACACAGATATAAATACACTTCCAAATCAGAGATAGTCCTCATTAACTGTTCATTTTGACAGATATTTGAGTTTACTAAATACTGTCCAAAAATAACAAGAATAAACTTATTAAACAGGTCATCGGACTGAAATGGTTGTCTCAGTTTCAATTGGTAATTTATACACGTGGGATTCCATTTAGTTTCGTCCGATCCGAAGCGTTCGTTCGTTTCGTACGTATTTCAAAATTTAAGCGGTTTTGCTCTCGAGCGTACATATATATATATATATATATATATATGTGTGTGTGTGTGTGTGTGTGTGTGTGTGTGTGTGCGTGTGTGTGTGCGCGCGCGCGCGCTCGTTTTAAGGCCCCTTGCATTTTATGGAGGGCAATGAAAATTTCCAGATAAGCCCAGATTAACAGAGACCACTAAAATATCTCATTATATGAACATTTTAGTTTTTCAATGTAATAGTCTTTCTCTATTTTCTCAACGTCAGACGATTTTATTCAGATTAGGGAAAACATCTCAATCTTTCCTGAGTTCAGCCCCTTGAAACAAATATATTCTGTTGGATTATTTTTGGTTTATCTTCACCTATATATTTCATTTTATTTCTACTTAATCGTTTCTTCCAGACGATTTTATTCACCTTGGAGGAGTCATAAGCTTCTCCTAAGCTAAATAAATCGTCTCAAGGTACTAATAATAATTAAGATAAAAGTAATAAGATGATAAGAAGTAATGATAAAGAAGAATGCATCACTGGAGAGGGATTGAACTCTTGAAAAGTGTAACAGGAACAAAAAATAAATTAATTCATTATAAGGTCACAATATCAACCATGCAACAATTGTGTGTGTGTGTGTGTGTGTGTGTGTGTGTGTGTGTGTGTGTGTGTGTGTGTGTGTGTGTGTGTGTGTGTGTGTTTTCGCCGTTTATTTAACGCTGCTGGGGGTTGTGATACGTGACGTCATGTCGTCAGTGGCGGCGAGGCTAGGTCATTTTCCTCTTGTTAAAGATGTTACCCGTATGTGAATTGCTAACATGTCATGTGTTGCTGTGTTGTTCAGTTGCAATGTCACTGAAAACACAAACTTAATTCCATGATTATACAAGCCACACCGTCTCCTACTATGTCCTGCCCTCCTACTCCCTTTGAGTGACAGGAAAATAAGAGTAAAAGTAGATGATGTACATTCCAATTTCCACTCAATTCACGGCGGCGTGCCGCAGGTATCAGTTCTGGTGCCAACCCTGTTCCTGGTTCATACTAATGATCTCTTATCTGTCACCCACAATCCCATCCACTCATATGCAGATGACTCAAGACTACATAGTTCATTTACACTCAGACACCCATTTACAAAGTCCAATATCTCTACCTCTCAACTCAGTACAGCCATCTTCATAAATCAAGACCTATCTACTATCAGTGAATGGGGTCAAAACAACCATGTCTCATTTAATGCTAGTAAAACTAAATATATACAATTTACTAATGGACAGATATTGCCAGATTCGTATATTACGTTCAGTGCTACTAATATTCCTATCTCCAAAAGTACTGATATTCTCGGCGTCTCACTTAACAATGCCCTCAGCTGGACCTTTCATGTTAGATCACTTGCTAAAACCGCCTCAAAGAAACTTGGATTATTGTACAGAGTCCGTAACTTCTTCACTGACGAGCAGTTAGCTATAATTTATGAGTCAAGTGCGCTCTCAGCTTGAATATTGCTCACCCTTGTGGAATGGATGTGGAGAGGTTGCATTAAAACAACTAGACAAAATTAAGAACAAAGCTGTTAGAATTATTAACAACCCTGCCATTACAAATAAACTACCTCCCCTACAAGTAAGAAGGAATGTTGCCTCCTTTGTATTATTTTACAGATATTTTTTTGGCAAATGCTCAGACGAAGTTGCGTCCATGGTGCCACCTCTCCACGCCTTCCCTCGTGCTACACGGGCATCTGGTAGCGCTCATGACTGGATTGTCACTCAGCTTTTTTTTTTTTTTTTTTTTTTTTTTGCCTATCGACCATTGGGGCCAGAGCCCCTGGTCATTAAGGCAAAATATATATATGTATATATATTGACATATATATACATATACATACGAACATATATATATACATACATACATACATACACACATCCATGCATATGAACATACACACTTTCATGCACACGTACATATATATATATATATATATATATATATATATAATAATTTTTATTTTATTTTATTTTTTTGTAGTTTTATTTTTATTATTTTTATTTAGTTTTTTTTTTTTTAACCTTATATTACTTATAATCAAAAATACCTAATCTAAATACCCTAAAACTAACCACCTAACAGACAAATCGCTAACCTATACTAAGTCCTGAGAGACAAATAACTAGACCTACACTAATGTTAAAAAAGCCTCGACCAAGAGAAAGCCATCGACTGCAGATATGTAATGCCTTTCTACATGACATACCTGCACTCATCACCTGGTGACTGTCAGTCGAGGCACAACCTAATATAGGGGACATCAATATATGAAAGGGAACCAGACGAGTCAGGAACATATTCATATACGTCAGCTGTCGGCCCTACTTAGAATAACTTAGGCAAGATAGTATAATGTATTTACATAATTTGTACAAAAAGTGAAGAACCTCGCCCAGCAGACCACCATCGACTGCAAGTGCTCAATACCTTCCTATATTGCACACTTGCACTCATCAGCTGGTGACTGTCAGGCGAGGAACTTGGCTTAATGTAGGAGACATCTATATTCGAAATAGATCAGTGGGAGGAGGAACTAGTTAAAATATGTCAACTGTCAACCCTAATTAATATTACAATATATACATATTTACCGTTGATAAAAACCATAACCACACAGTAAAAAAGTCACATCACTCTGATCAGTCCGGTCTCTCTCAAGAAAGCCATCAATTTATCAGTCATAACAATGTCCCCATCACCCAGGATGGTGGAAAGGGTGAAGGGGACGTCTGCTGCGCCGCAGTAATTTATAAGTGGAGTGCGTTCACGAATAAATCGCCGACAGCGCAGGATGATATGACTGATAGATAACACCGCATCACAGATATCACAGTGCGGTGGGAAGCGTCTTTCCATAGAAGGTTTCATATGTGCTAAAATGGTGGCATTGAGACGTAACCGTGCCAACACTTTTTCTTCCAGGCGACTGTGGCGGTTGGCGGTGTCCCAGTGGCCCAGGTACGGCTTACAAGTTGGAATATTTAGTCTGGTCCACTGACCTTGCCACAGAAGATTTATTGATTTCTTTCCGAGAGAGAGACTCGACCGTAGATCACGAGGTACAGTCGCCAAACTTTCCACCTGGGCCACCTAGCCGCGAGGGGTGGGTAACGGGTGCTGGCAACAGTGTATCTGTTTGTTCGTGTGTACATGCACGACGAAAGGTCGGATCATCGACTGTCGTCTTCCATAGTGAACCTAAGTCAGAGTTCATCCCAATATTCAGTCGACAATTTTTAGCCAACAGAATTTCAAAGGAACTTCTTGAAAGTATTGGATAATGCGAGTATTGAAAACAGTAAGTAAAAAAATCTGAAAGACCGCATGTCCACATATACTACATATTTATAAACGTATTCTTTTTCATTATTACATGATAAACCCATGGCTAAAAATTGTCTACTGAATATTGGGACGAAGAATCGTCGTGTGACCGGCCCTTACGGTAGAAAAATAGATGCCGGTGTCTGTTCGTTTTGCATTTCGCTAGTCCTGGGCCGGTCTCGATTACCATTCTTGATCCAAGACATGATTAGATAAGTTAGGTCATTAGTCGTTACAGGATTACTCATTGGGCGGATAATAATTTAAACTAAGTAGAAGAGATAGGAACTGTAGATGTCGGAGATTGAAACACGTTCGTTGAGGCAGAATACTGCCTCGAGTCAGCTAGTCATAAGTCGACTGACGTGATGTGTCCACCCCTGAGTGTTCCAGCCTGTAATGATAATTTCATGTTCGTTATGTTGCATTTACCAGCCACATAAGTAATATCACAGGCAGTGGTGATATAAATATCCCAACAATTCATGATTCAATAGCAATTGTGCTTAAAATGACTGGAAGCTTTTGTATACTGTGATGGAGAGGTGGTGTCATCATCTTGCTATAATGTTGAGATAATGTTCGGTGAATAATCGATGAGCGTGTAAATGTGTGACCTCATACATAAGCGGCACTGCTCACAATCAGTTTTCCTTGTAATGTGTATTTCAGTCATTCGTTAGATGAATGGACTATACTTTAAAGGTGTGCTGTAATGACCATAGTCATGTGAAATATGATACAGTAAGTAATTATCAGAGCTGATATGATAGCCACATTCGACAACAATATGCACAAACTCTTTGCCTGTTGAAGTGACAGTATTTTAACCTCGTGGTGCACCAGAGAACACATAAAAACATCTACCTGAAGTACTACCAACTTGGAAAAAAGCAACCGTTAACAGTGTCTGAACATCATCCTAATGTTTATTGGTCAGTGTCATTCATGATGTGAATATGGCAGGTAATCTTACTTGTAACTGGACTTAGATGTTAGGTAAATGCATTCCTCTTCAACCTATACTGATAATGGTATCCAGTGATAACACTATGAAATGGAATGACTGATATAAGGAGAGAGTGCGCGAGAGAAAGGCTCGGAGCGATTCCAGTATATAGTGCATTAACATGTTATTGGAATTATGTAAAAACAACATAGAAAATAAAATGTTTAGCATTGTTAAGAATGCAGATATTTAGTAGAGTGGTAATGGATCTCAAAAACTAGTTCGGCAATTATTATCACAGGCGGTATGGATAACGTAACCTCCGCCCCCCACCCCCGTCCGGCGCCTGCCCTGGCCTTCACTATGCAAAGCTCCCCCCTTAGGCAGCTCTCCCACACAGGCGATATGGATAACGTAACCTCCCCCCCCCCCGTCCGGCGCCTGCCCTGGCCTTCACTATGCAAAGATCCCCCCTTAGGCAGCTCTCCCACCGGCTCGACCAGTTGCAGGAAACCTGTCGCATGGAATTGTTGCGTGCCACAGGTTAAACGGACCAAGGCCAAATAAGTATAGTATTATATATGCTATTGTATTATATAAAATAGTATAAATTTATATCATAATATTATATATATTACCTTACTATAAAATTAATATAGTAAAATTTATTTGGCCTTGGTCAGTGCGACCTGTGGCACACTACAATTTTCCGTGCAAACGCCTTCATGCAACTGGCTGAGCCGATGGGAAAGCCGCCTTACTCCTGAGACATTTTTCTCCCCACCCAAATCCTGAGAAAGTTTTCTCCCCACCCAAATCCTGAGACAGTTTTCTCCCCACCCAAATCCTGAGACATTTTTCTCCCCACCTAACTCCGTACTCAGCCATCAATGGGATGAACTCTGACTCTGACAGAGGTTCACTACGGACGAAGAGAGTTGATGATCCGAACTTTCGTCGAGCATGTACACACGAACAAACAGATACACTGTTGCCAGCACCCGTTACCCACCTCTCGCAGCTAGGTGGCCCAGGTGGAAAGTTTGGCGACTGTACGTCCCAAGTCTCCTCGAGCTCTACAGCCGATTTTGCAAGTAAGTCAGCCTGCTCATTGTCGTAGATACGACAATGACCAGGCACCCAGATCAGCGTGAATAACTTGTTGCATGAATGCAACTTATTAACGATGCGGCCCTGGATCTCGCGAGAGTCCGTAGTACAAGATGCAATTGCCTGAAGGGCTGATTTTGAATCTGAAAATATGACAAATGAGTCATGCCTAGAATTGAGAGCATAGTCTATGGCTTTGTCAATAGCAAAAAGTTCGGAGGTAAACACAGATGTATGAGTCGGCAACCGATACCTAAGTGCACATTCAGTCGACCACACACTTGCACCCACACATTCACTCGACTTGGAGCCGTCGGTGTACAATTGATGGGACCCCAAGTGACGAACAATGATGTTACGAAACAAGTGGTGGACCTCCGCCTCCGGCGCCTTGGCCTGTGGTGCTGGGAGCCATGAGACATCCACTGTAAAGCCGGGTGGCTTCCAAGGCGCTATCTTTTTAAACACCAACTTGTCACAGTCACTGGGGTCCACACCAAGCTCCTGAGTTAGTAAGTGGAGGCAAACGGCAAGTGGCCGACGCACCCCCGCAGAAGGTGGTGGTATTGACGCAGGGGGGTACAGGCCACATTGCCGATATTACTTTTCCTGAACGTCCTTACGCCGTAGGACAAGGCCAGGTGGTCACGGCGAATACGGACAGGAGGCACATTTGTCTCCACTTCCATACGAGCCACACGGGTACACCGGACGGCTCCAAGACACATTCGCAAACATTTATTCTGTAACACATCCAATCCTTTCAGCGTGGCATCGGATGCCGAGCCATACACCTGTGCACCATAGTCTAGCTTCGATCGAATAAGGGACTTATACACCATTAATAAAGATTTTCTGTGGGCACCCCAGGTAGTACCCACTAGGTACTTGAGGACATTTAACGGTTTATCACAACGAGCAAGCAAAGTATTAACGTGAAGTTTAAAATTCATTCTATGATCAAAATGTATTCCTAAAAATTTTACAGAATTTTGAAAAGGTACCGCCTGATTATCCAAAGTTAAGCACAAATTAGGTACGTTACGATTAGTGAAAACTATAGCGGCACACTTACGTACGGAAAACTTAAATCCCCACTGCAAGGCCCATTGATGGACGGAGTCAAGGGCTGCTTGAATCCGCCCAGCCGAAAATTGTGCATTACGAGAAGAGTGCCATATTGCACAATCGTCAGTGTAGAGCGAGTATTTAAGATTCCTCGGGATGGGAGCTGATGACAGAATATCATTGATCATAATACTGAATAAAGTAGGACTAAGCACACTTCCCTGTGGCACCCCGTTTTCCTGGATAAATATATCCGATGTTACGTTACGGGGCAATTTGACAGAGAAAGTTCTGTCCCTTAAGAAATTTGAAATAAAAATAGGCAAATTTCCTCTTAAACCATAAGCATAGAGCTTCATTAGTATACCATGTCGCCAGGTCATGTCATAGGCTTTATGGATGTCCAAGAACACCCCTATCATGAATTCTTTATTGGCAAATGCCTCTGCAATACAATGCTCCAAATTCATTAGATGATCTAGTGAACTTTTGTATTTACGGAAGCCACATTGTTGATCATTTAACAAATTCTTTGACTCTAAAAGAAAAAGAAGCCTATTGTTAACCATACGTTCCATGACCTTACATAGACAAGAAGTCAACACAATAGGACGAAATGAAGTGGGATTCATAAGACGACCAGCCTCTTTGGGTATCGGTATGACGTGTACAAAGTGCCATGAGTTTTGGAACATTCAAGACCCCCAAATCTCATTGTACAATGCTAACATCTTAATCAGGTTGTCCTGATTAAGATGCTGGATCATACCGTACGTGATGGTGTCTGGTCCAGGGCTGGTGTCTTTACAGGATTTAAGGGCAAGGAGCGGTTCATCTAGTGTAAACTCTTGGTTGTACGGGGAGTCTACGTCTTCTGTGGCAAAGTCTAATATCTGTAGCTCAGCCATGCGTTTATGAAGTTGAAAACGCGGGTCATAATTGGCTGAGCTACTTACATGAGAAAAACTCCTGGCGAGGATGTTAGCAACGTCCACGGGCTCGTCATAGGTGGTGTTATTCACCTGCAAGGTGGTCACAGGGAAGTATGGGCGTTTATTATTTAATAATCTTATAGTGGACCAGTCTTTATGTAATGGTGTTGTACGAGTCACCGTGGACACAAAGGACCGCCAGGAGTCACGTTTGGCCCTTCTTATTATTCTCCTTGCCTCAGCCCGTGCCTGTTTGTATGCAATAAAATTTTCCTCAGTGGGCTGACCATCAAAAATCCTGTATCTCCTATTGCGTTTTCTTAATGCTTGTCGGCAATCCGACGTCCACCAATGTGCTCTATGCTTCGCATGAACTGTAGAAGTCTTGGGAATAGCAGCCTCAGCTGCGTGTAATATGGAAGTAGTTATATTTACGACCTTAACATCTATGGTCTCCCCAGATATATCTAAATTGGCGATCCTTGAGAAGGATTCCCAATCTGCTTTCTTATAGTTAAATTTTGGAGGTGGAGGGTCCGAAATGATGTCGCGTGTATAAGAAAGACAGATGGGTTAATGATCACTTCCCAAGGTGTCGTCATATGGATTCCATAAAAAATCTTGATGTATACCAGAGGAGGCCAAAGATAAGTCAATGGCCGAAAAGTTACCAGTACGATCATCTACACGAGTCGCTCTACCATCGTTCAGAAGACAGAGGTTGGACTGTAGTATTAGGTCGGCTACTTGCTCCCCACGACCATCGATCCTCAAGCTACCCCATTGATAGTGATGGGCATTAAAGTCGCCCAACACTAACTTATTTCCAGGTAGATGTTCAACTAGTGAATTTAAAGCATCACTATCAATGGGGCCGTGTGGAGGACAGTACAGAGAGCAAATAGACAGATACGTGTTATTAAATTTTACTCTGCACGCGACAGCTTCCAGAGTAGAATTTAGAATCATTTCCGTTTGTGGGTGTGGATTGTGTGTGTATATGGCAACTCCATGACCTTCATATCTTCTATACGAGTGATAGTGTTTGAACTGTGGAGGATCAGGGTGATCCTCCAGGCGCGTCTCCTGTAAACAAACAATGTCTGGCCTGTGTATAGAAAGCAAGATTGCTATATTGTGTAACTTATTCCCCATACCTCTACAATTCCACTGTATTATAGTGAATGCGGCGGTTTAAGATTTTCGAGGGTGGCCAGTGTGCTTAGTTTTTTTATGCCCCCCGCGACCAGGTGAGTGGCTACCGGGGTACCTTTCCCGGTTCTTACTCATGGAGACCTCCATATTCTCATCAATTACAAGGCTCCCAGACTCCACCGAGGAAGAGCTATTCTTTCTCTCCCTCGCTGGACCAGGAGCGGGAAGGACATGAGGACGTGACTGTTTAGTGAGGGTGGTCAAATTAATCTTGTAAGACTTGTCTGGCTTCGATTTTGGCCGCACTGACTGCGAAGGAGCAGCGGCAGCCTGGGAGTAGGAAGTCGCAACAGGGATGTCCGTCAGAGAGTTGGAGCATACAGGAGGCTTAGACTGAGATGTAGGGCGTGGGGCATGTGGAGCGAATGTTAGATCAGTCTGTGTCTCAACGGTGCATATCACGGGTCGGGACACAACCGCCAATGCATAGGAGATATTAGGCTTGGGAGTTGCATGCAACTCCCTCGCCTTCTTCCTAGCATCGTAGAAGGAAATGCCCTGTGTTGCTTTTATTATGCAGACCTCCTTCTCCCCTTTCCACTTGGGACAAGCCCTCAAGGAAGTGGAGTGAGCATCCTTGCAGTGAAAGCAGCACTCGGTCTCGGATGTACAGTTGTCAGCAGAGTGACCTACAGCCGCGCACTTGCCACACACGATGTTGGAAGCCTGACAAGCCTTTTCGTGGTGTCCATAGAGCTGACATTTTGAACAACGAAGGGGGTTCGGGATGTATGGTCTAACATTTACAATTTCGTATCCAACCTTCACATTGGCTGGAAGAGATACTTTGCCAAAAGTGAGTACAACTGTTGTGGTCTTCGTCCTTATGCCTTCCGAAAATCTTGTGATGAATCTGGCCTCTATTACATCTTGCTGAGCAAGTTCCTGTACGATTTCTTCCTCCTCCATAAGCACAAGATCCCTGCAGGTGATAACACCCTTGCAGGAATTCATGGCGTGCAGGATCGTTGTTTGGACATCGTGACAGTGGAACTTCCTCAGTTTCAGCAAATCCTTGACCTGGGCAGAATTCATGGTTTTTATGAGAAGGTCTCCACTCGCAAGTTTTTTCACTTGTTCCACCTCACCTGCACACCCATCAATCACCTTCTTGATGATGAAGGGATTGAGGCTGGACAGGGGAGTGGAACCAACCGCATGAATCAGGACGAATGAGGCATTGTTTGCTTGAATGTCAAGGTGTGTACGTGTCTGGGGCCGTTCAATCTGGGGGCAGTCATTCCGTGAGACAGTCGGGGGTCGGTCAGGATTACCTCCCCCCCTGAAGGGGGGAGAGGCAGCAGTGGCGTCCGCCATAGTTACCACTTCCCCCTCACGGGGGAAGTGGGAAGAAAGAGAAAAACGACCAAGGGAGAAATTGCCCGGGGAACACACACCTAATCTGAGATTACCCTCTCAAACCACTCTCGGGAGGACGCGCCTGTGTATAACTCACACCCCAGAGCGATCAGTTGGGGGTACACTCCAGGGGCAAAGAAAGCAAAGGCAATCTCAGTAAGCAGATACAGACACCTACTATATCTCTAATAAGGGTAGGGAGGAATGTGAACGCTAGCTAACCTAACTTTAATCAGGGAAAGTGCAAAACTATTGCCGGTGGGGCAGCCCTAGAACTTGGAGGAGAGTTCAGTACACGTCTGTCCTCTCCGCAACCATCCATCAAAGTCCGTCACTCAGCCATATCGCAGAACTTCTGCCTATCAGAATTCTTTCATTCCCCGGACTGCACGTTTCTGGAACTCGCTTCCCTAGAATTGTTTCCCTACAAAACTTCAACCTACAGCTGTTAAGTCTAACTGTTACATATATTTTATGAACAGAGGACACCAGTAATCTGGTGTATGGATTATTTTTTTTTATTTATTGTTTTCCTTCCTCTGTTCTGTTATTTAAAAAAAAATGTTACCGGGAGCCCCAGGACTGATCCGAAGCTTTCCTTGAAATCATCTCCTGAAAAATGAATCATAATGGGCTGTTGTTCGAGTGTCAGGTTCAGGGACAGGAAACAAGAATGCTTAATTTGAGTAAATTAACTGTTCGTGAATAACATTTCTACTAGGGCAAGAGTCAAGGATACTGAAATGAGTTCTGCTAGGAACAATATCACAGGACTTACAATGTTCCCGCACTGTTGAATAAGGAGGACTGAGCAGTGGGTGACCCGTTCTGGCAGATTAACCTAGTTTTTTTTGTTTTGTTTCTGGCCTATCGACCATTGGGGCCAAAGCCCCTGGTCATTAAGGCCATATATATATATATATATATATATATATATATATATATATATATATATATATATATATATATATATGCATAAAAACATATATACATATATATACAGACATATATATATATATATATATATATATATATATATATATATATATATATATATATATATATATATATATATATACAGTATACATACATACACACACACACACACACACACTTAGAAACAAGGGTGGAGGAAAAAAGCATTAAAAAGGAGGTGAAAAGAATAATCCAAAACAATCCAGAGTTAGTCAGAGATTCAGTAGAGATAAACAAATCAATAGTAATCACTGGTATAGAAGAGGAAGAAGTTAAAAACAAGATCACAAGAGATAAAAGGGAGATGGCAAATGTAATGAGCTTACTGAAAGAAGTATCAGAGGAAATCTGTAGTAAAGACATAGAGGAACACAAAAGGTTAGGGAAATACGAGAAAAGCAAGACAAGACCTCTAAAGGTGACTTTCCAGAGTGTAAACACTGTAGAAGAGATACTAAAAAATGCAAAGAATCTTAAGGAAAAAGAGGAGTTCAAAAATGTATGGATAAAAAGATGCCTAACACTAAAGGAACTGGAATTGCTGAAAGAGAAAAGGGAGGATGCAAAAAACAAAAAATGAGGGAAGATCAGAAGAGGAGAAGAAGAAATTTTTTTACAAAGTAATAGGACTGCAGGTACGAAAGTGGTACACAAACAGGATGGAAGAAAAAGGAGGAAGGTAGTAGAATCATGTCATGACAAGTTTAAAAACAAGATGATAAAGTTGATGTACTCAAATGTGGATGGAATGGTATCTAAATTACTAGAGATGAATGATTATGTCAGAGAAAATGAACCACAAATAATATGCCTAACTGAAACAAAATTAATACCAAGGATATCAAATGACATACTAAACTTAGAGGAATACAATATATGGAGATGAGACAGATATTTAAAAAAAGGAGGAGGAATTATAATATTAACTAAGAAAAATCTAAAAGTCAAGGAAATAAAACTAGATATACAATCACAAGTAGAACTGATTGCAGTAGAGATCGACACATCTGAAGGTAAAGTAATTGTAGCCAATTTGTACATGCCACCCAGGTCAAACACATAGGAAAGAGACGAATATGAGGACCTGGCAGAGAGTACAATTCAGAGTGTAAGATCATTGCTACATAAAATGGAAGAGAAATCGGAAAGAATTATACTAGCTGGGGACTTCAATACAAATATAAATTGGAATACTCTAGACATAAATAGCCAAGAAAGCTGTTGGGACCAAATGCTCCTGGATCTCGTACAAGAGTTTTTCTTAACGCAACATGTGAGGGAAACCACCAGAAAAAGAGGACTTGATGTACCTTCAGTGCTAGATCTAATATTTACAAGGCAAGAAAATGATATTGACAGTTTAATATATCACCCTCCACTCGGCAAAAGCGATCATGCAGTACTAAATTATAACATCAGGATAGCATATGACATAGTAAACGGCAATGATAGTTACAAAAAGAGCCTAAACTATAAAAAGGGAAATTATCAAGACCTAAAGAAGTATTTCTTAGAAGTTGATTGGGAAAATGAGCTTAGAGGACAAGATTTAAATGCTGTATATAAAAAATTTTGTGAATTTTATGAAATAGGAGTCCAGAAGTACATCCCACAGCACAAAGAAGCAGATAAGAAAATACAGAAATGGTTCAATACAGAATGTAAAAAATCAAAAGAAAGAAGAGATTTGTTGTGGAATAGATACAGAAGACACAATAGTAAAAGGGCGTATAATAATTACAAACAGGCAAGAAACGACTATACAAGAATAAAGAGGGAAGCCCAAAAACAGTTTGAGGAGGATATAATAAATAAAAGTAGTGATCAACCAAAGCTGTTTTACAGCTATATCAGAAGCAAAACCAAAGTAAAAGATATAATACAATCCATTACGGACAAGGGAATCACTTATACACAAGAGAAAGATATTTGTGAAGCACTAAATAAGAATTCCAATTAGTTTTTACAGAAGAAAAAAATTTTAAGAGGGACTATGTGGAACACGCATGTCCACACATACTACCAGATATACAAATAGCAGAAAAAGTAATACAGGAGGAGTTAAGTAGATTAGACAGAGGAAAAGCAAGTGGTCCTGATGAAATTTCATGTTGGGTATTAAGAGAATGTGCAAAGGAGTTATGTAAACCATTATTTTTAATTTTCAAGAAATCCTTGAGTCAAGGTAAACTACCTGATATTTGGAAAAAAGCAAATATTGTCCCCTTATTCAAGAAAGGAAATAGACAAAATCCACTCAGCTACCGACAAGTATCACTGACCAGTGTTGTAAGCAAGGTATTAGAAAAACTTATAAGAAAAGCTTGGGTAAATCATCTAGAAGAACACAGTATGATAACAGAAAGACAGTTTGGTTTCAGAAAAGGAAAATCATGTGTTACTAATCTGTTGAGCTACTATGACAGAGTAACAAACACAATACAGGAAAGGGAAGGATGGGTGGACAGTATCTATTTAGATTTCAAGAAAGCTTTTGAAACAGTACCACACCAAAGACTTTTATGGAAACTGTACCATCAAGGAGGAATTCGAGGCAAACTGTTTTGTTGGATGCAAGACTTTCTCATAAAAAGAGAAATGAGCACAGTACTAAGAGGAAACTACTCATCATGGAAAGAAGTGACTAGAGGAGTACCACAGGGTTCAGTGCTGGCACCAATCATGTTTTTAGTGTATATAAATGATATAAACAGTAACACTGGAAATGAGAGCTATCTGAATAAGTTTGCAGATGATGCAAAAATACAAAGGAGAATTGCTAACACAGACTCTTGTAAAGAGCTGTAAGAAGAACTAAATAAACTTCATGAATGGAGTAGTACATGGCAAATGGAATTCAATGTGGACAAGTGTCATGTAATCAAGTTTGGTAAAAGTGGAAAAAGACCTGATTGGGATTATAAGTTAGGAAATAAAACCCTATACACATCAGAAAGAGAGAAAGACCTAGGTGATTATCAATAACAGACTATCTCCGGCTGACCACATCAGCGAGAAGGTAAGGAACATGTATACACTGCTTGCAAATATGAGAATAGCATTCACATACATAAATGAAGACATGCGAAGAAGGATAATAACATCATTCATTAGACCAACCCTGGAATATGCATCAGTAGTCTGGAGTCCTCATCTCAAAAAGCACATAGACAAGATTGAAAAAGTTCAAAGGGCCGCTACAAGATGGATACCAAGCTTAAGGGACCTAAGCTACGAAGAAAGACTAAATAAACTGAATCTACCAACACTACAGGAGAGAAGGAAAAGAGGTGACATGATAATGCTATATAAATGCATATCAGGAAAGGAGAAAATAGACATAAATGATTACTTAACATATGGAGAAGAATCAGCAAGAGGACACTGCAAAAAATTGCATAAGAAGAGAGGTGATAAAGACCTAAGGAAATTCAGTTTCCCAAACAGAGCAATTGATCAATGGAATGCACTACCGAATGAAATAGTGTGTGCCAAAACAATTCCCAAATTTAAGGATATGTACGATTAATATGGTTTAAGACACGGGACAGTACGAGCTTGACTCATTCCTGTAAAGATATAATTAGGTAAGAACACACACACACACACACACACACACACACACACACACACACACACACACTTCCATGCACATATAGATACACACTTTCATTCACACGTACACACACACACACACACACACACACACACACACACATATATATATATATATATATATATATATATATATATATATATATATATATATATATATATATATATATATATATATATATATATATATAATAATCTTTATTTTACTTCTTTGTTTTTTATTTTTATGATTTTTTATACTTTTTTTATATTTTTGACCTTACATTATTCATAAACATAAATACCTAATCTAAAGACCCTAAAACTAATCACCCAGTTAGACAAATCGCTAACCTATACTAAATCCTACAGAGGCAAATAGCTAGACCTACACTAATGGTAAAAATACCTCGACTAACAGAACACCATCGACTGCAGATATGTAATGCCTTTCTATATTACATACTTGCACTCATCACCTCGTGACTGTCAGTCGAGGCACAACCTAATATAGAGTACATCAATATATGAAAGGGAACCAGACGAGTCACGAACATTTCCATATACGTCAGGTGTCGGCCCTAATTAGAACAACTTAAACAAGGTGGTAGAAGGTATTTACATAACATGTGCAGAAAGTGAAGGACCTCGCCCAACAGACCACCATCGACTGCAAGTGCCCAATACCTTTCTATATTGCACACTTACACTCATCAGCTGGTGACTGTCAGTGGAGGAACGGGGTTTAATGTAGGGGACATCAATATTAAAAACAGATCAGTGGGAAGTATGAACTATTTTAAATGTCAACTGTCAACCCTAATTAATAGTACAATATATACATAATTACAGTCGATAAAAAACAAAACCATATAGTAAAAAAGTCACATCACTCTGATCAGTCCGGTCTCTCTCAAGAAAGCCATCAATTTATTAGTCATAACAATGTCCCCATCACCCAGGATGGTGGAAAGGGTGAGGGGGACGTCTGCTGCGCCGCAGTAATTTATAAGTGGAGTGCGTTCACGAATAAATCGCCGACAGCGCAGGATGATATGACTGATAGATAACACCGCATCACAGATGTCACAGTGCCGTGGGAATCGCTTTTCCATATGAGGTTTCATGTGCGTGAGCATGGTGGCATTGAGCCGTAGTCGCGCCAACAATTTTTCTTCCAGGTGACTGGGACGGTTGGCAGTGGCCCAGTCGCCCAGGTACGGCTTACACGTTCGAATATTTAGTCTGGCCCACTGACCTTGCCACAGAAGATTTATTGATTTCTTTCCGAGAGAGAGACTCGACCGTAGATCACGAGGAACTTCCCAAGTCTCCTCGAGCTCTACAGCTGACTTGCAAGTAAGTCAGCTTGCTCATTGCCGTATATGCGACAACGACCAGGCACCCAGTTCAGCGTGAATGACTTGTTGCATGAATGCAACTTATTAACAATGCAGCCCTGGATCTCATTCGAGTCCGTAGTACAAGATGCGATTGCCTGAAGGGCTGACTTCGAGTCTGAAAATATAACAAATGAGTCATGCTGGGAATTTAGAGCATAGTCTATGGCTTTGTCAATAGCAAAGAGTTCGGAGGTAAACACTGATGTATCAGTCGGCAACCGATACCTGAGGGCACAGTCAGTCGACCATGCATTAGCACCCACACATTCACTTGACTTGGAGCCATCGGTGTACAATTGGTGGGACCCCAAGTGACGAATGATGATGTTACAGAACAAGTGGTGGACCTCCGCCTCCGGCACCTGGGCCTTTGGTGCTGGGAGCCATGATACATCATCAGTAAAGCCGGGTGGCTCCCAAAGCACTATATTTTTAAACACCAACTTGTCACAGTCACTGAGGTCCACACCAAGCTCCTGAGTTAGTAAGTGGAGGTGAACAGCAAGTGGCCGACGTCCCCCCAGAAGAAGGTGGTGGTATTGACGCAGGGGGGTACAAGCCACATTGCCGGTATTACTTTTCCTTGATGTTCTGAGGCCGTAGAACCAAGCAAGGTGGTCACGGCGAATACGGAGGGGAGGCACATTCGCCTCCACTTCCATACAAGCTACGCGGGTACACCGGACGGCTCCAAGATACATTTGCAAACATTTATTCTGCAACACATCCAATCCTTTCAGCGTGGCATCGGATGCCGAGCCATACACCTGTGCGCCATAGTCTCGCTGCGATGAAATGAAGGACTTATACACCATTAATAAAGATTTTCTGTCAGCACCCCATGTAGTACCCGCTAGGTACTTGAGGACATTTACTGACTTATCACAACGAGCAAGCAAATTATTGACATGAATTTTGGAGTTCAAATGACGATCAAAATGTACACCAAAAACTTTACAGAATTTTGAAAAGGTGCTGCCTGATTATCCAAAGTTAAGCACAAATTAGGTACAATACGATTAGTGAAGACTACAGCGGCACACTTAGGGACGGAAAACTAAAATCCCCACTGCAAGGCCCATTGGTGGATGGAATCAAGGGCTGCTTGAATCCGCCCAGCAGAAAATTGTGCATTATGGGAAGAGTGCCATATTGCACAATCGTCAGCGTAGAGTGAGTATTTAAGATTCCTCGGGATGGGAGCTGATGACAGAATATCATTGATCGTAATACCAAATAAGGTGGGACTAAGAACACTTCCCTGCGACACCCCATTTTCATCATCATCATCATCATTGCCAGACGCCATGTATCCCAAACGGGGTGGCCAAGGGCTTAGAGTTAATTGTTTTACAGGGAGGGGCACTAATCCTCCACCAACCCCACTTGACACGTAGGGAGAACGTTATGCCAACAGCATCTGGTGTTCCCAGGCGGTCACTCATCCAAGTACTAACCAGACCCAACGTTGCTTAACGTCGCTGATCGGACGGAAATGGTGTACTCAACGTGGTATGGCCGTTAAATATATCCGATGTTAGGTTACGGGGCAATTTGACAGAGAAAGTTCTGTCTCTTAAGAAATTTGAAATAAAAATAGGCAAATTACCTCTTAAACCATAAGCATAGAGCTTCATCTGTATACTGTGTCGCCATGTCATGTCATAGGATTCATGGATGTCCAAGAACACCCATATCATGAATTCTTTATTGGCAAATGCCTCTGCAGTACAATGCTCCAAATTCATTAAATGATCTAGTGAATACTCATTGATAGGGTTAGGCATATGACAGAAGAGCTAGTTGGAGAAGAACAAGGGGGATTTAGGAAGGGAAAAGGGTGTGTAGATCAGATATTTGTTCTAAGATGTTTAGTGGAGAAGCATCTAGAGAAGGGAAGGAAAGTGTATGCTGCCTTCATGGACTTGGAGAAAGCTTATGACAGAATAGATAGGCAAGGTATGTGGAAGGTATTAAGAATATATGGAGTGGAGGGGAAATTGTTGAGTGCTGTGAAGAGTATGTACGAGGGAGCTAGGGCTACGGTGCGAATGGATGGTGAGCTGAGTGAGTTCTTTGATCTCAAGGTGGGACTGAAACAGGGTTGTGTGATGTCTCCATGGCTGTTTAATATATACATTGATGGGGTTGTAAAGGAGGTGCAGGGTAGGGCAGTGGATGTGGGGGTGGCTCTAATGAATGAGGGTGAGATTTGGAAGCTTTCGGTGTTGCTGTTTGCTGATGATACAGTGCTGTTGAGTGAAGATGAATGGGAGTTGCAAAGGTTTGGTGAATGAATTTGGGACAGTGTGTAGGAGGAGGAATCTGAAAGTTAATGTAAACAAAAGTAAAGTTATGGTGTTTGAGAGGAATGAAGTCACAGAGTGTGCAGTGAGGTTGGATGGTGAGGATATGGAGAATGTGAGTGCATTCAAGTACTTGGGTAGTGTGATGAGTAAGGATGGAACTTTGGGGGATGAAGTGCGTGAAAGGGTACAGCAGGGAAGGAAGGTTGTTGGTACACTAAGAGCAGTGATGAGAAATAGGGAAGTGAGTATGGAAGTTAAGAAGTCACTGCATGATAGTATTGTGATCCCTACCCTGACGTATGGAAGCGAGGCATGGACCTTACAAGAGGGGAACAAGTCAAGAGTGAGAGCAGTGGAAATGAGTTACTTGAGAGGAGCATATGGAGTGACATGGAGGGACAGGTTGACGAATGAAGAAGTGAAGGAACGCTGTGGGGTGGATGTGGATGTGGTTGAGAAGATTAGGAGAAATACACTGAGGTGGTTTGGACATGTGGAGAGAATGGAGAAAGAAAGACTGACTAAGAGGGTGTATGTGGGTGAGGTGGGAGGAGGAAGAGGGAGAGGTAGACCAAGGATGAGGTGGAGGGATGGAGTTGAGAGGTATATGAGGGAGGGGGGGTGAGTTGGGGGGAGGGTAGTCAAATGGTGGGTGACAGAGCGACTTGGAGGCGTTTTGTCTGCGGCCATCCTTTGCGGGATTAGGGCGTCGGGCTATAGATAGATAGATAGATAGATCTAGTGAATTTCTGTATTTACGGAAGCCACATTGTTGATCATTTAACAAATTCTTCGACTGTAAAACAAAAAAAAGCCTATTATTAACCATGCATTCCATGACCTTACATAGGCAAGAAGTCAACACAATAGCTCGAAATGAAGTGGGATTCATAAGACGACCAGCCTCTTTGGGTATCGGTATGACGTGTACAAAGTGCCATGAGTCTGGAAACGTTCGAGAAGCCCAAATCTCATTGTACAATGCTAACATCTTAATCAGGTTGTCCTGATTAAGATGCTGGATCATACTGTACGTGATGGTGTCTGATCCAGGGCTGATGTCTTTACAGGATTTAACGGCAAGGAGCAGTTCATCTAGCTTAAACTCTTGGTTGTATGGGGAGTCTACGTCTTCTGTGGCAAAGTCTATTAATTGTAGCTCAGCCGTGCGTTTATGATGTTGGAAATGTTGGTGATAATTGGCTGAGCTACTTACATGGGAAAAACTCCTGGCGAGGATGTTATCAACGTCCGCGGGCTCGTCATAGATGGGGTTATTCACCTGTTCAGTGGTGATAGGGAAGTATGGGCCTTTATTATTTAATATTCTAATGGTGGACCAGACTTTATGTAATGGTGTTGTACGAGTCACCGTGGACACAAAGGACCGCCAGGAGTCACGTTTGGCCCTTCTTATTATTCTCCTTGCCTCAGCCCGTGCCTGTTGGTATGCAATGAAATTTTCCTCAGTGGGCTGACCATCAAAAATCCTGTATCTCCTATTGCGTTTTCTTAATGCTTGTCGGCAATCCGGCGTCCACCAATGTGCTCTATGCTTCGCATGAACTGTAGAAGTCTTGGGAATAGCAGCCTCAGCTGCATGTAATATGGAAGTAGTTACATTTTCGACCTTAACATCTACGGTCTCCCCAGATATATCTAAATTGGTGATCCTTGGGAAGGATCCCCCATCTGCTTTCTTATAGTTAAATTTTGGAGGTGGAGGGTCCGAAACGATGTTGCGTGTATAAGAAAGACAGATGGGTAAATGATTACATCCCAAGGAGTCGTCATAAGGGTTCCATGAGAAATCCTGATGTATACCAAGGGAGGCCAAAGATAAGTCAATGGCCGAAAAGTTACCAGTACGATCATCTGCACGAGTTGCTCTACCATCATTCAGAAGACAGAGGTTGGACTATAGTATTAGGTCGGCTGCTTGCTCCCCATGACCATCGATCCTCAAGGTGCCCCACTGATAGTGATGGGCGTTAAAATCGCTCAACATTAACTTATTGCCAGGAAGACGGAGGACGGTACAGAGAGCAAATAGACAGATACTTGTCATTAAATTTTGCTCTGCATGCGACAGCTTCCAGAGTACAATTTAGAATCACTTCCGCTTGTGGGTGTGATTTGTGTGTGTATATGCCAACTCCGTGACCTTAATATCTTCTATACGAGTGTTAGTGTCTGAACTGTGGAGGATCAGGATGATACTCCAGGCACGTCTCCTGTAAACAAACAACGTCTGGCCTGTGTAAGCAAAGCAAGATTGCAATATTTTGTAACTTATTCCCGACACCTCTACAATTCCACTGTAATACAGTGAAAGTGACGGTTTAAGATTTACGAGGGTGGCCAGTGCTCTTAGCTTTTTTATGCCGCCCGCCACCAGGCGAGCGGCTACCGGGGGACCTTCCCTGGTGCTTGCTTGTGGAGATCTCCATATTCTCGTCAATAACAAGGCTCCCAGACTCCACTAAGGAAGAGCTATTCTTTCTCTCCCTCGCTGAACCAGGAGCCGGAAGGACATGAGGACGTGCTGGCTTGGTGAGGGTGGTCAAATTAATTTTATCTGACTTGTCAGGCTTCTGTTTTGGCCGCACTGACTGCAAAGGAGCAGCGGCAGCCTGAGAATACGATGTAGCAACAGGGATGTCTGTCAGAGAGTTGGAGCATACAGGAGGCTTAGACTGAGAGGTGGGGCTTGGGGCATGAGGAGCAAATGTAATGTCAGTCTGCATTTCCACGGTGCACATCACGGGACGGGACACAACCGCCGAGGCATAGGAGATATTGGGCTTGGGAGTTGCATGCAACTCCTTCACCTTCTTCCCTGCATCATAAAGGAAATGCCCTCAGTTGCCTTCACTGTGCAGACCTCCTTCTCCTCCTTCCACTTGGGAAAAACCCTCAAAGAAGTGGAGTGAGCGCCCTGGCAGTGAAAGCAACATTCAGTCTCTGATGTACAGTTGTCAGCAGAATGGCCTACAGCCACACACTTGCCACAAACCACGTTCGAAACTCGACAAGTCTTTTCGTGATGTCCATAGATCTGACATTTTGCACAACGAAGGGGATTCGGGATGTATGGTCTGACATTTACAATTTCGTATCCAACTTTCTCATTAGCTGGGAGAGATACTTTACCAAAAGTCAAGATAACTGTTGCGGTCTTCGTCCTGATGCCTTCGGAGAATCTGGTAATAAACCTCGGCTCTATTACATCTTGCTGAGCAAGTTCCTGTACAATTTCTTCTTCCTCCATAAGCACAAGATCCCTGCAGGTGGTAACACCCTTGCAGGAATTCATGGAGTGGGGGATCGTTGTCTGGACATCATAACTGTGGAACTTGCTCAGTTTCAGCAAATCCTTTACCTGGGCTGAATTCATAGTTTTTTTTACGAGAAGGTCTCCACTCGCAAGTTTTTTCACTTGTTCCACCGCACCTGCACACCCATCAATCACCTTCTTGATGATGGACAGGGGAATGGAACCAATCGCATGACTCAAAACAAATGATGCGTTTTTTACATTGATGTCAAGACGGGCACATGTCTGGGGCCGTTCAGTCTGGAGGCAGCCCGTCCGTGAGACAGTCGGGGGTCGGTCAGGACTACCTCCCCCCCTGAAGGGGGGGGAGGCCGCAGGGGGGAAGTGGGAAGAAAGAGAAAAACGACCAAGGGACAAATTACCTGGGGAAAACACATCTAGTCTGAGATTACCCTCTCAAACCACTCTCAGGAGGACGCGCCTGTGTGTATCTCACATACCAGAGCGATCGGTGGGGGGTACGCTCCAGAAGTGAGTAAGCAAATGCTATCTCAGTAAGTAGATATAGACACCTACTATATCACTAATAGGCCTAGGAGGAAAATGCGATCTAGCTAACCTAACTTTATTAAGTCTATGTACAAAACTATTGCCGGTGAGGCAGCCCTAGAACGCTGGAGGAGAGAACCACGAATACACGTCTGTGCTCTCCACGACCATCCATCAAAGTCCCCGACCTAGGTGCTCGTCGATTCCGATTTTAAGAGAGCGAATCGTGCTTCCCACATACCCCGCTTGGCAACTGGGGCAAGTAAATAGATAGACAATCGAAGAGCACATGTCAGCTGGCATACGATCTTTAAAACGAAAGAAGTTACCAATTTTAAAGGAGTTCACAGGTATGAATCGGAATTCTTTATCTGGAAAAAATTTACATAGTGTCTTATCTAATGCTTGTTGCATCAGCTTAGAGATGCCACCAAGGTATGGAATACGTAAGTAAACGATCTCTTTGTTGACAGTGGGGACTCGTTGCTTCGGCTGGAGTTGACGATTAAGAAAATTATTAACTTGTTTATCAAACAAGTGGAAACTGTAACCATTATGGTAAAAGAAATTCCTTAAAAATGAGACTTCTTTGTGAAAATGCATATAGCTAGATGAAATATTGAAGGCTCGATGCAGCAGAGTTTTGATTGCATTGAGCTTGAAATTATAATGGCAGAAACTGAAGAAACTGGTACCCAGTCCTGAGAATGTGGGTTTCCGAAAAACAGAAAAAGCAAGGCTCTCTATTAAGGTCCAAAAAGGGGAGTTTCGAGTCCAATTCCGATTCCATTGTGAATGTGATATTCCTATGTTGAGAATTTATGTATTCTAAAAATTTGTCAGCTTGGCATTTGCTCCGAAAAAACACAAGTGTGTCATCCACATAACGTCTATATAAAATGGGTTTAAAGGAGGTAGGACAATTATTTATCCAGTTCATTTCATGAAAGCATAAGAATATATTGGCAAATATCGGCCCTACAGGAGAGCCCATTGCAACACCGTCTGTTTGTTTGTATAGTTCACCATTGAATACAAACAGGGGATCCTTTACGCAAGTAGCTGAAAGGTTTCTAAAGACAGTTTTGGTCATGCCATTATATGTACCTAAACCAGAAAATGCCAGTTTTATGCATATGTCAATAGTTTCGTTTAAAGGAATGTTCGTGAATAACGACTTAATATCATAGCTAAACATGAAAAGGGCATTCGGTAATTTGTAGTCAGACAGGGTAATTTGTAGTCGTTATTCACGAACATTCCTTTAAACGAAACTATTGACATATGCATAAAACTGGCATTTTCTGGTTTAGGTACATATAATGGCATGACCAAAACTGTCTTTAGAAACCTTCTAGCTACTTGCGTAAAGGATACCCTATTTGTATTCAATGGTGAACTATACAAACAAACAGACGGTGTTGCAATGGGCTCTCCTGTAGGGCCGATATTTGCCAATATATTCTTATGCTTTCATGAAATGAACTGGATAAATAATTGTCCTACCTCCTTTAAACCCATTTTATATAGACGTTATGTGGATGACACACTTGTGTTTTTTCGGAGCAAATGCCAAGCTGACAAATTTTTAGAATACATAAATTCTCAACATAGGAATATCACATTCACAATGGAATCGGAATTGGACTCGAAACTCCCTTTTTTGGACCTTAATAGAGAAAAGTGTAATGATGGCCTTGCTTCTTCTGTTTTTCGGAAACCCACATTCTCAGGACTGGGTACCAGTTTCTTCAGTTTCTGCCATTATAATTTCAAGCTCAATGCAATCAAAACTCTGCTGCATCGAGCCTTCAATATTTCATCTAGCTATATGCATTTTCACAAAGAAGTCTCATTTTTAAGGAATTTCTTTTTCCATAATGGTTACAGTTTCCACTTGTTTGATAAACAAGTTAATAATTTTCTTAATCGTCAACTCCAGCCGAAGCAACGAGTCCCCACTGTCAACAAAGAGATCGTTTACTTCCGTATTCCATACCTTGGTGACATCTCTAAGCTGATGCAACAAGCATTAGATGAGAAACTATGTAAATTTTTTCCAGATAAAGAATTCCGATTCATACCTATGAACTCCTTTAAAATTGGTAACTTCTTTCGTTTTAAAGATCGTATGCCAGCTGACATGTGCTCTTCGATTGTCTATCTATTTACTTGCCCCAGTTGCCAAGCGGGGTATGTGGGAAGCACGATTCGCTCTCTTAATATCGGAATCGACGAGCACCTAGGTCAGTCTGCCAGAACGGGTCACCCACTGCAGTCCTCCTTATTCAGCAGTGCGGGAACATTGTAAGTCCTGTGATATTGTTCCTAGCAGAACTCATTTCAGTATCCTTGACTGTTGCCCTAATGAAAATCTAAGAATTTTAGAATCTCTAAACATTTCTACTATATACTACGACTACAAAACATGGACAATATCCTTACTCTAATAATAAGTATACAGGATATGGTGGCATCAGGTTCCCATGGAGAAATAATATGACGACAGAATGGATAAAGGTACAAATAATTTTGCTGTGTATAGAGAAATATGACGCGATACGCGTTGTGCAGTGATATATCTGGAGTAAAATATGTGTCAGACTTTCCTTACAGACGTAGTTATCTGATAAACATAAACGCCAAAGAGATAAGTGTTTGTGTGTTCAATTGTGTGTATACTATTCACTGTTACCATAACAAAATGGTGGTGGCCCGGCGTGGTAAGGGAACGAATTTTTCTGAGCAACTGTGCCTCCCACACTTTACCTTAAATATGTGAATATATGAAAGCCCATGGAACATTTCGTGTTTCACTTTTCCTCTCTGGATTCCAGCATGTCTATAAATCACGCAGAGTTACATGATTTTACACACACACACACACACACACACACACACACACACACACACACACACTGGTGCAGTGGTAAACGTTCTCGCTTGCCAACTGGTGGACAGGAGTTCACGCCTCGCTCAGGTTGCGAAAAGTTTCACTGACGAAGTGGGTGGTTACTGTCCCCCTTGAGCAAGGGGACGGGTGTGTGCGTGTGTGAAGGTCACAGCCTTGCCCTTAGATCGGACTATATGAGCTCTCAGCTCCCTTCCGGGAGGGTAAAAGCTGACCATCACGACCATCAAGTGATCCTGACTGACCCGGTGAATTACACACAGCGTATTTACATAATTTATTTGTACACACACAATTGTCTATCTGTCTCTCGATCTATCTGTCTATCTATATCTATCTATTCATCTGTCTATCTGTCTGTCTGTCTATCTATTTGTTTGTCTATCTATCTATTTATCTATCTATACTGTATACAGAGGTTCTATCTATCTATCCTTCTATAATGTGTATAATACATCTGCTCTGTACTGGTGAGTTGCTTTGTTGGCAGAAACCGTTGGCAGAGAAGTTCATTATCTGCATAACAAGGTAATGGATATGCTGCATTTCATTGTAAAGATCCTGACATTGAAGTGAAGTTTGCTTTTGAGCTATAATCCTGCCCATTCTGGTTGGAAGTGATTCAAAGGCAGTGGTTCATTCTGAGCAATGACTTGCTGTGTTCTATATGTACACTACAGTCCTTAACTAAGCACACACCAACGAATAAGTAAGGTGCAACAAGTGAGGCCATATCTCTGTACTGTACACAGATTTGTAAATTGCTATGTTGTGTGTTGTGGGGACTGCTCGGGAAGCTTGTGCAAGAAGCAATGGCCATAAGGCAACTTAATTAAATTGATAATCAACCATACCCTCAGTGAATGCAAAAAAAAAAAAAAAATGAAGGAAAAAAAAAAGACTGTGAAGAATGAGTGAGTTTATGGTAAGTAGCAAATTTTGTAGGATAGAAAATGGTAACGCTGAGCCGTTCCACCAGTACACCAGAACTGGGATGCGTAATATATGGACTGCCATTTGTTTCTGGTAATGTATCACGGCATCAAAGAAAGAGTGCGAGATTCAGCCATATCCATGTAGGAATATTGTAGGATTATTAAAATTATCTTCATATATTAAAAATAATAGTCATGATAAAGAACCCATTTATTTTGGAATGAACTGTATGTTGTCATTTGAGGAACAACGTATAGTATTATAATTAACGGTGTTACCGATGTGCGAGACAGTGGAGAATAATAATATGCCAACACAGAGTTGGCAATCAGTGTATTACATGGAACTGGTGTTCGTAACTTTTGAACTCAGCCTCGTTGCAAGTTTCTTGCAAATATTTGCATTGTTAGAAAAGATTAATATAATATCTTTTTACTGGAAAATTGTTTTAGCTAACAGCGGTAACATGAAACTAATATATCAGTAGCGAAATTTTCCTGCAAAGTGTAAGGAATGAGCATCCTTACTGAATACTCTCATGTTCAAGCCACTGGCCTCTCGCCTGGAGTTTCTTTTAGCAGGCCAGATGTGTCTTCATGCCTGAAATTCATCGCTATTGCACCCAGCACAAACTATTGAAAGTGGCAAAATTATATCAGCATTTCCAAAAAAAATCTTTTAGTTTAAACTTTCTTTAACTTTCTTGGAACTAAATTTCTGATCCACGGGGGTGCCAGGACCAATGTAAAAAAAAAAAAAAAAAAAAAAAAAAAATCTCTCCCTGTCCAGGAAGTATTGTGAGTTTCTCTAACACAAAGTGTGAGTCCGATATATTAGCAATATGCCGAGAATCGAACCCGGGACTCTCAGATAAGGGCCAGGCAGCAATCCACTACACCACGACCTGGTTAAAGTTTTCACACATTGTCACAATCTTGTAACCAATGTCCCTCTGCCCCCCCTCCCGTGGGCATGAAGAGGATGAGATAACCCCCTGGCACTCTGGCATGTAGATGTTTTTAATCTATCCCAAGCACTTACAGCAAGTGCTAATACATTGGATTATTTTTCCTGTGTAAAGTGCAGGTTTCTTTCTGCAAAATGTGAGGTTCTGTGTTTCAGTATAGCAATGTTATATCGCTTACTACCAGCCCGGATCAAAGTTAGGCTCCTCATCAGTATTATGAAAGGAATCTCTATCATATATTATTCATATGAACATGATGGCTGGTGAATAAACCTTTTAGAAATCTTTCTTACCGTGAATGCAGGCACCACACTGCTAAATGATTTGGATAATACACTGAATTACAATTTCCCCGAAACATCAATACATCCCGGCACATGCGCATTTACTACTGATGGGTAAGGTGGTGGTTATGACGTTATAGCGAGCAATGATTTTCAATGGAATATTGTCGAAGAAAAATTTAATTTTTTCAAGACATGTAAGAGTTCTTCACAAAAATCAATACCCCTCTTTTAACTAAGAATATATACTAATCATTTGAGGCAGCTTTTGAAGTGCTCAGCCACAACACTACAATACCAGTCACCCAGAAGTGCGGAATATAATACTGATATCAACTACTGTTACAACATGATCTCAACACTGCAGAGTAGACAGTATCACTAACCTGTCTCGGTCTATGTAAACACTTCCAGGCAGAGGAGATGTTCAGAAACGTCTCATTCATATCAGGCAGGAACCAAACAGTAAATGGATCCATATAAAAAAACAACCCACAGAATTTTCTCTCTCCCCTTATGTTTTGGAAACATGATATTTACTCTTTAATATTTCATCCTTTAACCCACTCCGTCCCAACTAATTTTCCACCACTGGCTTCCCCCAATCCCGACCAGTTTTGGAAAAAAAAAATTTGGCTCAAACCTCCCGCTTTTGGTGAGAAACATCGAAAATTCTTAGAAAAATCGCTCACCTGAGGTTTAAAATAATCTATACATGTAGGAGTACCCCTTACCTTACTGGGTTATCTATCAGGCTGGCTCCAAAGAAAACGAGCTGTATGGGAGGGTAACTATTCCACACCATTCATAAATGGTATTTATTTATTTATTTGGTACAAATTTATAAATTTAGTACGAGAGTATATTGGTTATCACACAGTAATATAGGCAATATAGACATTGTTTCACTCACCAAACACATCAACATACCTGACCTTTTTTTGGCGACATTACCTGATCATCATTTCTGACTGTTTCTTTCTCTAAAGCTACAAAAAGTTTGTCCTCCAAATTGTCATCGATTGGGGAATCACTCTGGCCTTGGATTTTGTACCGTGGCACAACATTACTGGCCAGGTCACTGGTAACAGGTGAATTGCTGAGACAATGGCATGCAGGGGGGGGGAGGTCATGTGGGGTAAGATATTGTCCCTGCCTGGCATCTTGTAGAGGAAGGTGTCCCGTGTATAAGTACCAAATATCACGTGCAAAAATTGAGAATTGTGCAAATTTTGGACCTTGCAATTTATGCACATTTATATACGTCAACAGGATTGATAGTGACAAAACGTGTGGACGTATATATACGTCAGTGGGACACAGCGGGTTAAAACTACTATCTACTTAATGTATTTACCTGAAAATGTGGGGGAAAATGGATCGTTATCCCCAAGACAAAGAAAAAATATTGACTGAATATTTTCCTTCATCTAAAATCCGCCTCTGACAATACCTAGAATTATGCTTTGAGATGTAACTTCTTGAAACTTGCCACTTTATCTAACTGCTGGCAAAGGTAAACTACTGTATAGGTGAATTTTTTATTACCTTGCCTACACTTTGCAATGCCCTGTCCCCCAGCCCCAATAATGTGTGTGTGTGTGTGTGTGTGTGTGTGTGTGTGTGTGTGAGAGAGAGAGAGAGAGAGAGTTTCTGAATGACTCTATGAGGAGGTAAGTGTATGAGTTATAGTTGTTTGTGTTTTATGACAATAGAATAAAATATCAAGGCTAAAGCTCCACAAAACATGTTCACCCTAAACAAAATTGAACATAGAAGCCCATTGCCAGACTCGTGGACACATTGCATTTAAAAGGCTATGAGAGGTTATAGATTGTAGATATGAGCGAATGAGAACAGCCACCCCGGAACTGAGTACTTACATGAAGTACTGTGACTAGTAATAAGTGCTTGCATTAAGCAGAGTATGACACCCATGAAACATTCTCTTCCCTGGGATGGTGGATTCCCCTTTGAATTATGTTAAGTTTATTCCTCTCTCTCTCTCTCTCTCTCTCTCTCTCTCTCTCTCTCTCTCTCTCTCTACACACACACACACACACACACACACACACATATATATATATATATATATATATATATATATATATATATATATATATATACAGTCGCCGACAACTGAGTCTCGACACGTCTAGCAGTGTCTGGCAATATGACAATAAAGTGTTATTTCTCCACCGTAGAATTTCCGACATTCTCGGCGAGACATCGATAGAAATCTTGCAATGATTGGCCAGTAGCAAGTGATCAAGTATTATATTAATTGTTGATAATAATAATATAATAAACATTTCAATAGTGTTAACTTATATACTACATTTGTATGGGAAACTACTGACAACAATAATAACAGGGCAAACGTTATGCATGTCTCCATACGTAGGTGTATTTTGCTTTAAGCTACATAGGAAAGAAGATGTAAACATTGTGACATGGTATTAAACATCTGTAGGAGTACTGTAGCACTGCCTTAGCAACAACTGTATAAATTATAATGTTACAGTAAACATGAAACAACCAACAGAATTTGACAGGTCCTATATTTTGCATTTTCACCCTCTTTGTTAAGAACATGAGATGACAAATAATTACCATGTCACAGCACATCGAAGCAGAAGAAACAAGACTTGCATCTGAGTGAGTTAACAGGATAGACAAACATGAATTGTGGTTAGTTTGCATTTGTTTTCAGTTTCGGTGTATTACCAAAAAGTATATAAGGAATTCGTTCATATTGTTACTTTCTGTTTTGCCTATCCATGATGTCTCTATTATATGATGGTGTTGGTGGTGGTAGCTGTTGTGGCGGTGACGGGGATGGTGGTGGTAGTTGTGATGATGACTGCTGTGGTGGAAGTTGTGATGATGACAACTGTGCTGGTGGTGGTAATTGTGATGATGACAACTGTGGTGGTGGTAGTAGCTGTGGTGGTGATGATACTTATGATGATGATGATAGCTGTGGTGGTGGTGGTGCTGGTAGCTGTATGGTGGTAGTTGTGGTGGTGGTGGTGATGGTAGCTGTTATGATGATGGCAGCTGTGGTGGTGGTGGCAGTTGTGGTTGTGTTGATGTTAGCTGTGGCGATGGCGATGGCTGTAGCTGTGACTATGGTAATGATGGTGGTGGTAGCTATTATCGTGGTGGTGGTAGCTGTGATGAGGATCGGAGTGGTGGTGGTTGTTGCTGTTTGGTGATGGTGATGGTGGTGACGGAAGTGGTAGTAGTAGTTGTAAGGGTGGCGGTGGTGGTGATGATATTTGTTAGGTTGTTGTTGTTGGTGGTTGTGGTAGTTGTGATGATAATGGTGATGGCGGTGGTAGTAGTTGTGATGATAGTGGTGATGGTGGTGGTGGTAGTTGTTTTGAATCGGCATTCATCTGTGTAACTGTTTGTTGCACCAAGTTATTTAGTTCGTGTGTGCTTAAGAGTTATACACAGAGAACACAACAAGTCATAATTCAGAAAGAACCACTGCTTCAAATCACCTCCAACCAGAATGGGCCAGGTTTGAGCTCAAGAGTGAACTTCACCTCAAATATCATGATCTCTAGAGTGAAATGCAGTATATCCACTACCATGGTATGCAGATAATGAACTTCTCTCTTTGCCAGCGGTTTCTGCATGCAAAGGAACTCACTATACAGTGGATGCAATACATATATATATATATATATATATATATATATATATATATATATATATATATATATATATATATATATATATATATATATATATATATATATATATGAACGTATAAAGAAAGTGCAGAAATGTTTCACTGACACGATATCAACATATAATCGCAAGGGGATTTTAACTCGGGCTTGTAAGTAAAGAACAGTTAGAGTGTTGAGGCGACGCGAAACACACTTGCTGTTCGTAGTGGAAGTTTGGCTTGGACTGATAGCACAGGTGCTTGCTTACTCGCTCTGGCTGTCTTCTGTATGGGAGATGGGGGAGGGAGTTGGTGGGGTTGTGGTGGAGTAAGGGAGGAACAGAGGAGGAGTAACGTGGGGGCTGGGATAGAGGTGGGTGTGCTGAGGAGGAATGGTGGCAGGGAATGGAAGGGTCCAAGGAAATGTGAACTGAAAAATTAAGCTGAAGTTGAAAATTGGAAGGAATGACTGAGGTGAAGAGTTCGATGAATGAGGGAAGACTGTATTTTACTTGCAAGGGGGAGAACGGAGGCTGTATTTAAAAGGATAAGAAAGGATGTTACATGCGAGGGGGGGAGGGGAGGGAAGAAAGAAGCTGTTTGTGAGAGGTAGAAGGGTGGATGTATGTCAGAGGTGGGGAGGGATGACTGTATGAGTGACACCAAATCTATCTATCTATATACCTAGACTGCTTCCTCCAAGGAAAGGGAGGTAGCCGAGACAGGACGACACACTCCCCATTTACTCATCCATTCAAACACATTCATTCGCATCTTAGCCCCAAAGGAGAGAAGGGACAGATCATCACCGCATCACACTGCACGAGGGTCAACTGCGCAGTGCAATCAGTAACATCCGCAGCAAGGCCCGACAATAGAGCTGGTTTACCCCTGCCACATCATAATAGACCCATCCCCTTACCCTCACCTTACCTGACTAGCTGATCTGACCAAATGCAGGAGAATATTACCTCAGGGCTGCGTCATCATTTATTCATTCACAGTTTCTCTCCATTTATTTCTGTCACAAACAGCCACTCTTCCTTGCTCAACAGACATCCCTCTCACAGCCAGCGCTCTCTTCACACTGTCCACCCATCCTATTCGTGGTCTCCCTCTCACCCTTACACCTCGCACATCAGATCTAGTTATCTTTTTCAACAATCGCCCATTATCCATTCTCTCCATATGCCCAAACCATCGCAACACCCTCTGCTCAACTCTATCAGCTATCTCCCGAACAACTCCAGTTCTCCTTTGCACTTTATCATTTCGGACTCGATCCATATGCGTCACTCCACACATACTCCTCAGACACCTCATCTCCATTACATTCAAACTTTTCCTCTGTGCTACACCCATATTCCATGTTTGAGCCCCATATAACACAGTCGGTACCACAACACCCTCATACAGCCTTCTCTTTACATCCATTCTAAGCAAACGACATCTAAACACCTTTTTCATTCCTCCCACCACCTTTCCTACTTCATTTATTCTAAACTTCATTTCTGCATCTATTCTTCCATCCACAGCAACATGTGACTCTAGATATTTAAAACACTCTACCTCCTGAAGCAACTCACCATTCAAAGCTATATTCATCCCCCTACCATCTACCAACCTCATACATTTCATCACTTTACCCTTATTCTCATTTACTTTCAATTTCCTCCTTTCACACACCCTTCCAAACTCCTCTACCAACTGTCTCAATCTCTCCTCTGAATCAGCCACCAGTGCAGTATCATCTGCAAACAGCAGCTGCTTCAGATTCCACTCTCCACCATCAACATTCACCAGACTCAGACCTCCACCTAAAACTCTTGCGTTCACCTCCCTTACAACACCATCCATATAAATATTAAACAACCAAGGCGACATCACACATCCCTGTTGCAGACCCACTCTCACAGGAAACCAATCACTCACAGCATTTCTCACTCTTACACACGCTCTACTATTTACATAAAAACTCTTCACCCCTTTTAGTAACCTACCATCAAGTCCATACAATCTTAAAACAGTCCACATAGCCTTCCTATCAATTCTATCATACGCTTTCTCTAAATCCACGAATGCCCAAAACCCATTCTTGCCTTTCGCTAAATACTTTCCACACACTTGTCTCACAGCAAACACCTGATCCACGCATCCTCTCCCTCTCCTAAAGCCACACTGCTCATCACCAATCACTCCCCCTGTACCGTCTCTCTCATAATTAACACTCTACCATACACCTTACCTACAACACTCAAGAGACTTATACTCCTAAAGCTAGTACATTCATACTTATCACCCTTGCCTTTATACAACGGGACCACACAAGCACTTACCCAGTCAATTGGCACCATACCTTTCACAAAGCACACATTCATCAATCTTACTAACCAGTCAACAATAGTCACTCCACCACCTTTCAGGCATTCCACAGCACATCCATCCATACATGCAGCTTTCTCTGTTTTCATCTCCTTTACTGCCTTCTCCACTTTCTCCTTCGTGATCAAAAAATCATTCAACTCTCCCAACACATTTATTCCTTGCACCCTTCCATCCGCCACAATCTCAGCCACCCTTCCCTCCTCTTCATTTAACATCATTCAAAATAGACCCATCTCTTCCTTACTGCATCCATCTCAATCAACATCCTTCCATCCTCTGCTTTTACTCACTCTTCCTTCCCAGACTCTCCCTTTCACACCCTTTTCACCTCCTTCCAGAACATTTTCTTATTCTGTTGAAAATTCTCAGTCAGCCGCCTACCCCACCTCTCATCTGCTGCCACTTTTGCATCACGCACTGCCCTTCTCGCCCTATTCCTCTTTCCCTTATACATGTCATATGACACCTCATCCTTCCTCTGCAGCCACACTTCATATGCACGTCTCTTCTCAGCCACAGCCATACTTACTTCCTCGCACCACCATTCGCTTCCTTTTCTTACACCACCACCCACACGTCTCACACCACACACCTCTTCTGCATGCCCCACCACAGCACTCTTAAACAACTGCCATTCCTCCTCCATGCTGCCATTTTCCCGATCTTTCACTGCGTTCCACTCATCTTTCAATTTCTCCTGATACTCTATCATTTTCTCTCTTTTATCCAACTCACTCACTTTCAAAACCTCCCTGCCACACCTAACCCTTCTAGCTCTCACCCATCTCTTACCTACTCTTAACTTTCCCTCCACTAGGTAGTGGTCAGACATACCTCCACCCTCCCTCTCAGAACTCTTACATCCAAAAATCTTCCTCTTACATTGCTGGACACAACCGTACCTGTACACCTCACCATACCTGTACATAATATAATGCCTTATTTTTTTTTCATTTGATTATTCATTTACTTTACTTTTACAGGTAGCTTATGGGTAAAGTATTATATAATGTAACTTTTCCCTTTCAGTCTTTGCTATGAAATTTCCATGTCAGTTTTTCCGTGCTGCATGGTGGTCTTTCTCACTTTTTCCTGCCAGTTTTAATTGGAGGGTTTGGAGGCGGGGGGAGCCTTCTTGCTTTACTATTCTTATCCTTCAGCATGTAGAATTACAACTTGTAGTCATAGTGTACTCCGTAACAAACAGTCTCAAAATGACCATAAGGTCTGTTGCAGTTTGCTTTCCTTTGGATTCCCTTGTATTCCTCTCAGCTTTTCAATCGGAATCCTTGCACCCCCCCCCCCAGGCCCAGCGTTCAAGTACGCACTACACATCCATCTAATCATTGTAAATTCTGTACGTTTGAGCATACGAACATCCTCTTCTTTTACTGCCAAGGTCTCACTATGAACACCAATTCATCATCATACAGCATCTCCCATGGAGTCCATTTCTGAGTCACGTGAGAGAGCTTCAAGCATCACGACAAACAATAAGGAGCTCAAGACTTAACCTGATGCATAACAACATTCACGGAAAACTCATCACACAAATTTCCGTTCACTCTCACCTGGGTGCGATCACCCCAGTACACAGCCATAACCACTCTAACCAGCCACTTCTCGATCCCAAGCTTTCTCATTGCCTACCTCACCACCTCCCTGAGGACTCTGTCAAAGTCTTCTCCAAAGTCATCACCAAAGCACAGCTCCTCTCTCTCTCTCTCTCTCTCTCTCTCTCTCTCTCTGCATACTGTATATCACTAGGTAGCTTATTCCATTCGTCCATTACTCTATAGCCAAACCAATTTCTACCCATCTCCTTACTGAAACGGAATGTATTTAATTTGAAACTATTAGTTTAGTTCTGTTCAGCATGTTCAGTTTCAGCACTTTGCTAATGCCTCTCCTATTTAATCCCTTCATCCACTTACACACCTCAATTAAGTCTCCCTTTTAGTGAGTGCAAATCTAGTCTTTTCAGTTTTTTTTTTTTCATATGCAAGGTTCCGAATGTCATGTATCATTTTTGACATGCTTCTTAGCACATTCTATAGCCAATTTATATCCATTCTATCGTACGGACATCATAATTGCGAGGCAGAGTCCAAATACTTTACTAATGCTAGATTGAAGTTCCGGTTTTGCTTTAGATGTTCTATTGCTCACGCTTCGAGAAATAAATTCTAGGACCCTAGCTGTTTCATTTCTTGCATTACTACACTGTTACTTTGGACTCCTAGATCTCTCTTGCATTCAGAGTTATTAATTTCTTTATCTAAATTTAATCAAGTATCTGCGACGGCCTTGACCACATTGAGCTTATTTTTTATGTGTCCGACTCTGGGCGATGGCTTAATATTTTACCACTTTAAATGAGAGAGAGAGAGAGAGAGAGAGAGAGAGAGAGAGATAATAAAGTGATGGCCATTCGTATTATATAATACATACACTGAATAATTCAATATTACAAACATTCCTTTAAACCAGAAACAGACTGTGAGCCTCTTCGCACCCCTCCTGGTGCGATTCCATTCGCTCCCCATCCAACCTTCTTTCACTTCAGCTGCCACCAAAACCTTACTCAACCTATCCTACTCTTACCTCCTCCTACCTTTCAAAGTACTCGTACTGTAGTTATAGCTTGTAAAAAGTGAACGCAATATCCAACTGTCACAGCGCACAATTTTTCGCCTTCTTACATGTCTATGCCAAAGGTGTTGTGTGTGTGTGTGTGTGTGTGTGTGTGTGTGTGTGTGTGTGCATTTATTAAAAGATTCTGACAGAAAAAAACAATTATTACCCTTTTGAATATTCTCTTAGTGCAGAACAAGATAAAAGAATCACGTACTCCTGACGTTATAGCCCATCACGCGAGCTGCCTGGCTACAATTTCTTGTGTAGCGATACGTGGCCCGGAACTGCTTTATACAGAAACTGAAGGCGAGGTCTTTACCCTAGCTCTTGCTTCAGCTGTAAACCTCACACTCCTCACCCCCATCATCGGAAATGGACCCGTCTGAGGGCAACTGGTTGGAATTCCTCAGCTCACTACATCACCAGACACTATAAAACTATACGAGAGCCCGCCCTTGTGGGTATAGTAACAGTGTGTACGGTACACACATGTAATGCTCTCGGGGGAATCTGGCAAGAATTAAAGCTTGTCATAATTATATAATCGTATGCTAAAAATATCGAAAATATATTATGCCAGGGATAATATTCACCTATGTGTAACAGGTCATATTTCTATATGCACCGCGCAGCACTATATATATACACACACACACACACACACACATATATTGTTACGGAACAGAGAAAACTGTCCCGCAAAGTTCCAGGTTCAAAACAAAGAGTTAGGTAAAATTACAAGTTAAAGTTTAATGCTCAAACTAACAACAAAACATTCAGGACTCATAAGGATAATGTAATGGCAAAAAACAGGTTAAATATATGGTTAACTGCAATAGCCTCTATTAACACGAAATTAGCATGAGTAAATTTATCTAAGTCAGCCCTGTTAAAATGAGATACCAGATAATACTCAGTGAATGCCAGATATATTATTACAGATACAAAATATTATCAACAATGGCTGACAACAAGAACCCTACATAAATTACAAAAACCTTACTAGGCCTAAGAATTAACCTTACGCTACACAGTACAAGAAAAAATGCAATAACAGTTACACTCAAATTACACAGCTACTAGATGTTTGGAGACTTCCTGAGCACTCACAACTGTACAGGGGAGGACAGAGATGTGAACAAAATGAGGAGTAGATCTAAGTGGCAATAATGCAGAGACTGAGCTCATTATATAGGGGCCAGCAGAGCTTGATACAACTTGTAAGAAGGACGCGCAAATGAAGCAATAGGGGACAAAGAGCTGACAATCCTGCTCTGAACAACAGAAAGGACGACTTACTCTACTATAACGGTAGAAGAGGGGACTGAGGCAGAACACGCTCGTGCTCAAACATGCAGCATACTGTGCGTTAAAATTACACAAAGGATGATGGAATCATAGGCTATGTAACACCTCCCCACAAAGAAAAAGAAATTTACAAAGGAAATTTCTTATTACTCTAAAACAATCTGTCTAAAGTCTAGATAAGCAATCTGCAATAACATTTTCTTTCCCCTTGACATGTTGTATGTCTAATGAATACTCCTGAAGAAGTAGACTCCATCTTGTCAATCTCTGATTTTTATCTTTAAACTTACTAAGGAATTTCAGTGGGTTATGATCGGTATAAATGACTATGGGGTCAAAACCAGAACACAAATAAAATGAAAAATGCTGTAAACCCAAAATCAAGGCCAAAAGCTCTTTCTCAATAGTTGAGTAGTTCTTTTGAGGTGGAGTGAACTTCTTCCTGTAATAAGATACAGGGTGTTCAATACCCTGATCATCCTCTTGCAGCAAAACAGATCCAGCTCCTGTATCACTTGCATCAACAGCCATCTTAAAAGGCTTAGCAAAATTTGGAGTAGCGAGCACTGGCTGACTTAATAGGATAGCTTTAAGTTTGTTGAAAGAGGATTCACAGTTATCGGTCCAGACAAATTTAACTCCCTTTTTCAGTAGGTCTGTAAGTGATGATACAAGAATAGAAAAGTTAAGAACAAATCTCCTGTAATAACCTACCATTCCCAAAAATCTTTGTAGCTCTTTCCTACTTTTAGGTCTGGGAAGATCACTTATAACCTGAACCTTAGCTCCTGGTGGTGCAACATGTCCATCACCAATTACATACCCAAGGTACTGAACTTTAGCTTGACCAAACTCACACTTTGATAAATTAGCTACAAGATTAGCATGAACCAAACGCTCAAGAAATTTACTGACATGGCATAAGTGATCTTTCCAGTTGTCACTGAAGATTAATACATCATCAATATAAACAACACACCCTGCCAAACCCTCTGTTACAACATTCATGAGCTTCTGAAATGTGGCTGGTGCATTCTTCATACCATATGGCATTACAGAACATGCAAAAGTCTTTCCTAGTGTTACAAAACATGAGATCTCCCTAGCACGTTCAGTCATAGGTACTTGCCAGTATCCCTTTAACAAATCAGACTTACTTATGTACCTAGCCTTTCCGATCTTGTCTATGCAATCTTCCACGCGAGGGAGAGGGTAAGTGTCTGTTTTGGTTATCTGATTAACACGTCTGTAGTCAATGCAAAGCCGCTGTGACCCACCTGGCTTAGGGACCAGAGTGACAGGAGAACTCCACTCGCTCTGACAGGGCTCAATCATCTTGTGGTCCAACAGGTAGCCAAGCTCCTGGATGAGAGGAACTTTCACTGGGTTCACACGGTAAGGAGGCAATCTAATTGGCTTTGCGTCTCCAACATCGACATCATGCATCAACACAGTGGTTCTTCCTGGAGTGGCACGGAACACTTGCGGGTACTCCTGCAGTAATGCCGAAAACTCCTGCCTTTCCTCGGGAGGTAGATGAGAAAGCTTAGTCTGGAGATCATTCATGATATCAGGATTCTTCCCCAAACTATCACTCAGGCTCATACTGCATGGGAGAGCTTCACTTGCAGACTCGGGTGGAACAGCTACAGTGCAGACTGGGTTATTTTCGTCCCGCCTGTGATATAACTTGAGCATGTTGATGTGACAAAGTTGCTTGTTCTTTCTACGATCTGGTGTGGCGATGACATAGTTGACATCACTGAGTTTCTTCTCCACGAAATAAGGACCACTAAACTTGGCTTGAAGAGGTTGCCCATGAACTGGTAGCAGAATCAAAACCTGATCTCCTGGCTGAAAGTGGCATAACCTGGACTTCTTATCATACCAAGTCTTCATCTTCTCCTGAGCAGCTCCTAAATTCTCTCTCGCCAGCTGTAAAGCAGTGGACAGCCGTTCTTTGAACTTCATCACATACTCCAGCAGGTTGATGTCATCTTCCTCCGACAGCCAGCGTTCCTTGAGTAACTTAAGGAGTCCTCTTACTTCATGGCCAAACAGTAGTTCAAAAGGTGAGAAGCCCAGTGATTCATTTGGAGATTCTCTTGCAGCAAACACAACGACTGGAAGACCTTTATCCCAGTCTTTCTGATGTTCCAAACAGTATTTCTTGAGCATCGATTTGAGTGTTTGATGATATCTCTCCAATGCTCCTTGGGTCTGGGGATGGTAAGCTGAAGACGTGATCTGGGTGATGCCCAACTCTTTCAGAGACTGCTTGAAAACGTTTGACATGAAATTACTTCCCCGGTCTAACTGTACCTCCTTGGGCAGACCAAACTTTGTGAAGAACCCTAGCATTTCCTTAACCACGTTCTTTGCTGAGATATTTCTAACACGTTCGCCGCGTTTGGCAACCCTGCACTCTCGCCCTCCCAGCGTCAACTTCACTTCGCTCCCCTGCCAGTGTCCATTGGACTTTCGGAGGGAGAGGAGGTATGATTCACTCTTAGAGGGTGGTGCATTGGTTAGAGCAGTAAAAGTCGTGGTACATATGTATACCGAATCGCCGACCACTAATATATTGTTCTCCCCTCGCGTATTGGTGCATCAATGTACCGAGGTTGCCTCGGTGCATCTGGGTACCAATACGCGACCTACTGATGATATCTTGTTGCTCTGCGAATTGGTGCATTGATGTACCATTTCATTACTTTAGAAAAATGTGTATTTTCTAATGTATATACCTGTTAGTACCTATAAAATATGTCTTATTATTTCAATAAGCTGCACATCTCTCTCTCTCTCTCTCTCTCTCTCTCTCCAAGGAGAGTATCAACCTTCTGTGTTGGGTGTGATGGACAACCCCACCTTTGTATTTCATGTTTCAATGAAAAGCATGCAGCTTCATACTAATAGGTTATATAATACAGGGCAAAAATTAGATATTTTGATATTCAGTTTTGCAAATTACGAGTCATATAGTGTAATAGTTAATTATTTTGTATGTTTTATATAACCTTCATTTATCATAAGATTTAAAATTTTTAGATTTTTTTTAAATTTAGCAGTATTTTCCTTTACAGTTACTTACTGTTACATTATGTAATTCATTGACTTTGTTTATAAATTGTTACCAGGCTTCTTGTGCATCTTGGAACTATGTTTTATTTTATGAAATATTATCCCAATTTTTTTAAAACGGAGTGTTGATTTTTTACTCTTTATACAAGAAATGCATTCATAAGTGTTATATTTGATACCTGCCTTTCTATGATATTGATTATAATGCATTTGAGCTAATTGTATTGTGTGAAAACTGATTTTGTATAAAAAATGATGAACGAAAAACAAATAAATTTTTAGCTGATTATTAATCAATAACTTACCTATGTATAAGTATTTTTGTATTAAATAATACCATTGCAGCACATCTGTAGCTTTAATAAATGCAAATGGAAATAAATATTGATTATATACTCACGTTTTCAAAAGTTTTTGAAAAGGGACATTCGGGTCAAGGATGTACCAATACGCTGAGGGGGAAACTTCTGCTCGGTACATCGATGGCCCGATAAGCGGTCAACGTGCTAAGTGGAATGGCTTCAGGATAACGAGTATCCATATCAATCAGGGTCAACACATAAGAAAATCCTGAAGAAGTCTTAGAAAGAGGGCCCACAATATCCACCAACACACGGGTGAAAGGCGCCTCAAAAGGAGGAATGGGAACTAGAGGTGCAACCTTTTCGGTCTGATTACACTTCCCCACAACTTGACAGGTGTGACAAGACTTACAATACCAGGAAACATCCCTGAAGATACCTGGCCAGTAGAAGTGTTTCAAAATGCGTGCCACAGTCTTCCTCACTCCAAGATGTCCTGCCAAACTGGAATCATGAGCCACTCTAATGATATCCTGCCTACAAACACGAGGAATGACAACTTGATGTACAACCTCCCATTCACAGTCGGCTGATGCTGTTGGGGGTCTCCACTTTCTCATAAGTACTCCTGACTTTATATAATAACAAGGAGAAGCACCGGCTGACTCTTCCTCACTGCAAGCAGAGTTAGCTAGACCTTTCAACTCAGGGTCAGCAACCTGCAACTCAACCAACTCTTGATGAGACAAATTATCAACACTACGCGGTACTACCTCATCTGGTGAGTGGTCCAAATTAGCAAGAAAAGTGTCAGCTAGGATAACATCATCATCATCATTATCCTCTAAATCACCAGTAACTTTAGACTTAGCCCTAGTGACGGCACATGCAGGGAACACATCAGGGACATCACAATCCTGGGTCGTAGCCACTGGCTCACTAGACAACTGAGGAGCTGGACACACTTGACTTCCACCAATATCATTTCCAAGTAAGAAAGTTACACCTGACATTGGGAGTGTCTCAACCAACCCAACCATAACGGAACCATTAACAAAACCAGACTCTAAAGTCACTCTGCACAGAGGGACAGAGAAGTAATTATTCCCTACACCTTGTAAGATTACAGTTTCATCAGAGGAATTAACATTAGAGCCTAGAACATTGGTCAGCATAAGGAATTGGCAAGCACCTGTATCACGATATATTTTAACTGATTTCCTGTCATTACTGTCCAGAGGACTGACAAAACCATCAGACAGGAAATTAGCACATGAACTCTTGAGAGTGTCACCCACGTTACTGCTCAAAAGAGGAGCTCCATCATGAGAATTTAAGTTACCCCTCAAAGCAGGTTCAGTTAACTCAGTTAAAGAATTCTAGGAACTCTCAAGGGTGGACACTAGACCAATTGACTGAATATTTAAAGACTCCTTTTTGTTCACATCAGGCTGTCTCCTGAAACATTTCTCCGTAGTATGACCAAGCTTACTACAATAAGTACATTTACTTTTCTGAAATCTAGAGGTGAAGCTGGTATTTACTTCCTGAGAAACATCATCCTTATTCTCTTTCCTGTTACCTGTACTCTGAGTAGAGGCAACGTACTTACACTCAGCTTTCCTTTTTTCTCTAGAATATCTCTTGTGAGTGAGAACATATTCATCAGCTAAAACTGCAGCATCAGACAAATTATCTATTCTTTTCTCATCAAGATATAGGCTTACATCTTTATTATCACACCTCTTGAAGTCCTCCAGCAAAATCATCTGCTTAAATTTACCAAAATCAGAATCCACATTCTTAGAATTTAACCACTGCTCTAACAGATCTTCTTTGATTTTTGCATACTCAACATGGGATTGCTTATCTTGCTTATAAGTTGTCCTAAATTTTACTCTATAGGCTTCAGGAACAAGCTCATAGGCCTTAAGAATCAAGCTCTTAACTACATCATAATTATCAGATTGATCCTGAGGCAAAGATGCATAAGTTACTTGAGCTTTACCGGTGAGAACAGTTTGAAGGAGTACTGGCCAATACTCCTTGGGCCAATTAAAACCTGTAGCTACCCTCTCAAACAACTGAAAATACTTTGTTAAATCAGATTCATTAAAAGGAGGGACAAGTTTAACATTTTTAGCCACATCAAAATCATCAGAGCTAGATGATCCAGTTCCACCTTGTTTCATGCGATACTCATGGTCTGCCTGAATCCTGGCAAGTTCAACTTGTGCCTGAAACTCAGCCTCCTTAGCATTTGCCTGAAAATCAGCCTCCTTAGCACGAGACTCCGCCTCCTTAGCCTGAGACTCAGCCTCCTTAGCACGTGCTTGAAATTCAGCCTCCTTAACACAAGCCTCCTGCAGGGCTAGCTGTAACTTAGCTAATTCAATCTGCGTTTGCTCATTTGGAGGAGTTACATTAAACAAGCTTTTATTAATCATGCCAACAATTTGATCTTTAGAATGATGAGAGTGAACTGCAATTCCCAATTGTTGAGCAACAAGCTTAAGTTCATTCTTTGTTCTGTTTTCTACATCACACACTGTTTGCACATTTGACAAAAAATCTTTGGCTTCATGAAGTGTAGTAATAGTAGACATCATGAATAAATCACAGTCACAAAATATCAAGCAATATCCTTATGATAATATCCTGAATATCCTGATAAGAGGTCGCCAAATTTATGTTACGGAACAGAGAAAACTGTCCCGCAAAGTTCCAGGTTCAAAACAAAGAGTTAGGTAAAATTACAAGTTAAAGTTTAATGCTCAAACTAACAACAAAACATTCAGGACTCATAAGGATAATGTAATGGCAAAAAACAGGTTAAATATATGGTTAACTGCAATAGCCTCTATTAACACGAAATTAGCATGAGTAAATTTATCTAAGTCAGCCCTGTTAAAATGAGATACCAGATAATACTCAGTGAATGCCAGATATATTATTACAGATACAAATTATTATCAATGATGGCTGACAACAAGAACCCTACATAAATTACAAAAACCTTACCAGGCCTAAGAATCAACCTTACGCTACACAGTACAAGAAAAAATGCAATAACAGTTATACTCAAATTACACAGCTGCTAGATGTTTGGAGACTTCCTGAGCACTCACAACTGTACAGGGGAGGACAGAGATGTGAACAAAATGAGGAGTAGATCTAAGTGGCAATAATGCAGAGACTGAGCACATTATATAGGGGCCAGCAGAGCTTGATACAACTTGTAAGAAGGACGCGCAAATGAAGCCATAGGGGACAAAGAGCTGACAATCCTGCTCTGAACAACAGAAAGGACGACTTACTCTACTATAACGGTAGAAGGGGGGACTGAGGCAGAACACGCTCGTGCTCAAACATGCAGCATACTGTGCGTTAAAATTACACCAAGGATGATGAAATCATAGGCTATGTAACAATATATATATATATATATATATATATATATATATATCTATATATATATATATATATATATATATATATATATATATATATTTGAGAAGACTATTACATCCGAAACTGCTGCTTGAACCCTTCCATAAGGAATCATTTTTATGGAGATGGAGGCTGGAGAGTCAATTTTGACTTCTCACGGACGCTTTGTTGTTATTTTCTTTCATTAGAGCCTGTTTTAGCTCTGCCAAACAGCTGTTTTGAAGGATAGTCCTCGTGTTAGCGTCCTATGTTTGCTTTTTTGTTTTTTTGTTGACATTCTTTCTCATACCTGTTGTTGGTTGTTTCCCTCATATTTTCTATACCATGCAGATACTAAACATGTAGTTCTTTTTGCCTTCTGACTCCATCCTTCTCGGGCACTACGTCCTTCAAGCCTCTTTCTCTCTCTCTCTCTCTCTCTCTCTGTGTGTGTGTGTGTGTGTGTGTGTGTGTGTGTGTGTGTGTGTGTGTGTGTGTGTGTGTGTGTGTGTGTGTGTGTGTGTGTGTGTGTGTGTGTGTGTGTGTGTGTGTGTGTGTGTGTTCTTTTACTTTAATTCAAGCTGGTTTACAGTGGTCATGTAATTATGTACAGAACATAATGTGTCTTTATTTTATGGGTAAAGATGTTATGAACGTCTAACCTATATGTATTATTTTTTCTTTGTATTTAACAATTTACTCCTTAACATCTGATTGTATGTTCCATACATTTAAAAACCTTTTTGAACAATTGATCGATCCCACACAAGTAGAGACGAACTGCCAATGATGAAGTGAAGTGCGGCTGTAGTAGTGAACTAGTGCTGCAGGTGTTCTCTCCACGGCCTATAATTTATGGTGTCGGCGGAGCAGCTGCCACAACAGTTGTATACGTGCACCAGCTGCTTTCACTGAACCCTGAACACTACTGTCAGTCAGGTCACATCTGGCCACTGTACAGATCTATACCCCTAATCATTCAGCTCTGATATCTGGAGCCAAGAAACGTTTGAATTACGGCTGCTCATTGGTTAATGTGACACTGAGGAGCGTGGTAAAAATACAGCTCTTCTTATTTTAACATATATGTTTAACTTGAAAATTGCTTGCAATATAAGCCGCCAGTGTAAATATGGAATAATTTCCGAAGCTAAAGCGTTCAGAATTAGCTTTATTAAGTTTACCGCTGTCAGAGAAAATTAAGATAATTATAAAGTTTTACCAAACGATAAGTGATGTTTGAAGGAAATGCGGGCATTTCGGTGTCTTCAGTCAACATACGTGTTTTGTCTCATAATGCAGTATTGCCAACTGTATGGACTCGTACCCACAGGCAATATCCATTGAATACAATGCTTACCCACGGGCTGCACGGGAGCGAAAGAAAACGAGCCAGCTCCTAGATGATGACGTCACACTCTCCTCTCGTCTCCCGCGTCCCAGCTCATACCTTACATTGTTATACCCTAACCTAAAATGTCTCAGTCTTTCTTACTATATCTTAACATGTACTTGCACATTATGTAAGAAATGATGCAAATAAAGAATTTACGAATCTCTAGCCAGACATTTTATTGGTTTTAGTCATAGCATGCTCATATCATTTATTAGCTTGAAAACAGTATTTAAGCATATTGACTAGAAAACTGTCTCATGTCATACGTAAAGGTCATTGAATTTGAATCTCTCTCTCTCTCTCTCTCTCTCTCTCTCATAATTTTATACATCTTTTCATCAATTATCAGTTTACTCATTTTGTTTACAGTTTTTCTGGATGAAGTCATTTTTTTTTATTCAGTACTCGCATTCTAAAATGCATACGACAGCGAACAAAATAAATAATTACTTCACAAGACCAGAGAAACAAATTCGGCAGCTTGACTGGCTAGATTGTGGGAAGTGGCTTTTCCAGGTTGCAGGGCTTTAGCTCCATCATGACCAATAAATAACTCTTCCATTGTTTTTAATTATTCTAGGAATTCAGAGCTAAGTTTCATCCATTTTTTCATTTCCCCTGCTAATTGCATCAATCCATGTGTCTTCTGTGTTTGATGCTTTTGAACCGAGGTAACCATATTGAGGAAATTTATGAGCACAGGTACTGCCAGCCATGTTCGCCTCTCGTCCTCGGGATTGTTCCTGCCATTCCACGTCGCTCTCCAAAGTCGAGAAAACTATCATTGGAGCCAGCTTGTCTCACAATGCCGTAGGTGTGGTCAGAAGGGCGAGGCCCATGGCGTATAAGGCGATGGCTGCGAGTGGGCATTGTAACCATAGATATAAATAACCCTAGATGCCGCATCGCCCATTCTTCAGTACAGCGGCGATGCGTCCGTGCGACCACCATCTTGGAGCGGTCAAGCATGTAATAGTGGTGGTTGTTCTGTAGTTAATTCAGACTATGAAAATGAATGTTGTTGTTGTTGTGGTTGTTGTTGTTGTTGTTGTGGTGGTGGTGGTGGTGGTGATGGTGGTTAATGTTGTTGTTGTTCTGGTGGTGATGGTGGTGAGATTACTGTGCAGTTCTGACACCTACACTATCCACTTTGCCCACTAAAAACCATTATGCCATTCTCAGCCACACACACACAAGTACTTCTAGCCATTATCTAGGATGAGCTTAAATATAAGTACACACATTAAGTTGACTTCACCTAGGTATGAAACCATGCAACTAATAAATCAGACAATACAACCTTGGGAAGAATACAGTAGGATTATGTTCAACCCATATTATGTATACAGCCAGCTCCAGTCATCTTTGTAATTTTCCCCATCATATTTGCTGTATTACTCTAGGCCATGCACAGAATGCAAGCAAGGATCGCGAACCTGGAATCTGTGTTAAAGAACTGTTCTGTACAAATGAGACAAACTGAATAAATATTGGATCATCATCATCATCATCATCATCATCATCATCCAATCTTGCGTTTCCCCATGAGAAGCGTAGGAGCCGGGGGCTAGGCAAATTGGTCCTGACATTTAAGATGAGAGTGATCAGCCTCCCTCATCTCCGAGTGGTATTAGATGAGCAATAAACCCCAGCCACCCCTTGGATATAAACCTGCACCTTCTGAAGCCGACTGGAGTGCCTTAATTACCTACTAAACCACCAGGCGCCATTATTTGGTTATATGGTTACCACCCAGAGTAGTAAATGATTTCCTGATGTGCAGGAAACCATTTGGCTTGTCACTCAGTGTAGAGTCACCCATAGGCAGAAGGAAGAGGAAAGAATAAAGGAAAGAAAGACAAAAGAGGAAGGAAGGAAGTGAGGAAAGGCAGGCACCAGAGCAGCACTACATCGAGTGAGTAGACGTGAGCGCCCCCACCTACCACTAAATATATATATATATATATATATATATATATATATATATATATATATATATATATATATATATATTATGGGTTGCACATAATATAGGCTTTCTTTAATTATACTATTATGTCTCATTTATAAATGAATATATACAGGAAGTCCTTCTCATAAATATGGTATAATTAACTACAGTAGACTTGCCATTGTATTATTTTAATACTGCTATTATGTTTATATATCTATTAAACATGAACAATTTTATTATGTTACAGTTACAGTACTACAATGACAACAATTATAATCACTGTTAGAATGTTATCACAATTATATATATATTACTTTGACAATACTATGTATTTCACTTAATTAGCTTAAAAACTGATTGTATTGTGTATATTATAATATTCATTAATATGTTATGACAATATTTACTGTTGTTTGTACCACAGCTCTGCAGGACCGAGCGATATTATACGCATTTTACAGGCACTAGTATATATCTCAAACACAACTTCTCACTAGTGTCAATCCACATAATATATATCCAGTCTTGTTGTCCCAGACCATCAAGAATGCTTAACATATGATGTATCTCAAATAATCTCCTTGTAGTCCAGACGACCAAGAAATTCATGACGTATTCAAACACGTGGGGTAACCAGCTCTGGTCGGTTTGTCCACGTGAATGGAAATCTACCAGACACTACATCACACACACACATCCTCTCCAAGCTGTATATAATGTCGGAGAGATTCCCATCAGGTCAGAGGAGTTTAGAGAAAAGACCCGACAACACGAGGGTCAGCTAGGAGGCTTTGCCATCACGTTACGTTACGCTGTAAATCACAGGTAGATACAACTTGAGTACAATAAACTCCAGAACCCAAGAGTTGCTCTCTAATTCAACTCGGTGATACACAAAGGGGGGAGGTGTGTGTGTGTGTGTGTGTGTGAGAGAGAGAGAGAGAGAGAGAGAGAGAGAGAGAGAGAGAGACCTACCTATTCATTCTAGTCGACGACATACCCTTATACTAAGCAGCGACAAGTTCGAGCCACACCAAGGTAAATGGAGCCACACTACGTCTCACGACTTTATTCTGGCAGTGCATCGACGATCTACACTCAACCTCCCTATCTCTCTACATGTATCTATGGCTACGTTCATCGAGACATGTGCCTCGCCTGACTCCAGCTGATGAATGTAAGTGTGCAATATAGGGAGTTACTGCCCGTTTTCTGTCGATGGTGTTCTGTTGGTTGAGGTATTTCACTTTTTGTACTTACGCAAACGTTTTGCATCCTCTTGTACAAGTTCTCGAAATAAGGGTCGACATTTGTTGTATAAAATAGTTCCTGACTTCTCTGGTTCTCTTTCATATAATGATGTCCCTTATTTTAATCTATGTGCCTCGACTGACGGTCAGCAGGTGATGAGAGCAGTTGTGTTATGTACAAAGGCATTACATATCTGCAGTCGATGGTGTTTTGTTGGTAGAAATATTTTCCCCATTAGTGTAAGCATACTAGTTACGTTTAACTGTTTGTACCTTTAGGTTTAGGTGTAGGGTAGCGACTTGTTTGTTAGGCTTATCAGCATTTGGTTTTTAGATTAGGGCTTTTTTTCAAAATTTTTTATTAAAAAAAATAAATATGAACATGAAAAAAAATAAAAATTGCCTTAATGACGTGGCCTTCGGCCAGGTGTGTGTGTGTGTGTGTGTGTGTGAACGAAAAAAGTTTTCTCGACGTTAACTAAACTTGGTGGAAAGTTTTAAATGTTATCCATGGAGTAATTAATTTGCTCCTGAGAACACAAGCGTAAAGGTCAAGGGCACATGGCTTGGTCAAATTTGACGTAACGAAAACAACTTACGCACCTTTCCTCCAGTTTAGACCAAACGTAAAGGATATGTTGACGGGAGGACAAAAATAATTTAATTCAATTGAGAACAAACAGTCAAAGGTCAAGGTGACGAACACATGTCAAAGTTCGACCTGTGTTTGTGGATTAAAAAAAAAATGAAAAACTTTTTAGCTAAATTAGACCATACTTGGAGTTGAGGATCACCCAAGAGTGTGACTTTATGTCATGAGAAAGATATGCTAAATATAAAATTCTCATTGGAGGTCAATGGATGTCTTCGGGTTAAAACAAGTAAAGACACACACACACACACACACACACACACACACACACAAATGAAGAGACAGGCACTCCTGCATAAATAGTGTAGCAATCGGTTTGCACAAGACGGTGAAATTGTTATATGTCCCACATCAGACCACAAGTGAGTGGGTTCTAGTTAGAGAAATGAGCCTAGTTCACTGTGATGGATATCCGGTACTTGCAAATCCTGTAAAGCCATGACTGGAGGTCATTAAAATAATTTTTTTTATCAATTTATGCTTTTTTTTTCAATATCTCACCACAATGCAAGGTGTGACAAGACTAAAGGTTTCGATGCACTTAAATGATTTTTATTAGATTACACCTGTGTGGTTATACTGTCTTCTTAATGTGTATGTTGGAGGTGTACAAGTATGGCACTGTATGCACTTTTATGATATTCCCACATAACAGTGGATGCGTTATCTGGGTGGAAGGTGATCGGGGAGAAGACGTAGTACGGTAGCGACAGGTGTTTGCTTACGATGAAGTAAGCACAGTCGCGGTCAATAGCACACTTTAATCTTCCTCGTCACCTCAGGTTGTGGTTTACCCATCTCTGCAACCGCGTCAGTGTTGGATGGATGGCGGTAGAGAATGGGGGGTAACAGTTAACAGGAGGAAAGGCAAGTGGGTATGGACTGGAGTTCGGCGTGTCATGAATAGCGATGAGTTAGTGATTAACCGATAAGAGTATATCCTAAACATCCATATTATATATATATATATATATATATATATATATATATATATATATATATATATATATATATATATATATATAGAGTGTAATTGCAGTATATTAGTAATGGCACAGTATATTATATAAGTGGTAATAAATCTGGAGAAGAACGTTTTGTAACATGTAGAGGCTTATTCACTCGACAGTTTGAAAACATATACCAATGGTAACTGAATAATACATTTTTACTGATATATGTACGTTCTTAATGTAGGAAATTAATGATATTATTACTCCAAACAAGTGTTTATTTCATTATGTCTGTGGTGTGTGGGGGGGGGGGTGCTGGGATGAATGGGCCGGGTGCTGGAAAATCGAAGGGAGTGGTGGAAAGGAGACGCAGGTTGTTTAGGGTAGGAAGCTCTTTGACTAATCCTTTTCCGCGTTTCTTCACTGTCCCTTGCGTTACTCCCATCCTTCTTCATCGTTAAAAATGCCGTTCAAACCTGATTTTATGGTGACTTGATGAATGCAATCCTCACATTCCATAGCAACACAAGAGCACCTTTATTCTAGTGAATGTGTGACTCAGATACGAAATAAAAAAAAGTGTAATATTGGTCTTAAAAGAATTAGGAATTAATAAGATAGTTGACCATAGGTAAATTAATACCAGCACATAATACTAATGTTAGATGAGATGAAGCCGTTTTGTTGAATCCAGTGTATTTGATATACTGTTCATGCAACGTTTGGCCTAGCTCAGTATGTGAAACCTTCCATATTTGAGGGGAGAACTCTCATCTTTTTAACTGTATCGAGTCCAATACATATTACTGGTCACTGCAAACCAACTAAAGTGAGGGACAAATGTTGGGATAGTATAATTTGATAGCCAATTTTTTTTTTTTTTTTTACAAATTTCATGGAACATAAGACAAATAATCTATGTCTAATCTACTCTATTTAACTCTGATCCCTTATAAAGGTTTTTTGTTTGTTATTGTGGGATAAATATTGCTAACACCATAACTTGTGGGATCAGATTTCTCAGTACTACTGAAGTGAAAATAACTTACTGGGACACACACACACACACACACACACACACACACACACACACACACACACACACACACACACACACACACATTATATATTAGATATCAGAAAAGCTGATAAGAAAAGTTTGGGTAAACCATCTAGACGAACACAATATGATAACAGAAAGGCAGTTTGGTTTTAGAAAGGGAAAATCATGTGTTACTAATCTAAGGCAACCTCTACTGTTCGATGGAAGATTTTCTCAGAAAAAGGGAAATGAGAATAGTACTAAGGGGAAATTACTCTTCATGGAGGGAAGTGACTAGCGGAGTTCCATAGGGCTCAGTGCTGGCACCAGTTATGCTTTTAGAGTTTATAAGTGACATAGTTAGTAACACTGGAAATGAAAGCTATGTAAATATCTTTGCTGATGATGCAAAAATACAAAGGAGAATTACTAACACAGACTCTTGTAGAGACCTACAAGAAGAATTAAATAACCTTCATGAAAGGCAAACGGAATTCAATATGGACAAGTGTCATGTAATTAAGTTTGGTAAAAGTGGAAAAAGACCAGATTTGGATTATAAGGTAGGAAGTTCAAACCTACACATATCAGAAAGGGAGAAGGACCTAGGAGTGATTATCAGTTACAGACCATCTCCGGCTGACCACATCAGTGAGAAGGTACGGAAAATATATACACTGCTTGCTAATATGAGAACAGCATTCACATACTTGAATGAAGCCATGCTGAGAAGATAACATCATTCATCAGACGAAATCTGGAGAGTGCATCAGTAGTCTGGAATCATCTCAAGAAACACACAGATAAGAACGATAACGTTCAAAGGGCCGCTACAAGATGGGTATCAAGCTTAAGGGATCTAAGCTATGAAGAAGGACTAGAAAAACTGAATCTACCAACATTACAGGAGAGAAGGAAAAGAGGAGAGATGATTATGCTATATAAATGTGTTTCAAGGAAAGAGAAAATAGACATAAATAAGTATATAACCTATGGGGAAGCATCAACAAAAGGACACTGCAAAAAAAACTACAAAAAAAAGAGTGGTGATAAAGACGTAAGGAAATTCAGTTTCCCAAATAAGGCAATTGATCAGTGGAATGCATACCGAATGAAATAGTGTGAGCCAAAACAGTTCATAAATTTAAGGATATGTATGATAAAAGCAATTTAATACACGGGACAGTACGAGCGTGACTCGAGGTGCCTGGAACCACTGTCTGACTCTCTTCTTCTTCATTTCTGCAACATTCGCGGCCTTTCCTTTAACTTTCGCTCTGTTGAGCACCACCTCTCCTCCTCTAAACCTCACCTTCTTTTTTCTAATTGAGACTCAGCTGTCTCATGCAATTGACAGCAAACTCTTTTCTGTATCCTCCTACTTTCTCTATACTCATTTCAAAGCCAAAGGTGGATGTTGTGTATATATACGCAACGACTTATCTTGCTCTCGTGTTCCTGAACTCGATTCTTCTGAATTCTCTACACTCTGGCTTCGGCTTTCCTGTCATTCTCTGACTAAATATATCTGTGCTGTTTACTTATCCCCTAATTCTTACTTACTTACTTCTACGATGGAACACATTCTATCCATTTCTCCTTTCTCTGAAATCTCCATTCTAGGAGATTTCAATGTTCACCACCACCTTTGGCTCTCCTCTCCTTTCACTGATCCACCTGGTAAACAAGCCTACATCTTTTCTATCCTTAATGACCTAGAGCAGCTTGTACAGCACCCTACCCGTATCCCAGACCTCCTTGGAGAGAGCTCCAACATACTTGACCTCTTCATTGCAACTAATCTTTCTGCTTACACTGTTAATTTTTTCTCTCCGTTGGTCTCCTCCGATCAAAACCTTATCACCTTAACCTGTCCTATCACTCCGGTACGGCCTGTGGACCCTCCAGGGAAACGTCATCTGGTGCATTTTGGAGCCACGGATTGGGAGGCCCTCAGGCAGTACTTCTATGATTTTTCCTGGAATGATTATTGCTTCCATGGCCGGGAGCCATCTGAGTGTGCCTTGCGCATTACGGAGGTTATTCTCTCGGGCATGGAAGCATACATTCCTTTCTCATATCCTTTGACTAACGCAAGAAAGCCTTGGTTTAATCACGCCTGTTCTACTGCTGTCCACAACAAGGAGAGGGCCTACAAAAGGTACCGGAGCCAACCCACCCCTGAATTACATCATCTTTACGTTTCTGCCAGGAATCGTGCTAAGTCTGTTCTTCCCTCTGCTAAAAACAATTTCATCCGTACTAAATGCTCCCAACTCTCCAACTCGAATTCTTCCCGCTCCTTCTGGCACCTTGCCAAAAACCTTTCCAACAACTTTACCTCATTATCCTTCCCTCCTCTTTTCTACTGTGGTGGTTCTGTAGCTATTTCTTCTACTGATAAAGCAGATCTCTTCGCACAGACTTTCTCCTCCAATTCCACCTTAGACGATTCTGGTTCTGTTCCTCCATCACTTCCCCCCTCTGACTTCCTCATGGCTGACATTGAAATTTCTTCAGCTGATGAACAGAATTTTCTCCCATCACTGGCCTCAATACTAACAAGGCATATGGGCCTGATGGGGTCCCTCCTCTTGTTCTCAAGAACTTTGCTTCTGTGCTTACACCCTGCCTAGGCAAACTCTTTCGCCTTTGTCTATCAACTTGTACCTTTCCTTCTTGCTGGAAGTTTGCTCTCATTCAGCCAGTCCCAAAGAAGGGTGGCCACTCCCAACCCCCCAACTATCGACCAATTGCTTTAACGTCCTGTATTTCAAAAGTTTTCGAATCAATTTTCAATAGAAAAATTTTAAGGCTTCTTTCTTATCACAACCTTCTTTCTGATCGTCAGTACGGGTTCCGTCAGGGACGCTCCACTGGCGATCTTCTCACCTACCTTTCAGACTCCTGGTCATCCTCCTTTCGGGACTTTGGCGAAAGCTTTGCCATTGCACTTGACATCTCTAAGGCTTTCGATCGAGTCTGGCATAAATCTTTAATTTCCAAACTGCCCTCTTACGGTTTCTATCCTCCTATCTGTGCCTTCATCACTAGCTTCCTTTCCGGTTGTTCGATAGCCGCTGTTGTAGACGGCCATCGTTCTTTTCCTAGATCTATCAACAGTGGTGTTCCTCAGGGCTCTGTTCTATCACCAACTCTCTTCCTTTTATTCATCAATGACCTTCTAAGCTGTACATCTAATACTATCCATTCATACGCTGATGACTCCACCCTTCACCATTCCATTCGGTTCCCACAATGCCCATCTCAGCAGCTACTTCAACAAACAAGAGATGAGGCTATGGCACACCTAATGTCTGACTTGGCTCATATCTCTGACTGGGGCAAAAATAAATCTGGTTGTTTTTAATGCACCTAAGACTCAGTTCTTACACCTATCAACCCAACAAAATCTTCCACAGGTATACCCACTAACGTTTAATAATATTCAGCTTAATCCTGCATCATCCTTGAACATGCTTGGGGTTTCATTTACTCAGGACTTATCTTGGAAAGATCGTATTACATCTCTTGTAAAATCTGCTTCCAAGAGATTGGGTGTGCTAAGCCGACGCCGTTCTTTCTTTACCCCTGCACAATTGTTGACTCTATATGGGGGTTTTATCCGCCCCTGTGTGGAGTACAACTCTCATGTGTGGGGAGGCTTCCCATATACAGCTCTTCTCAATAGGGTGGAGTCAAAGGCTTTTTGTCTCATTAACTCTCCTCCTCTTACTGACTTCCTTCAACCTCTGTCTCTTCGCCGCACTGTTGCATCTTTATCTCTTTTCTATCGCTACTTTAATGGTCACTGCTCCTCTGAACTGCCTGCATGCATTCCTCCACCTCTACGACAGGCGCCTAGCACCCGTCTAGCCACAAACTCTCATCCCTTTTCTGTCCAACTCTCTAATGCAAGAGTTAACCGTTACTCCCAGTCTTTTATTTATGCAACAGGTCAACTCTGGAACTGTCTCCCTCTGCTTGTATTTCCTGCTTCCTATGATCTCCAGTCTTTCAAACACAGTGTGTCCAGACATCTCGAAATGAAATGATTGGATCTTGAATTTGGCTCTCTGTTGTGTTTTGTTTTTCTCTTAGAGGGAACGGTTATTGCGGGCTCATGACCTTTGGTTCCTTCTTCCTCGCATAAAAAAATAACACACACACACACACACACACACACACACACACAGGGAGTCAATCGAGGCAGATGTCTGACATCGGAGCTCCGTACCGAACCAACACGGCCAGTGGTATTACCTAAATTAGTATCTTTGTATGAGTCAAGCTCTGTACCAGGTTAGACTCAATGATTTTTCATTATTAAAAGGAAAAAAATAATAAGTTTAAACAAGACTTGTTCAAACAGAAAAGAGAACCAAGAGGAAAAAATGTGCTGAGTCAGCTGAGGTTTGTTTAGACTACAGCAACATGGGGAAAGTGTACATACTCTGTAAGTACATACTCTGTTCTTTTAGTATTGCAAAATGGATACATACTTTAGTAAAGCAAATTTGGAAAAGAAAAGGGATAAAGGTAAAAAGCAAAATGATGATTTCTACCAAGAACTGGTTGAAGTGGAGACTCACAATAGACTGGTTGAACGTGTACACAAACTAGAAATGGCTTTCAAAAATGAAATTGATGAAATAAAGAAGCAGATGCACTTGCAAAAGGAAGAAATAGAAAAACTAGGAAGGGAGGCTAATAAGAAAGACACAACCATCAGTGAACTAACAGTGGAATTGAGTACACTTAGGAAGAAAATGAGTGAAATGGCAAGTACAGTAGTCAATCACGAGAGTGTTATGGAAGAGTTCAAAAATGACACAGGGACAATTAGGCAAGTAACCAGTCTTATAGACCAGAGCAGTGATATTGAGGAGCAGATAACACAGGTGAATGAAGCTGTGCAAAGCTACAAAAATGATGTGGAAACCAGGTATGCTGAAATGGTGAAAGTAAAGAAAGACTTAGAAACAAGGGTGGAGGAAAAAAGCATTAAAAAGGAAGTGAAAAGAATAATCCAAAACAATCCAAAGTTAGTCAGAGATTCAGTAGATATAAACAAATCTATAGTAATCATTGGTATAGAAGAGGAAGAAGTAAAAAACAAGATCACAAGAGACAAACAGGAGATGGCAAATGTAATGAGCTTACTGAAAGAAGTATCAGAGGAAATCTGTAGTAAAGACATAGAGGAACACAAAAGGTTAGGGAAATACGAGAAAAGCAAGACAAGACCTCTAAAGGTGACTTTCCAGAGTGTAAACACTGTGGAAGAGATACTAAAAAATGCAAAGAATCTTATGGAAAAAGAGTTCAAAAATGTATGGAGAAAAAGATGCACAACACAAGAGGAACTGGAATTACTGAAAGAGAAAAGGGAGGAAGCAAAAACAAAAAATGAGGGAAGATCAGAAGAGGAGAAGAAGAAATTTTTTTACAAAGTAATAGGATTGCAGGTGCGAAAGTGGTACACAAACAGGATGGAATAAAAAAGAGGAAGGTAGTAGAACCATGTCATGACAAGTATATAAACAAGATGATAAAGTTGATGTACTCAAATGTGGATGGAATGGTATCTAAATTACTAGAGATGAATGATTATGTCAGAGAAAATGAGCCACAAATAATATGCCTAACTGAAACAAAATTAACACCAAGGATATCCAATGACTTACTAAACTTAGAGGAATACAATATATGGAGAAGAGACAGAAATTTAAAAAAAGGAGGAGGAATTATAATATTAACTAAGAAAAATCTAAAAGTCAATGAAATAAAACTAGATATACCATCACAAGTAGAACTTATTGCAGTAGAGATCAACACATCTGAAGGTAAAGTAATTGTAGCCAATTTGTACATGCCACCTAGATCAAACACATGGGAAAGATACGAATATGAGGACCTGGCAGAGAGTACAATTCAGAGTTTAAGATCATTAGTACATAAAATGGAAGAGAAATCGGAAAGAATTATACTAACTGGGGATTTCAATACAAATATAAATTGGAATACTCTAGATATTAGCCAAGAAAGCTGTTGGGACCAAAAGCTCCCGGATATCGTGCAAGAGTTTTTCCTAACGCAACATGTGAGGGAAACCACCAGAAAAAGAGGACTTGATGTACTTTCAGTGCTAGATCTAATATTACTAGGCAAGAAAATGATATTAACAGTTTAATATATCACCCTCCACTCGGCAAAAGCGATCATGCAGTACTAAATTATAACTTCAGGATAGCATATGACATAGTAAACAGGAATGACAGTTACAAAAAGAGCCTAAACTATAAAAGGGAAATTATCAAGACCTAAAGAAGTATTTCTTAGAAGTTGATTGGGAAAATGAGCTTAGAGGACAAGATTTAAATGCTGTATATAAAAAATTTTGTGAATTTTATGAAATAGGAGTCCAGAAGTACATCCCACAGCACAAAGAAGCAGATAAGAAAATACAGAAATGGTTCAATACAGAATGTAAAAAATCAAAAGAAAGAAGAGATTTGTTGTGGAATAGATACAGAAGACACAATAGTGAAAGGGCGTATAATAATTACAAACAGGCAAGAAACGATTATACAAGAATAAGGAGGGAAGCCCAAAAACAGTTTGAGGAGGATATAATAAACAAAAGTAGAGATCAACCAAAGTTGTTTTACAGCTATATCAGAAGCAAAACCAAAGTAAAAGATATAATACAATCCATTACGGACGAGGGAATCACTTATACACAAAAGAAAGATATTTGTGAAGCACTAAACAAGAATTTCCAATTAGTTTTTACAGAAGAAAAAATTTTTGAGAGGGGCTATGTGGAACATGCATGTCCACACATACTACCAGATATACAAATAGCAGAAAAAGTAATACAGGAGGAGTTAAGTAGATTAGACAGAGGAAAAGCAAGTGGTCCTGATGAAATTTCATGTTGGGTATTACGAGCATGTGCAAAGGAGTTAAGTAAACCATTATTTTTAATTTTCAAGAAATCCTTGAGTCAAGGTAAACTACCTGATATTTGGAAAAAAGCAAATATTGTCCCCTTATTCAAGAAAGGAAATAGACAAAATCCACTCAACTACCGACCAGTATCACTGACCAGTGTTGTAAGCAAGGTATTAGAAAAGCTTATAAGAAAAGCTTGGGTAAATCATCTAGAAGAACACAGTATGATAACAGAAAGGCAGCTTGGTTTCAGAAAAGGAAAATCATGTGTTACTAATCTGTTGATCTACTATGACAGAGTACCAAACACAATACAGGAAAGGGAAGGATGGGTGGACAGTATCTATTTAGATTTCAAGAAAGCTTAAGACTTTTATGGAAACTGTACCATCAAGGAGGAATTCGAGGCAAACTGTTTTGTTGGATGCAAGACTTTCTCATAAAAAGAGAAATGAGAACAGTACTAAGAGGAAACTACTCATCATGGAAAGAAGTGACTATTGGAGTACCACAGGGTTCAGTGCTGGCACCAATCATGTTTTTAGTGTATATAAATGATATAAACAGTAACACTGGAAATGAGAGTTATCTGAATATATTTGCAGATGATGCAAAAATACAAAGGAGAATTACTAACACAGACTCTTGTAAAGAGCTGCAAGAAGAATTAAATAAACTTCATGAATGGAGTAGTACATGGCAAATGGAATTCAATGTGGACAAGTGTCATGTAATCAAGTTTGGTAAAAGTGGAAAAAGACCTGATTGGGATTATAAGTTAGTAAATAAAACCCTATACACATCAGAAAGAGAGAAAGACCTAGGTGTGATTATCAATAACAGACTATCTCCGGCTGACCACATCAGCGAGAAGGTACGGAACATGCATATACTGCTTGCAAATATGAGAATAGCATTCACATATATAAATGAAGACATGCTAAGAAGGATAATAACATCATTCATTAGACCAACCCTGGAATATGCATCAGTAGTCTGGAATCCTCATCTCAAATAGCACATAGACAAGATTGAAAAAGTTCAAAGGGCCGCTACAAGATGGATACCAAGCTTAAGGGACCTAAGCTACGAAGAAAGACTAAATAAACTGAATCTACCAACACTACAGGAGAGAAGGAAAAGAGGTGACATGATAATGCTATAATAAGTGCATATCAGGAAAGGTGAAAATAGACATAAATGATTACTTAACATATGGAGAAGCATCAGCAAGAGGACACTGCAAAAAACTGCATAAGAAGAGAGGTGATAAAGACGTAAGGAAATTCAATTTCCCAAACAGAGCAATTGATCAATGGAATGCACTACCGAATGAAATAGTGTGTACCAAAACAATTCACAAATTTAAGGATATGTACGATAAATATGGTTTAAAACACGGGACAGTACGAGCTTGACTCATCCCTGTAAAGATACAATTAGGTAAGAACAATTAGGTAAGAACACACACACACACACACACACACACACACACACACACACACACACACACACACACACACACACACACACAAATATTAAGAGAGTGACCGAAGGAACATGTTACAGTTTCCAGAGTACTGAGACAATGCTGACCTTCTATGTATTTCTCAATACATTTATGGTTAACATAATGTCACACGTATTATTTTTTTATGTAAATTTATCGGAGGAAGACCTACGTGCGTGGCTATAGCAAACAGTCAAATAGAAATCACAACGTACCGTAATTTAGTTCTATAATGTTGTAATATAAATATCTTTCAGATCATTTGATGTACACAGCATAAACCCTTGCTAAGTTTATTGGAATATATGGTTTCTTTATAAAGTGCAAATGTAATTTTAACGTCCATCATTTTGTGAGACGATAGAGAAAAATGACAGAAATGGATGCACATTGAACGAAATTGAAGAAAAAGGATGGGAGTTGAGACTCGTATCCACTACCTCTTATATTCCTTCACCATATAATCTGCACCAACCCACTAGCTTCTGCACACACACACACACACACACACACACACACACACACACACACACTGGTGTTAGCTGAACGTTTAAAACTGTAATACTTTTGCGGAAAGAAAGAAAATGTGTATCACCTTGCTCTGCGCTGGTCACCATTAACCACAATTGGCCGCACCTAAATAGTATCTTTATATAAATCAAGCTCTGTACTAGGCAAAACTAAACGATGTCCTAATGTAGTATAGCAAGTATAAGCAAAAGTGCTGTCCAAATAATAGAATACATCCAATTAGTGCAAAAATTTGATGACACAACGCATCATCAGCTGGGTGTCGTCTGTAACCAGGCTGGTAGCAGCGAGATGCAAACTTGTAAGTAAATTTATCTAAGTGAAAATTACCACAAGATGAGCATCATCTTTAGTAAAGTGAATATGGAAGGAGTTACGAAAAGGGATAAAGTCTGAAAACAGGATGATGATCTGTACCCAAAACTGGTTGAAATGGAAACATATAATAAATTAGAAAAGAAAGTGAATAAACTGGAGAACACTTTTCAAAGTGAAACAGAGGAAATTAAGAAGCAATTACGCATGCAGAAGGAAGAAAACAGACACAACAATAGAGGAGATGTCAGTCTAGGTAGGTTCACTTAGAAGGATGATTAGTGAAATGGCAAGTACAGACTGTGAACCATGAGAGTATTAAGGAGGAGTTCAGAAATGATACAGAGACGATTAGGCAAGCAAGCAGTCTGATAGACCAAAGTAGTGATACTTACCCAGGTGAACAAAGAAATGAGAAGTTGCAAAGATGAAGTGGAAAGTATGTGTGCTGAAATGGTGAAAGTAAGGAAAGACATGGAAACAAAAGTCGGAGGAAAAAAACATTAGGAAGGAAATGAAAGAAATAATTAAAATCAGCACTAAACTGGTCCAAGATTCAGCAGATATCAACAAATCTGTAGTAATCACTGTTATAGATGAAGAAGAAATAAGAAACAAAATTTCGAGAGACAAAGAGGAGATGGCAAATATAATGACCATATTGAAGGAAGTATCAGAGGAAATTTGTGATAAAGACACAGAGGAACACAAATGGCTAGGGAAATATGAGAGATATAAGCCAAGGCCGCTGAAAGTAATCTTCCAGAGTGTGAACACTGAGGAGGAAGTGCTAGAAAATTGCAAACAAACTCCCGGAAAAAAAGGAATTTTAAAATGTACGGAAAAAAAAGCTTAACTAAAGAGGAACTGGGATTACTAAAGGAGAAGAGGGAGGAAGCAAAAACAAAGAATGATATTTTTTACAAAGTAATTGGATTGCAGGTACGAAAGTGGTACATAACCAACAGAGAATAAAAACAAGTAAGGTAGTAGACAAGCTATGACAAGTATGTAAACAAGATAATTAAGTTGATGTACTCAAATGTAGATGAAATGGTGTCTAGATTATTAGATGAAAGACGATACCAAAGAAAAGGAACCACATATTATTTGCCTAGCTGAAACAAAATTAGCCCCAATATATCAAACGATACCCGAAACTTAGAGGAATACAATATATAGAGAAGTGAGAGAAATTTAAGAAATGGAGGAGGAATTATAATCTTAACAAAGAAAAATCTAGAAGTCAAAGAAATTGAACTAGATATACCCTCACAAGTAGAAATGACTGCATTAGAGATTAACACATCTGAATGGAAAGTCTGTCTATCTATCTATCTATTGCCAGACGCCATAATCCCGTAAGGGGTGGCCATTTGACACTGAATTTTTTGTTTTACGGGGTTGGGCATTAACCCTCCACCACACTTGTTGACACGTATTGGTTATATGATTACCATCAAGCGTCGTAAATGGTTTCTTGGTTTACAGGAAACCATTTGGCATGTCACTCAATGTAAAGCCACCTGTAAAGGAAAGAAAAGCAATAAGAAGTGACAGGAAAGATGAGAGAAATAGGAAGAAAGGAGGGCAGGCATAAAAAAAAAAAAAAAAGAATGATAAAGGCTCAAGAAGAAGCAGGCAGCACTACATGAAGTGAGTGGATGATGGTTGCCACCACCTTCCACTTGAAGGGAAAGTAACTGGCAAATTTGTATATGACAGCCAAATCAAACACTTGGGAAAGTAGCGAACATGAAGACCTGCCAGAAAGTACAATTCAGAGTTTAAAAACAGTACTACATAGAATGGAAGAGGAATCTAAAAGAATTATATTAACAGGAGATTTCAGTACAAATATAAATTGGAATACTCTAGATGTAAGAAGCAAAGAAAGCTGTTGGGACCAAAAGCTCCTAGATTTTGTGCAGGAGTTTTTCCTAACACAAAATGTAAAGGAAAACACCAGAAAATGAGGACTTGATTATTCATCACAACTAGATTTTTTATTTACCAGGCAAGAAAATTATATTGCCATTTTAATGTATCCTCCTCCATTCAGCAAAAGCGGCCATGCAGTATTAAATTGGAAATTCAGGACTGCATATGACATAGTTACCAGTAATGAGAGCTACAAAAGGAGCCTAAACTACAAAAAGGGCAACTACCATGACCTAAAGAAGTACTTTTTTTTAAAGCAAGAAAGAAGGGACCAAAGGCCAGGAGCCGGCAAACCGTTCCTGCCAGGTAAAGAACAAAATCAATACAAAAGAGAGCCAAATTTAAGAAATAGGTTGGGAAAAAGAGTTTAGACTACAAGTTTTAAATGTTAAATTATAGAAAACACTGTGATTTTTATGGAATAGGAGTCCAAAATTTCATTCCAGAGCACAAAGAAAAAGAAATAAAACTAAAGAAATGGTTCAATATAGAATGTAAAAAATCAAAAGAAAAATCAGACTGTCTGTAGGATACAGGAGACACAATAGTGAGATGGTATATAACAACTATATACAGGCAAGAAATGATTTTACAAGGATAAGGGGAGAAGCCCAAGGACAGTTTGAGGGAGACGTTATAAATAAAAATAGTGATCAACCTAAGCTATTTTCCAGCTACATCCGAAGCAAAAGCAAAGTTAAAGATAAAATACAGTCCATTACAGGCGAGGGTATCATCTATAAACAAGAGAAAGATAATTTGTGAAGCATAAATAAAAATTTCCAATCAGTTTTTACAGAAAAAAAAAAAAATAAAAGATGATATGGAACATGGATGCCCAAACATATTACTAGATATACAAGTAAAAGAAAAAGAAGTACAGGAAGAGTTAAGAAAATTAGACAAAGGAAAAGCATATGGACCTGACGAAATTTCTGGTTGGGTGCTACATGAATGTGCAACAGAGTTAAGTAAGCCAATATATTTAATATTCAAGGAATCCTTAAGTCAGGGTAAACTACCTGATATTTGGAAGAAAGCAGACATTGTTCTCCTATTCAAGAAAGGGAATAGATTGAATCCACTTAATTACCGACCAGTATCACTGACCAGTGTCGTTATTAAGATACTAGAAAAGCTGATAAAAAAAAGTTTGGGTAATCCATGGACAACATAGTATGATAACAAAAAAACAGTTCAGTTTTAGAAAAGGAAAATCGTGTGTTACTAATTTATTAAGTTACCATGATAGAGCAGTGCGTTAGTGGACATTTGTGCCAGGAGGGGATCGGTGATAGCCAATAAACTCTTCAGGCACAGAATGATCCACAGGTATACATGGCGAGTGATGAGAAGGGTGGGTGGTGAACTGAATGAAAGGAAGGCAATGATTGATTATGTGTGTGTGGATGAAAGGATGCGAAGATATGTAATGGATACAAGAGCATATAAAGGTTGGGGGAGTGGACTTTCTGACCACTACTTGGTGGTGGCCAGAATCAAGATCCAAGTAAGATGGAGAAATAGAAGGGAAGGACGGGAGGAAAAGGAGAGTGGAAAGGTTACAAGAGGATGAGAAAAAGGCAGAATATAAGAGAGAAGTGGAGGAACGATTGGATAAAAACGAATTGGAGCAGATGGGGGACGTGGAAGGTGTGTGCAGGATAGTCACAGAAGAAATATGTGGAACATGTGAGGTGGTGTGTGGGGTGAAGAGAAGACGGAGGGGGAGTGCAAGGAACAGCGTGGTGGAGTGAAGAGGTGAGACAGGCTGTGGCACAAAAGAAGAAAGCATACAATGAATGGATGAGAAATAGGCCCCTGGAAGAAGTTTAGAGGCAGAAGAGAGAGTTATATGTGGAAAGGAAGAGAGAGGTGAAAAGATTAGTAAGAGAGAGAGTAAGAAGAGAGTGGATGAGGAATTTAAAAGGAATTTGAGTGTAAAGTGGAGAGATTGTAGGAAAATGTTCTGGAAAGAGGTGAAGAGAGTAAGACAGAGTAGCAGTGAAGTTAGCAGGGGAGTGAAAGATAAAAATGGTAGATTACTAGTGGAGAAGGGAGAAAAAGCGAGCAGAAGGAGAGAATACTTTAAGGAATTGTTGAACATAGAGGATGGAAGTAATGCGAGTATAAGTGGCTGGGGATTCTGTGGGGAATGGCTGAGAGAAGGAGGGAGGTGAGAAGACAGGAAGAAATCAGTAGGATAGAAGTTGTGGAAGCAATGAAGAAAGTCAAATTCTGGAAAGCCCTAGGAATTGATGGAGTGTGTGATGAAATGCTTAAGCATGGGGGTGAGATAGTAGTAGAGTGGATGTGGAAGATGTGCAGATTGGCCTGGGAGGACGGTAAGAGTCCTGGAGGATTGGAAGTCAGGTATAATTATTCCCTTGTACAAAGGAAAAGGGAAAAAAGAAGTGTGTGGTAATCACAGGGGCATTTGTCTTCTTATTGTAATAGGAAAAGTATATGGTAGGATACTTATTGACAGAGTTAAGGATATAACAGGGGAATTAGTTGGAGAAGAACAGGAAAGCTTTAGGAAGGGAAGAGGTTGTGTAGATCAAATATTCATTCTTAGATCTTTAGTGGAAAAGTTTCTAGAGAAGGGAAAAAAGTTGTATGCAGACTTCATGTGTTTGGAGAAAGCACATGACAGGATGGATAGACATGGATTGTGGAAAGTATTAAGAATATATGGAGTAGATGGGAAGTTGTTGAATGCTGTGAACAGTATGTATGATGGTACTAAGGCTGCAGAGCGTGTGGATGGTGAACGGAGTGAATTTTTCTCTTTGAAGGTTGGGTTGAAACAGGGATGTGTCATGTCTCCATGGTTGTTCAATCTGTACATGGATGGAGTAATAAAAGAAGTACACGGTAGGGCAGTGGATGTTGGAGTGGCCCTGGTGAGAAAGGGTAGTGTTTGGAAACTCCCTGTACTGTTGTTTGCGGATGATACTGTGTTGTTGAGTGAAGACGAAGGGGAGCTGCAAGGCTTGGTGGATGAGTTTGGGAGAGTGTGTAAGAAACGGAATCTAAAAATGAATGTAGGGAAGAGTAAAGTGATGGTCTTTGAGAGAGGTGAACTCAGTGAATGTACAGCGAGGTTGGATGGTGAGGAATTGGAAAATGTGAGTACGTTTAAGTACTTGGGTAGTGTGATGAGTAAGGATGGAAGTTTGGAGGGTGAAGCACTTGAAAGAATACAACAAGAAGAAAGGTCGCTGGTTCCTTGAAAGCAGTGATAAGAAACAGGGAAGTGAGCATGGAAGTAAAAAAGTTACTACATGACAGATTTGTGATACCAACTCTAACGTATGGAAGTGAAGCTTGGACGTTGTTGGAAGGACACATGTTAATAGCGAGAGCAGTGGAAATGAGATATTTAAGAGGAGCCTGTGTAGTCCCATGGAGAGACAGGCTGACAAATGAGGAAGTGAAGGATCGTTGTGATGTGGATGTGGATGTGGATGTGAATAAGAAGTGTTAGGAGGAACACATTGAGGTGTTTTGGCCATGTGGAGAGGATGGAGAGTGAGAGACTGACGAGGAGAGTGTATGTGAGTGCGGTGGAGGGGAGAGAGGGAGGGGGAGGCCGAGGATGAGATCTAGGGATGGATTGGAGAGTTATATGAGGGGGGGGGGTGAATTAGGAGCAGAGCAGTGAAATGGTGAAGGACAGGGTGACGTGGAGGAGATTTGTTTGTGGCCATCCTGTACGGGATTGAGGCGTCTGGCAATAGATTTATCTATCTATATACCTAGGCTGCTTCCCCCAAGGAAAGGGAGGTAGCCGAGACAGGACGACACACTCCCCATTTACTCATCCATTAAAAACATTCATTCGCATCTTAGTCCCAAAGGGAAGAAGGGACAGATCCTCACTGCACCACACCACACAAGGGTCAACTGCGCAGTGCAATCAGTGACATCCGCAGCAGGGCCCGACAGCAGAGCTGGTTTACCCATGCCACATCATAATAGACCCATCCCCTTACCCGCACCTGACCTGACTAGCTGATCAGACCAAATGCAGGAGAATATCCCCTCAGGGCTGCGTAGTCATTTATTCATTCATAATTTCTCTCCATGTATTTCCGTCATGTACAACCACTCTTCCTTGCTCAACAGACGTCCCTCTTACAACCAGTGCTTTCTTCACACTCTCCAACCATCCTATTCGTGGTCTTCCTCTCAGCCTTACACCTCTCACATCAGATCTAGTTATCTTCTTCACCAATCGCTCATTATCCATTCTCTCCATATGCCCAAACCATCGCAACACCCTCTGCTCAACTCTATCGGCCATCTCCTGAACAACTCCAGTTCTCCTTCGCACCTCATCATTTCACACTCGATCCATACGTGTCACTCCACACATACTCCTCAGACACCTCCTCTCCATTACATTCAAGCTTTTCCTCTCTGCTACTTCCATATTCCATGTTTCAGCCCCATATAAGTCGGTACCACAACACCCTCATACAGCCTTCTCTTTACATCCATTCTAAGCGAACGACATCTAAACACCTTTTTCATTCCTCCCAGCACCTTTCCTACTTCATTCATTCTAAACTTCATCTATTCCACCATCCACAGCAACATGTGACCCTAAATATTTAAAACACTCTACCTCCTCAAGCAACTCACCATTCAAAACTATATTCATCCCCCTACCATCTACCAACCTCGTACACTTCATCACTTTACTCTTATTCTCATTTATTTTCAATTTCCTCCTTTCACACACCCTTCCAAACTCCTCTACCAACTATCTCAATCTCTCCTTTGAATCAGCCACCAGTGCAGTATCATCTGCAAACAGCAGCTGCTTCAGATTCCACTCTCCACCATCAACATTCACCAGACTCAGACCTCCACCTGAAACTCTTGCATTCACCTCCCTTACAACACCATCCATATAAATATTAACAACCAAGGCGACATCATACATCCCTGTCGCAGACCCACTCTCACAAGAAACCAATCACTCACAGCATTTCCCACTCTTACACACGCTCTACTATTTACATAAAAACTTTTCACCCCTTTTAGTAACCTACCATCAAGTCCATACAATCTTAAAGCAGTCCACAAAGCCTCCCTATCAGTTCTATCATACGCTTTCTCTAAATCCATGAATGCCCAAAGCACATCATTGCCTTTCGCTAAATACTTTTCACACACTTGTCTCACAGCAAACACCTGATCCACGCATCCTCTCCCTCTCCTAAAGCCACACTGCTCTTCACCAATCACTCCCTCTGTACCCTCTCTAACTCTCATAATTAACACTACCATACACCTTACCTACAACACTCAACAGACTTATACCCCTAAAGCTAGTACATTCATATTTATCACCCTTGCCTTTATACATCAGGACCACACAAACACTTGCCCAGTCAACTGGTACCATACCTTTCACAAAGCACACATTCAACAATCTTACTAACCAGTCAACAATAGTCACTCCATCACCCTTCAGGCATTCCATAGCACAGCCATCCATACCTGCCACTTTCCCTGTTTTCATCTCCTTTACTGTAGATAGATAAAGCTACAAGCTACAAAACCATTACAGAAAAGAGAAGGATGGGTGGACAGGATCTACTTAGATTTCATGAAAGCATTTGACAGAGTACCGCATCAAAGACTTTTATGGAAACTGTATCATCAAATAGGAGTCCAAGGCAACCTACACTGTTGGATGCAGCATTTTCTCAGAAAAAGGGAAATGAGAACAGTACCAAGGGGAAATTACTCATCATGGAGGGAAGTGACAAGCAGAGTTCCACAGGGCTTAGTGCTGGCACCATTTATGTTTTTAGAGTATATGAATGACATAGAGAGAGGCCAGTGTTTGGAAACTACCTGTTCTGTTGTTTGCAGATGATAATGTGTTGTTAAGTGAAGATGAAGGGGAGCTGCAAGGCTTGGTGGATGAATTTGAGAGAGTGTGTAAGAAACGGAATCTAAAAGTGAATGTAGTGAAGAGTAAAGCTACTGTCTTCGAGAGAAGTGATGTCAGTGAATGTACAGTGAAGCTGGATGAGGAGGAAATGGAAAATGTGAGTTCGTTTAAGTACTTGGGTAGTGTGATGAGTAAGGATGGAAGTTTAGAGGGTGAAGTGCTTGAAACGGTGGACAGGGAAGAAAGATTGCTGGTTCCTTGAATACAATGATAAGAAACTTGGAAGTAAGCACGGAAGTGAAAAAGCTACTATATGACAGTACGTATGGAACTGAAGCTTGGACCTTGTTTGGGGGACAGAAGTCAAGAGTGCGTGCAGTGGAAATGAGTTATTCGAGAGGAGCATGTGAAGTCACATGGAGAGACAGACTGACAAATGAGAAAGTGAAGGGACGTTGTAGTGTGGATGTAGATGGGATAGGAAGCGTTAGGAGAAACACATTGAGGTGGTTTGGACATGTGGAAAGGATGGAAGGTGAGAGGCTGACGAGGAGAGTGTATGCAAGTGAGGTGGAGGGGGGAAAGGAAGGGGGAGGCCAAGGATGAGATGGAGGGATGGAGTGGAGAGGTATATAAGAAAGAGGGGTGTGAGCTGGGAGCAGGGCAATGAAATGGCAGGGGACAGGGCGTCATGAAGGCGATTTGTTTGTGGCCACCTCTTACGGGATTGAGGCGTCTGGCAATAGATCGATAGACAGATATACATAGACAACAGCATTGGAAATGGAAGCTATCTTAATTTGTTTGATGATGCAAAAATACAAAGGAAAATTACTAACAGATTTTTTGCAGAGAGCTACAAGAAGAATTAAATAATCTTCATGAATGGAGTAATAAATGGCAAATGGGATTCATTGTGGACAAGTGTCATATAATTAAGTTTAGTAAAAGTGAAAAAAAGACCAGATTGGGATTATAAGTTAGGAAGTTCAAACCTACACATATCAGAAAGGGAGAAGGACCTAGGAGTGATTATCAGTAACAGACTATCTCCGGCTGAAAACATCAGTGAGAAGGTACGGAACATGTATACAGTACACTGCTTCCTAAACCGAGAATAGCATTCACATATAGAAACGAAGACATGCTGAGAAAGATAATAACATCATTCATCAGACCAACCCTGGAGTATGCATCAGTCTGGAATCCTCGTGTGAAAAAACACATAAAACCGAAAAAGTTCAAAGGACAGCTACAAGATGGGTATGAAGCTTAAGGGATCTAAGCTACGAAGAAAGACTAGAAAAACTGAATCTACCAACACTACAGGAGAGAAGGAAAAGAGGAGACATGATTATGCTATATAAATGCATCTCAGGGAAAGAGAAAGTAGACATATACTGTAAATGAATATATAATCTATGGGAAAGCATCAGCAAGACAACACAGCAAGAAAACTACATAAAAAGAGAGGCGATAAAGGCGTAAGGAAATTCAGTTCCCCAAATAGGGCAACTGACCAGTGGAATGCACTATCAAATGAAATAGTGTGTGCCAAAACTATTAATTAATTTAAGGATATGTATGATAAAAATGGTTTAATACACTGGGCAGTACGAGCTTGACTCATTCCTGTAAAGATACAATTAGGTAAGAACAATTAAGTAAGAACACACACACACACACACACACACACACACACACACACACACACACACACACACACATACAGCTGAGTATAGCGCAAAGGTACAGGGTGCGTTGCCGACAATTATACCATCCTGCTTGGCAGGACTGATAAAGTGGCTCATCCCATCATAAAGTACATTGTATTCTGAGGCATTAGGACACTCCCGTTAAAACTGGTGTTATCTGAACTTTTAAAACTTTTATTTTGGGGGGGAAAGAAATGTGGAGGAAAAGCAACAGGGTGGACAAAGTCGGGAGCATTTTCATGGATGCGGTGGGTGGGTGATTGGCTGGGTGGGAGAGGGAGTGAAAGGACAGCGGCTTTTTTATTGTGACAAAAATTTTCCATAATTCATTACCCTGAATAAACACTAAATGGCGTGCACATGCATAACAAGCTTACAATGATACCCAACTGTCCAATAATATTGTCCAGACAATTTATATTCTTTCATTATACATTAAACGTTATATGAATGGAAACAACTCCTTTCCTATCTTCCACCTTCTACTTTCTGTACTCAACTCTTATCTCTTACCTCATACCACCCGTCAATAATTCAGCCCATATCCCTGTCCGCCACTACTCTCAGTTGTGAATGATTCGAAGATCCATGATTCGAAACTCGGGGGGTTTGGCCTTTGCACAAGGAGAGCGTTGTCAACGCTGTGATAAAGCTGGATATTTGGTCAACCGTAAACCCGTCAAAAAAGTAACGTTAGGCATGGGTTGATAGAGCCGAGGCTTCGAGGATTGTTATTCGACCTGAGTCCGTATGGTTGGTTACCCTATATTCTCGTCCTGTAGGCATGTATGAGTTCATACGTTGCGAGGCTTCATACATTAGGTGATTCGGAGCCGATAGTGGAACTGTGAAGTGATGGGCACTAAGATCGACGCTGAATGTGTGAAAGCCCCTTAATTCAGGAGTCGAACGAAGAATCATTGCGAGTTGCTGCTCTTGAGACACTCTGCACCCTACTCCTGACAATTCCTCTACAGTCCTACGGACTCTCGACACTGTCTCCGGACTCCCCGAGCACTCCTGATGTTTTTGACATGTTCAAAATTTTTCGAGAATCGCCACGAACTTTTTAAACTCCTAGCTCGTACCTAAGACGTTCGTGACTACTCTTAGCGACTCTTAGCGACTCATAGCTACTCTCAACGGATTCTTGTATCAAAAAACCTTTGTGCGTGGCTAAGAATCGTTGTGAGTAACTAAGAGTAGCTAAGAGTCGCTAGGAATTTGTAAGAGTAGCAAGGAGTCTCCCAAGAGTAGGTAGGAGTTTCAAAGGAGCGCTCAAAAGTTTCGTTTCGTTTCATGCACGAGATCAGAAGAGTAGCTAAGAGTTATCTATGAGTCGCTACGAATATGCCAAGAGCATGGTAAAAGTGTGGTAGGAGTCACTGCGAGTTTGATGGGAGTCGGTGGCAGTTGGTTTTGAGGTGTAGTAGTGGGATCCACCACTGGGGGGGTGGGGGGCACCTGATTGCAATATGCTTGCCATCCAAGGCACCGACTGCGTGGTGGAATCCATTTGTTGGAGAAAAGGGAAGCCACCTCCTTCCACTGTTCTGCAGTTATGGGGCAGGCCAGGACATCCTTCAGGTACTCTGCAATGATGGCCTCACAGGTCTTGGGAATGATAAGTGAGATGGTGTTGTGGGCCATTCTGAAGCCATATGAAAGGGTTTTGTAGCTATTTCCAGTCGCCAGACAGAGTAGAGTGATGGTCAGCCTCAACCCAGGTGACAATGACTTCCTCCGGAAGGTGTCCTGCTTCTCGATACGGGAACCAACCCTTTTCAGCAGTTCCATGAACATGCTGTCATCTACTTGAAGAAAATTCCTAAAGCTATGGGAGTCCTCTAATTTCAACTCTACAAGAAGTTTCTTGTACTGGCCGTTCATAGGATGTCGTAGCAGCCATAACCTGCTCCAAAGGGTTCTCCTCTTTTGCTTCCTTTTATTCTCAAGTAACAGTCTTTCAAAAGCAGTGTGTCCAGGCATTTCGAAATGAACGGATCTTGAATTTTGCTCTCATTTGTATTGCTTTTGTTTTTTTCTTGGAAGGAACGGTTTGTGGGCTCCTGGCCTTTGGTTCCTTCTTCCTTACATTAAGGAAAAAAAAAACTGCCACATTGATGTCGGCCACTTCACATGCCAAATCCACCTGCAGCTTCAGTAGTTTCAATTCGCAGGCACCTCCGGCCATGGTCGTTGAGGATACATAGGTCTATGCTGAATGCAAGCTCGCTATTGAATGAATAGCCCACCTGCATCTCATCCTTTATCTATCTATCTATCTATCTATCTATCTATCTATCTATATATATATATATATATATATATATATATATATATATATATATATATATATATATATATATATATATATATATATATATTTCCCCGACACTCCTGATAAACTCGCATCAAATTCTTCATGGTCTTAGCGCACTCGTAACTACTCTAGTGGGGGTCTTAACTACTCCCAGCTACTCTTAGCTACTCATAGTTACTCGTAGACCTTTACAGACCACCTGGTTCAGCAATGCGTAGTGACTTTTAGCTACTCATAGCACCGCCCTAGGGAACTCGTAGCAATGCGTAAGCTATGCATAGCTACTTGTAGCGCCCACCTGGCACATTCCTAGATTGCTGAATTCCTGGCCAAATTGACAAGAATCCACGAGGAGTTTGAACTCTTGGCGACTCTTCTTCCAACTCCTGGATGTGTGAAAGCCCCTTAAAGGAGTCGGAAGAAGAGTCGCCAAGAGTTCAAACTCCTCGTGGATTCTTGTCAATTTGGCCAGGAATCCAGCAATCTAGGAATGTGCCGGGTGGGCGCTACAAGTAGCTATGCATAGCTTACGCATTGCTACGAGTTCCCTAGGGCGGTGCTATAAGTATCTAAGAGTCACTGTGCATTGCCGAACCAAATGGACATTACTACTACGAGCAGCCATGAGTAGCTACGAGTAGCTAAGATCCCCACTAGATTAGTTACGAGTGCACTGCGACCATCAAGAATTTGATGCGATTCTGTCAGGAGTGTCAGGCGAATATATATATATATATATATATATATATATATATATATATATATATATATATATATATGTAACTACTGAAGCTGCAGGTGGATTTGGCATGTGAAGCGGCCGACATCAATGTGGCAATATCTAAGCTGTTACTTGAGAAGAATAAAAGGAAGCAAAAGAGGAGAACCCTTTGGAGCAGGTTATGGCTGCTACGACATCCTATGAACGGCCAGTACAAGAAACTTCTTGTAGAGTTGAAATTAGAGGACTCCCATAGCTTTAGGAATTTTCTTCAAGTAGATGACAGCATGTTCATGGAACTGCTGAAAAGGGTTGGTTCCCGTATCGAGAAGCAGGACACCTTCCGGAGGAAGTCATTGTTACCTGGGTTGAGGCTGACCATCACTCTACTCTATCTGGCGACTGGAAATAGCTACAAAACCCTTTCATATGGCTTCAGAATGGCCCACAACACCATCTCACTTATCATTCCCAAGACCTGTGAGGCCATCATTGCAGAGTACCTGAAGGATGTCCTGGCCTGCCCCATAACTGCAGAACAGTGGAAGGAGGTGGCTTCCCTTTTCTCCAACAAATGGAATTTCCACCACGCAGTCGGTGCCTTGGATGGCAAGCATATTGCAATCAGGTGCCCCCCACCCCCCCAGTGGTGGATCCCACTACTACACCTCAAAACCAACTGCCACCGACTCCCATCAAACTCGCAGTGACTCCTACCACACTTTTACCATGCTCTTGGCATATTCGTAGTGACTCATAGATAACTCTTAGCTACTTCTTATCTCGTGCATGAAACGAAACGAAACTTTTGAGCGCTCCTTTGAAACTCCTACCTACTCTTGGGAGACTCCTTGCTACTCTTACAAATTCCTAGCGACTCTTAGCTACTCTTAGTTACTCACAACGATTCTTGCCACGCACAAAGGTTTTTTGATACAAGAATCCGTTGAGAGTAGCTATGAGTCGCTAAAAGTAGTCACGAACATCTTAGGTACGCGCTATGAGGTTAAAAAATTCGTAGTGGTTCTCAAAAAATATCGAAAATGTCAAAAACATCAGGAGTGCGCGAGGAGTCCTGAGACAGTGCCGAGAGTTCGTAGGACTGTAGAGGAATTGTCAGGGGTAGGGTGCAGAGTGCCTCAAGAGCAGCAACTGGCAGTGATTCTTCGCCAGACTCCTGAATGTGTGAAAGCCCCTTAGAAATATTATTCGCAGTCACTTATCTTAGTTTCCTTTTTTTTTTTTTTCTTACACTACTCTTGGAAATTCTGTTGTTTTTTCTTTTATGCGAGGAATAAGGAACCAAAGGCCATGAGCCCGCAATAACAGTTTCCTCCAAGAGAAAAACAAAACACAAGAGAGACCCTAATTCAAGATCCGATCATTTCGAGATACCTGGACACACCACGTTTGAAAGACTGGAGATCATAGGAAGCAGGAAATAAAGACAGAGGGAGACAGTTTCAGAGTTGACATATTGCATAAATGAAGGACTGGGAGTAACGGTTAACTCTTGCACTAAAGAGTTCGAAAGAAAAGGGATGAGAGTTTGCTACTAGACAGGTGCTACGCGCCCGTCGTAGAGGTGAAGGAATGCAACAGAGGTTGAAAGGAGTCAGTAAGAGGAGGAGATTTAATGAGACGAAAAGCCATTGACTCCACCCTACTGAGAAGAGCTGTATGTGGGGAGCCTCCCCACACATGAGAGTTGTACTCCACACAGGGACGGATAAAACCCCCATATAGAGTCATCAATTGTGCAGGGGTAAAGAAGGAATGGAGTCGGCTTAGCACACCTAATCTCTTGGAAGCAGATTTTACAAGAGATGCAATATGATCTTACCAAGATAGGTCCCGAGTAAATGAAACCCCAAGCATGTTCAAGGATGATGCAGGATTAAGCTGAATATTATTAAACATTACTGGGTATACCTATGGAAGATTTTGTCAGGCTGCTAGATGCATTAAAAACAACAAGATTATTTTTATCCCAGTCAGAGATATGAGCCAAGTCAGACATTAGGTGTGCCAAAGCCTCATCCCCTGTTTGTTGAAGTAACTGCTGAGATGGGCATTGCGGGAACCGAATGGAAAGGTGAAGGGTGGAGTCATCAGCGTATGAATGGATAGGGTTAGATGTACAGCTTAGAAGGTCATTGATGAATTAAAGGAAGAGAGTTGGTGATAGGACAGGGCCTGAGGAACACCACTGTTGATGGATCTAGGAGAAGAACGATGGCCATCTGCAACAGTGGCTATAGAACGACCAGAAAGGAAGCTAGCGATGAAGGCACAGATAGAAGGATAGAAACCGTAAGAGGGCAGTTTGGAAATTAAAGATGTATGCCAGACTCGATCGAAAGCCTTAGAGATGTCAAGTGCAGTGGCAAAGTTTTTGCCAAAGTCCCGAAAGGAGGATGACCAGGAGGCTGAAAGGTAGGTGAAAAGATCGCTAGTGGATTGTCCCTGATGGAACCCGTACTGACGATCAGAAAGAGGGTTGCGATAGGAAAGATGCCTTAAAAATTTTCTATTAAGAGTTGACTCGAAAACTTTTGAAATACAAGATGTTAAAGCAATTGGACGATAGTTAGAGGGTTGGGAATGGTCACCCTTCTTTGGAACTGGCTGAATGAAAGCAAACTTCCAGCAAGAAGGAAAGGTACAAGTTGACAGACAAAGGCAAAAGAGTTTACCCAGGCAGGGTGTAAGCACAGAAACACAGTTCTTGAGAACAACAGGAGGGACTCCATCAGGCCCATATGCCTTGTTAGTATTGAGGCCAGTGATGGCAGAAAATACATCAGCTGAAGAAATTTTAATGTCAGCCATGAGGAAGTCAGAGGGGGGAAGTGATGGAGGAACAGCATCGAAATCATCTAAGGTGGAATTGGAGGAGAAAGTCTGAGTGAAGAGATCTGCTTTATCAGTAGAAGAAAGAGCTACAGAGCCATCAGAGTAGAGAAGAGGAGGGAAGGATGATGAGGTAAAGTTGTTGGAGAGGGTTTTGGCTAGGTGCTAAATGGGAGCGTGAAGAATTCGAGTTGGAGAGCGGAGAGCATTTAGTACGGATGAAATTATTTTTTGCAGAGCGAAGAACAGACATAGAACGATTCCGGGCAGAAACGTAAAGATGATGCGATTCAGGGGTGGGTTGGCTCTGGTATCTCTTGTTGGCCCTCTCCTTGTTGCGGACAGCATTAGAACATGCGTGATTTAACCAGGGCTTTCTTGCATTAGACAAAGGATACAAGAAAGGAATATATGCTTCCATGCCCGAAAGAATAACCTCTGTAAAGCGTAAGGCACACTCAGATGGCTCCGGGCCATGGATGCAATAATCATTTCAGGGAAAATCAAAGTAGTACTGCCCAAGGGCCTCCCAGTCCGCAGCTCCAAAGTGCCACAGATGACGTTTCCCTGGAGGGTCCACAGGCTGTACCGGAGTGATAGGACAGGTTAAGGTGATAAGGTTGTGATCGGAGGAGCCCAGCGGAGAGAAAAGATTAACAGTTTAAGCAGAAGGATTAGTTGTAAGGAAGACGTCAAGTATGTTGGAGCTCTGTCCAAGGCGGTCTGGGATTTGGGTAGGGTGCTGTACAAGCTGCTCTAGGTCATTAAGGATTAAAAAGATGTAGGCTTGTTCACTAGGTGGATCAGTGAAAAAAGAGGAGAGCCAAAGGTGGTGGTGAACATTGAAATCTCCTAAAATGGAGATTTCAGGTTGGCAGAATGAGTTTAAATATATAATATTTTTAGATGTTTATGATAATAATAATAATAAAAATAATAATAATAATAATAATAATGATGATTATCATTATTATTATTATTACTATTATTATTATTATTTTTTTTTTTTTATCATCAGCAGCAGCAGCAGCAGCAGCAGTCAAAGATGAATATAATTGTCCAGTGGTAGCAAGAATATAGTGTAATAATATCAGCATGATGAAGGAGTTAATTGCCGTATCCAAAGATACAGGCACTAAATGTTAGTCAGTATGAGACAAATGGGAGTGATATCAAGCCGCTTTGTGTGTTTGATTTCAGTGCTGTGAATTGTTCAGGCGAGAGAATAATGCTCACATACTGAAGCTGTGTTAAGAATATGAAGTTTGGTAGTTGATGAGCCGAAGGAATTGGCTGGGGACTGAAAGAGGAGAGGAAGTTGGCAGGATTGGATTGGTTAGATATTTTTTTTCTTTCTCAGTCAAGTACATTGGTAAATATAAAAATAAAACAATTCCAATAAGTGGGTATACCATTTACTCTTTGTAAGCCTCACTGTTTTAGAAATAATACGCTAATTCATAGAAGAAAAGATGTTTTGAATTATGTACTGTGTATGCTATCTCAGTGGTAGGTGATGGCGACCATCATCCACTCACTTGATGTAGTGCTGCCTACTTCTTCCTTAGCCTTTATCAATTTTTTTCTGTGCCTGCCCTCCTCTCTTCCTGTTTCTCCCATCTTTCCTGTCACTACTTATTGCTTTTCTTTCTGTTACAGATGGCTTTACATTGAGTGACAAGCCAAATGGTTTCCTGTAAGCCAAGAAACCATTTACAAAGCTGGGTGGTAACCATATAACCAAACCATACGTGGTCCCTACGTGTCAAGTGGGTTGGTGGAGGGTTAGTGCCCCTCCCTGTAAAAGAATAATTCAGTCTAATGGCCACCCCGTACGGGATTATGGCTTCTGGCAATAGATAAATAGATAGATTACTACTACTACTGCTACTACTACTACTACTATTACTACTACTACTATTACTACTACTACTGCTATTACTGCTACCCACTTAAAGGCCGTCACTTCCTATCTTCAGTCAGAAATGAGTCATAACTCTGGAACCAGTAGCCCGATCGGACTGGAAATTGTTTTATTCTACAAGTTAGAACATTTTAAATGTACCTTGCTCTAACAAAAATTGCGCTACATGTGCCGGTTTTTGCTGTGTTACGGTAACAAACATAAAGAAATCGGATCATTATAATGTATAGTAGTAGTAGTAGTTGTAGCAGTAGTAGTTGTGGTAGTAGTAGGTAATTGTGGTAATAGCAGTAGTGGTAGTAAAAGTAAACAAATTATTGTTTTTGATGTTTATACTGGTAGATGTAATATTATTTGTTTATCCTAACAGTTTTATCATAGTCTATATATTATACTGGTGTCCATGCTGACATGTCTCATTTGTGATGTTTTGAAACAGTTACTTTAAATGTATAATGGTATTATTGTAATCACTTGCCCGTGGCTTCTATTATAGTCCTTACTTCTAAATACTTCTCAGCGGCAAACACCTACTTCTTTATGGAATTCTTGCTGTGCTGAGAGGGATCCAATACACCTTACATGGGACATCTGCTCACTCCCACTCCAGTCACCAGCTGCCACTGAAACATAATACAGTTATACCAACTGCTAACGAGGCTCTGGGAATCATATCGGTCGCTTCGTCTAGTGTTTCAAAATGGAGCGTCGGAAAACGTAACGATATTTATTTATTTATTTTTTTTTAATGAAAATAGATGGAACCAAAGGCCAGGAGCCTGCAAATTATTCCCTCCAAGAAAAAACAAAAACAAGGTGAAAGAAAAGCATTCGGGAGCCGAATGCTAATTGCTCGCCAGAATATGCTGTTGGCCAAGTTACAAGCTACAGTACTTGCAAACCAAATGTGAAGAAATTTCGCAGTACTCTACGGAATTCAGTCACCGCGATTCATAAAAAAACAACCCATATTAAAACTAATTGACCTTTTGCAACCATTTTGGTGACCTTGACTTGACCCTGTCTGCCCATTTTCTAACTCGTCCAATATTTTGGCCATATCTTCTCTATCTATCTATCTATTGCCAGACGCCTCAATCCCGTTTGGGGTGTCCACAAACAAATCGCCTCCAAGTCGCCCTGTCCCCCGCCATTTCACTGCCCTACTCCCAACTCACACCCCCCTCTCTCATATACCTCTCCATCCCATCCCTCCATCTCATTCTCGGCCTCCCCCTCCTTCTTCCCACCTCCACCTCACTCACATACACTCTCTTCGTCAGTCTTTCACCCTCCATTCTCTCCACATGGCCATATCTTAATATCCTGAAAATTTCATGTTGATAGCTCAAGCCCGCCATGAGATATAATGGTAACAGATAATCCATATTAAAGCAAGATGAATTTGACAGCCATTTTGGTGACCTTGGCCTTGACCCCGAGTGCCCATTTTTGAACTCGTCCAAGATTTTGGCCATATCTTGATACCCAGAAGGTTTCATGTTGATACTTCAAGTCGTTCATGAAATATAATGGTAACAGTTAATCCATATTAGAACTACTTGACATTTGGTAACCATTTTGGTGACCTTGACCTTGACCCCGAGTGCCCATGTTCGAGTTCGTCCAAGATTTTGGCAATATCTTGATATCCTGAAGGTTTCATGTTGAAAGCTCAGGCCGTTCATGAGATATCATGACAAATGATACACACACACACACACATACCGACAGACAGACACACAGACGCGGAGAAAAACATTTTCGTTCCACATTGGTAAATGCGGGCAACAAAAACAAGACCAAATTCAAGATCTGTTCATTTCGAGATGCCTGGACACACTGCGTTTGAAAGATTGGAGATCATAGGAAGTAGGAAATACAGACAGAGAGAGACAGTTCCAGAATTGCCCTGTTGCATACATGAAGGACTGGGAGTAATGGTTACTCTTGCATTAGAGAGGTGGGCAGAAAAGGCGTGAGTGTTTGTTGCTAGGCGGGTGCTATGTGCCTGCCATAGTGGTGGGGGGATGCAAGCAGACAGTTCAGAGGAACAGTGACCACTGAAGTAGTGACAGAAAAGAGATAAAGATGCAACAGTGCGGTGAAGAGACTAGCTGAAGAGATCCAGTAAGAGGAGGAGAGTTAATGAGATAAAAAGCCTTTGTTCTACAGTACCTTGTTGAGAAGAGTTGTATATGGGTAGCCTCCCCACACATGAGAGTTGTATTCTACACAGGGATGATTAAAACCCATGTATAAAGTCAACAACTGTGCAGGGTTAAAGAAGGAGCGGAGTCGGCTTATTACATCCAATCTCTTAGAAGCAGATTTTACGAGAGAGGTAATAAGTTCTTTGCAAGGTAAGTCCCGAGAAAATGAAACCCCAAGTATGTTAAGATGATGCAGGATTGAGCTGGACATTGTTAAAAATTGGAGGGTGGTAAATTTTGTCGGGTTGATAGATGTAAGAATTGAGTTTTGGATGCATTAAAAACAAAATTATTTTTACCCTAATCAGAAATGTGACACAAGCCACACATTAGGTGTGCCATAGCCTCATACCGTGATTGTTGGAGTAACAGCTGGACGCTGCAGGAAGTAAATGGAAAGGTGAATAGCGGAGTCATCAGCGTGGATAGGGTTAGACGTACAGCTCAGAGGGTCTTTAATGATTATAAGGAAGAGAGCTGGCGATAGGATAGAGCCCTGAGGAATATCGCTATTAATAGCTCCAGGAGAAGATCGGTGGTCATCTACACCAGCAGCTATATAACCACCAGAAAGGAAGCTGGAGATGAAGATACAGATAGAAGGATAGAAACCGGCAGAGGGCAGTTCGGAAATTAAAGATTTATGCCAGAATCGATCGAAAGCTTTTGAGATGTCAAGTGCAATGGCAAAGCTTTCGTCAAAGTCCCGAAAGGAAGATGTCGAGGAGTCTGAAATGTATGTGAGAAGATCGCCAGTGGTGCGTCATTGGTGGAACCCATACTGACGATTTAGAAAAAGGGTTGTGACTGGAATGGCTTTACAGTTTATTTTTTTAATTAATCGACTCGAAAACTTTTGAAACACAGGAAGTTAAAGCAACTGGGAGATAGAGCGTTGGGAATGGTCACCCTTTTTGGGACAGGCTGAATGAAAGCAAACTTCCAGCAAGTTGATAGACAAAGGCGAAAGAGTTTACCTAGGCAGGGTGTAAGCACAGAAGCACAGTTCTTGAGGACAACAGGAAGGACCCCATCACGACCATATGCCTTGTTAGTTTTGAGAACAGTTCTGGCAGAAAATACATCAACTGACGAAATATTAATGTCAGCCATGAGGAAGACAGAGGAGGGAAGTGATGGAGGAACAGCACAAGAATCGTCTAAGGTGGAATTGGAGGAGAAAGTCTAAGCGAAGAGTTCTGCTTTATCAGTAGAAGAAAGAGCTACAGAGCAATTAGGGTGGAGAAGAAGAGGGAAGGATGATGAGGTAAAGTTGTTAGAAAGGTTTTTGGCAAAATGCCAGAAGGAGCGGGAAGAATGTGAGTTGAAGAGTTCACGGCATTTAGTACGAATGAAGTTATTTTTACCAGAGCGAAGAACAGACAGCACGATTTCGGGCAGAAATATAAAAGAGGTTAGATTTAGGAGTGGGTTGGCTCAGGTGTCTTTTGTAGGCCTTCTCCTTGTTGTGGACAGCAATAGAACAAATGTGATTAAACCATTTTTTTTTTTTCTTTTTGCATTAGTCAAAGGATATGAGAAATGAATGTATGTTTCCATGCCTGCGAGAATGACCTCCGTAATGCGAAAGGCACACTCAGAGGGCTCTCGGCCATGGAAGCAATAATCGCTCCAGGAAAAATCAGGGAAATACTAAATGAGGGCCTCCCAATGAGCAGCTCCAAAGTGCCACAACAGACGCTTCTTTGGTGGGTCCACAGGCCTTACAGGAGCGATAGGACAGGTTAGGGTGATAAGCTTGTGATAGGAGGAGCCCAACGTAGAGGAAAGGTTAACAGCATAACCAGAAAGATTAGTTGTAAGGAGGAGGGCAAATATGTCGGAACTTTCTCCAAGGCGGCCTGAGATACGGGTAGAGTGCTGTATAAGCTGCTCTAGGTCATTAAGGATAGAAAAGATGTAGGCTTGTTCACCAGGTGGATCAGTGAAAGGAGAGGAGAGCCAAAGGTGGCGTGTTCCATCTTAGAAGTAAGATAGTCGTAGAATTTTTTATAGTAGAATTAAAGGATAAGTAAACAGCACAGATATATTTAGTCAAAGTGTGACAGGAAGCCGAATCCACAGAGTAGGAATTCAGAAGATTCATGTTCAGGGACACGAGAGCATGAAATGTTGCTGGAACATATACACAACAATACATATACACATATACGGGTGTACATCCACAGACACTAACATCTCCTTAAGTTTGATGGACCAATAGTGGAGAAGTCGAAATAACTGAGACAAGCATTATTTGAGACTAGATTTTCGCTGTGTATCGTCAGTTGTAAATTTTCTTCAGACAGAAATGGGAAGATCATTGTTTCTTCGACTGTACATCATGTGTGATTTGGAAGCGTACCTGAGTTCACTTTTACTGAGGGTGGTAAGTGTGGTGGTGGGTTTGGCTGGAGTGATCAGTCTGTTGTCCTCAACCCAAGTCTTTAGTGTGTTGAGGAAGTCCTGATGCAGTGTGCAGGCAGTGACTGCAGTGTGATGTGTAATTCTTATGTTGATGTCATGTGCATATGATGAAATGTTTGTGAATCGCTTGGGTGTGGGGATATCATGCATGTACAGATTGAAAAGTGTGGGTGAGTGAATGGAGCCCCGCACGACTCCTTTAGAGAAATTTCGTGTTCGTGATGACTTGCCTGGAAAGTAACAGTTTTTCTTTTATGGAAGGAAGAAGGAACCAAAGGCCAGAGCCCCTAGGATTGTTCCCTCCAAGAAAAAAAAAAAAAAAAAAAGATAGAGAGCCAAAATCACGATGTCCTCATTTCGTGATGCCTGGACAAATTGCGTTTGAAAGACAGATCATAAACAGTAGGAAATATCGACAGGAAGACAGTTCCAGAGTTGACCTGTCGCATACATGAAGTACTGGGAGTTAACTCTTGCATTAGCAAGTCGGACAGAAAAGGGATGAGAGTTTGTTGCTAAATGAATGCTGTGCGCCGGCCGTAGTGGTGGAGGGATGCAGGCAGACAGTTCAGAGGAGCAGTGACCATTGAAGTAGCGATAGAAAAGAGATAAAGATGCAACAGTGCAGCGAAGAGACAGAGGTTGAAGGGAGCCAGTAGGAGGAGGAAAGTCGATGAGACGAAAAGCCTTTGACTCCACCCTATTGAGAAGAGCTGCATGCGGGGAGCCTCCCCACATGTGGGAGTTGTCCTCCACACAGGGGCGAATAAAGCCCGTGTATAAAGTCGACAACTGTGCAGGTGTAAAGAAGGCATGGAGTCGGCTTGGCACACCTAATCTCTTGGAAGCAGATTTTACAAGAGATGTAATATGATCTTTCCAAGATAAGTCCCGTGTGAATGAAACCCCAGGTATGTTTAAGGACGATGCAGCACTGAGCTGGGTATTATTAAACCTTAGTGGGTACTGCTGTGGAAGATTTTGTCAGGTTGATAGGTGTAGGAGCTGATTTTTTGATGCATTAAAAACAAGATTATTTTTACCCCAGTCAGAGATACGAGCCAAGTCAGACATTAGGTGTGCCATAGCCTCATGTCCTGTTTGTTTAAGTAACTGCTGAGATGGACGTTGTAAGAACCGAATGGAAAGGTGAAGGGTGGAATCATCAGCGTACGAGTGGATAGGGTTAAATGTACAGCTTAGAAGGTAACTGATGAATAAAAGACAGAGAGTTGGTGATAGGAAGAGCCCTGAGGAACATCACTATTGATAGACCTTAGAGAAGAACGACGGCCGTCTACACCAGCAGCTATAGAACGACCAGAAGGAAGCTATAGATGAAGGCACAGAAATAGATGAAGGACAGAAATCGTAAGAGGGAAGTTTGGAAATTAAAGAATATGCCAGACTCGATCAAAAACCTTTGAGATGTCAAGTGCAATGGCAAAGCTTTCGCCAAAATCCCGAAAGGAAGATGACCAGGAGTCTGCGAGGTAGGTGAGAAGATCGCCAGTGAAGCGTCCCTGACGGAACCCATACTGACGATCAGAAAGGTTATGATAGGAAAGATGCTTTAAAATTTTTCTGTTACGAATAGACTCGAAAACTTTTGAGACACAGGATGTTAAAGCAGTTGGGTGATAGTTAGAGGGTTGGGAATGGTCACCCATCTTTGGGATTGGCTGAATGAGAGCAAACTTCCAGCAAGACGGAAAGGTAAAAGTTGATAGACAAAGGCGAAAGAGTTTACCTAGGCAAGGTGTAAGCACTGAAGCACAGGTCTTGAGAACAACAGGAGGGACTCCATCAGGCCCATATGCCTTGTTAGTATTAAGGCCAGTGATGGCAGAAAATACATCAGCTGAAGAAATTTTAATGTCAGCCATGAGGAAGTCAGAGGGGGGAAGTGATGGAGGAACAGCACGGAATCGTCTAAGGTGGAATAGGGGGAGAAAGTCTGAGCGAAGAGATCTGCTTTATCAGTAGAAGGAATAGCTACAGAGCCATCAGAGTAGAAAAAAGGAGGGAAGGATGATGAGGTAAAGTTGTTAGAAAGGTTTTTGGCAAGGTGCCAGAAGAAGCATGAAGAATTTGAGTTGGAGTGTTAAGAACATTTAGCACGAAAGAATTTATATTTGGCAGAACGAAAAACACACTTAGCATGATTCCGGGCGGAAGCATAAAGTGCTGAGGTTAAGGGGTGGGTTGGCTACAGTACCTTTAGAAAGCCCTCCTTGTTGTGGACAACATTAGAACAAGCATGATTAAACCAAGGTTTTCTTGCATTAGTCACAGGAAAAGACAAAGAAATGTATGTTTTCATGCCCAAGAGAATAACCTATGTAATGCTCAAGGCACACACAGAGGGCTCTTGGCCACGGAAACAATAATCATTCCAAGGAAAATTAAAGAAGTACTGCCTAGCTCCAGTGTGCCACAGCCGCCGATCCTTGGGAGGATCCACAGGTCTTTCTGGCACGGTAGCACAGGTTAAGCTGATAAGGTTGTGACTGAAGGAGTCCAACAGAGAGAAAAGGTTAACAGTTTAAGCAGAAAGATTAGATGTAAGGGAGAGGTCAGGTATGTTGGAACTCTCTCCAAGGCGATCAGGGATACGAGTAGTGTGCTGTACAAGCTGCACTAGGTCATTAAGGATAGCAAAGATGTAGGCTTGTTCACCTGGTGGATCAGTGAAAGGAGAGTAGAGCCAAAGGTGATGGTGAACACTGAAATCACCTAGAATGGAGATTTCAGAGGAGAAATTGAAAGAATGTGTTCCATCTTAGAAGTAAGACAGTCGGAGAATTTTTCGTAGTCAGCAGAAGTAGGGGGTTAAGTAAAAAGCAGATATATTTAGTCGGAGAATGACAGGATAGCCGAAGCCAGAAAATAGAAAATTCAAATGATTCTAGTTCAGGAACACGAGAGCAAGATATATCGTTGTGTGCATATACACAACAGCCACCTTTAGCTTTGAAATGAATATATTGAAAGGAGCCGGATACAGAGAAGAGTTAGCTATCAATTGTCTCAAACAGCTGTGTCTCAGGAAGAGAAGGTGAGGCTTAGAGGAGGAGAGGTGGTGTTCAACAGAGAGAAAGTTAGAGGAAAGGCCGCGAATGTTGCAGAAATGAAGAAGATTTGAGTCAGACAGCGGTTCCAGGCATCTCGCTGGGTCGTCACTAGGAGAGGTGCGGATGGCGGGGGCTTCGATGGTCCCCACTCCCCTGGTGACTCCGAGGTTTAGTAGTACTATGTCTTTCTTTTTTTCTCTTTCTTTTCTTTCTTTCTTTTTTTTTTAATTGGAAGTGAAGTGTTTAATATGCACGTAATTTCATGTACAGTTAGAGGAACTTATAGTGGAGAACATGCTGACCTACTCACTATCTTACTGAGACACTGAAAAAGTTCAGCAAATGGGGATGGTCAGGGGCTAGTCCCGAGGGCTGATGAAACGGGAACTCCAGCTTTCCCTGTCATCAGCTTTCTATCCACCTTGTGAGTACCGCCCTGCTCGACTGATGTTGCAGTCTACTCCCCGCACGTGATTGCCTACCAGAAAAATAGTTGTCAAGCCAGTGTTTGAGGTTCTTCTCCATAACTGTGTTGTAGATCTTAGTGACTTGTCTGCATCGGGGGATGGCATCGAAGTCTTCAGTAATATCAACTGTTGTGAGAAGTGTATGCTGAGCGGGTGTCATGAGGTTGATGACGTTCGATGCTCGTTATGTGAGATTACTCAGCAATGTGCTTGTAAAATGCAGTGCTCTGAATTCTTGTGTAACGAGCAAGTGGGGCATGGGAACGAATATTGAGAAGGAGACATTCATTCATTTTGGATGGTGTATGATGTAGTGTTTTGGGTCTGTACGAAGAAGGGAGTGTTGAGTCTGTGTTTGGTTTAATAATATTGATGACTGTTCCATGTTTCCTAATACTGGGAATGCCACAGAGTGCGTATGAGTAGTTGCCGATGTTTATGAGGACCTAGATGCCTTGTGGTATTAAATGTTTCAGGCGATGATGGCTGATGCCATCCTTCCCAGAACTTGTAGAATTCTTTCTTTTCTTGATAATATTCTCTTTTCTGGTGTGAAGGGATTACATTGTGATCGAGTGGAAAGGACTGCCTTTGTTGAGAGAGTTGTTTTGCGGATTCGGTGCGTTTTGGTGTTAAGTGACTTATGTTTGCGTTGCGGTTTACGAGTATGTTTCCTTGTTCTTTGGAGAAGGGGTGTCTTGGATGTTGAGGGTGATGGCTGTGCGGGTCTTGGAGATGTATATTTGGTTATTTAGTGATACTCTTCTGTGTTTTTAGAGCTGAAAGGTGTGTGTGGAGTGAATGAGACTTTTTACAATGGCCTTCCAGTTTTCCCTCTTCTTTGAACCAGTTTTGTTCTTGATCTCATTGTTTAGTTCTTGGAGCCTTGTGATGTTTTGTGTGTGTGAGAGAGGTGATTTGTGTTTAAGTCTGTCGCGTTGTCTTATGAGGTGGACAATCTACGGAGTAAAGTTTGAGCTGTAATGTCTTCTGTTGCCTCGTGGGATGTAGTGTTTGTCTGCGCTGAGTATGATGTTGGGCGTTGTAATGTACCTATCAGTGCTGGTGATGAGTGAATTGTTTAGTGTGCTGAAGTGCTGTTAAGTTTCCTTAGTGAATTTTGTCCAGTCTGCTTTTCTTGTAGTTTCTTGTATGCTTCTGTGATGTGAGGATATCATACAAAATCATACCTCGCTCTGTCTATCTTCCTCCAACACCCACATGCACAGGATGCTATATCAGTGGCAATCTACTCATAATCATTCAAGTGCACTGGAACCTTTACTGTCGTCACATCTCGCCAACTACTGAAATATTTGAATAAACCATACCTTTAGCATGGAATGATAACTCTTATTTTAATGACCACCATTCATGACAATGCTTTAGTGGACATTTATGCCAGGAAGGGGTTGGTGGTAGCCAATACTTTCTTCAGGCACAAAATGATCCACAGGTATACGTGGCGAGTGATGAGAAGAGGGGATGATGAACTGAATGAACGGAAGGCAATGACTGATTATGTATGTGTGGATGACAGGATGAGAATGTGTGTAATGGATGCAAGAGTATATAGAGGTTGGGGGTGTGGACTCTCTGACCACCAAGTGAAATGAAACGGAGAAATAGAAGAAGGGAAGGACAGGAGGAAGCAGTATATGCAAGGAGGGTGGAAAGGACACAAGAGGATGGAAAAAGGGCAGAATATAAGAGGAAGTCGAGGAGCGATTGGGTAAATATGGACTGGAGCAGATGGGGGACGTGGAAGATGTGTGCAAGATATTTACAGAAGAAATCTGTGCAGCATTTGGGGTGAAGAGAAGACGAAGGAGGGTGCAGGGAACAGCATGGTGGAATGAAGAGGTATGAGAGACTGTGGCAAAAATGAAAAAAACAAATGAGTGGATGAGAAACAGGGGTGTGGAAGAAGTTGTGAGACGGAAGAGAGAGTTATATGTAGAGAGGAAGAGAGAGGTGAAAAGATTAGTAAGACAGAGTAGGAAGAGAGTGGATGAGGAATTTTGGACGAATTTGAGGGTAAAGTGGAGGAAATGTAAGAAAATGTTCTGGTAAGAGGTAAAGAGGGTTAGACAGAGTGCCAAAGAAGTTAGTTGGGGAGTGAAAGCTAAAAATGGTAGATTACTAGTGGAGAAGGGAGAAAAAGTGAGTAGATGGAGAGAACACTTTAACGAATTGTTGAACAGAAAGAATGGAAGTAATGTGAGTGTAAGTGGCTGGGGAATGGCTGGGAGAAGGAGGGATGTGAGAAGAGGAAGAAATCAGTAGATTGGAAGTTGTGGACGCGATGAAGGAAGTTGAAATGGGAAATGCCCCTGGAATTGATGGAGTGTGTTGTGAAATGTTGAAGCATGGGGAGAGATAGTAGTAGAATGGTTGTGGAAGATGTGCAGATTAGCCTGGGAGGAAGGTAGAGTCCCGGAGGATTGGAAGTCAGGTATAATTATTCCCCTGTACAAAGGAAAAGGGGAAAAAGAAGCATGTGGCAAATCATAGGGGCATTGTGTTCTTAGTGTAATAAGAAAGTATATGGTAGGATACTTACTGACAGAGTTACGGAAATAACAGAGGCATTAGTTGGAGAAGAACAGGGAGGTTTTAGAAAGAGAAGAGGTTGTGTAGATCAGATATTCATTCTTAGATCTTTCGTGGAAAAGTTTCTGGAGAAGGGAAAGAAGTTGTATGCAGCTTTCATGGATTTGAAGAAAGCATATGACAGGGAGGATAGACATGGATTGTGGAAAGTATTAAGAATATGTGGAGTATATGGGAAGTTGTTGAATGCTGTGAAGAGTATGTATGAGGGTGCTAAGGCTGCAGTGCGTGTGGATAGTTAAGTGAGTGAATTTTTCTCTTTGAAGGTTGGGTTGAAACAGGGATGTGTCATGTCTCCATGGTTGTTCAATCTGTATATGGATGGGGTTATAAAAGAGATACAAGGTAGGGCAATGGATACTGGAGAGGCCCTAATGAGAGAGGGCAGTGTTTGGAAACTCCCTGTACTGTTGTTTGCAAATGATACTGTGTTGTTAAGTGAAGACGAAGGGGAGCTGCAAGGCTTGTTGGATGAATTTGGGAGAGTATGTAAAAACGGAATCTAAAGGTGAGTGTAGGGATGAGTAAAGTTATGGTCTTCGCGAAAGGTGAAGTCAGTGAATGTACAGTGAGGCTGGATGATGAGGAAATAGAAAATGTGAGTGCGTTTAAGTACTTGGGTAGTGTGATGAGTAAGGATGGAAGTTAAGAGGGTGAAGTGATTGAAAGGGTACAACAGGGAAGAAAAGTTGCTGGTCCCTTGAAAGCAGTGATAAGAAACAGGAAGTGACCATGGAAGTGAGAAAGTTACTACATGACAGTATTGTGATACCAGCTCTAACGTATGGAGGTGAAACTTGGACGTTGTTGGAGGGACACAAGTCAAGAGTGAGAGCTGTGAAAATGAGTTATTTGAGAGGAGCCTGTGGAGTCACATGGAGAGACAGATTGACAAATGAGGAAGTGAAAGATCGTTGTGTTGTGGATGTGGATGTGACAGGAAGCGTTAGGAGAAACACATTGAGGTGGTTTGGCCATGTGGAGAGGATGGAGAGTGAGAGACTAACGAGGAGAGTGTATGTGAGTGAGGTGGAGGGGGGCAGAGGGAGTTGAAGGCCAAGGATGAGATCTAGGGAGGGAGTGGAGAGGTATATGAGAGAGGGGGTGTGAGCTGGAAGCAGGGCAGTGAAATGGCGTGGGATAAGGCGACATGGAGGTGATTTGTTTGTGGCCACCCCTTACGGGTTTAAGGCGTCTGGCAATAGACAGATAGATTGGCACTCATGACATTAAGATCTGTAAGTACCGGTTAACCATTACAGCGAATTACGGTCATTTCTGTCCAGACCTCACTCACTTGTACTCCGATGTGTACTGTACACCACAATATCTCCGCTGTGTTCTAACCGACCTCTACTCGTATATTACGAATGCAGCTCTGCCCCTCTCGCTGCATGTGTGTGTGTGTGTGTGTGTGTGTGTGTGTGTGTGTGTGTGTGTGTGTGTGTGTGTGTGTGTGTGTGTGTGTGTGTGTGTGTGTGTGTGTGTGTGTGTGTGTGTGTGTGTGTGTGTGTGTGTGTGTGTGTGTGTGTGTGTGTGTGTGTGTGTGTGTGCTTGTGTGAAATCAGAAACTTTGTGACTGTGTGAACAATGCGGTGGACGAATGGGTGTGAAAGGTACGTGGATAAACAGCCTGGGTGGGTGGGCAGGGTAGTTAGTGTGTGTGTAAAGGGTGGGTGGGTTGGTGGGTTTAAGGCAGAGTGGGTATTTTTGTGGGTTTTTAGATGGAAGCGTTCGGTTTTTGGGTAGGGAGAGAATATGGCTATTTGGATCAGGAGAATTAAATGAAGATTTTAATGACAGGATTAGGTTCACGTAGGAAAATAGTCAAGGGGAATTATGTTTGTGTGTAAAGAGGATGAACTGGTATATGGAGAAAGTAGGCTCAAAGAAAAATGAGGTCTATTTGTCGTTCGTGTGGTTTCCCATGGGGAGAAAATAGTCTTTTGAGTGAAACTAGGTGCAATGGGAAAAAAGTTATTTGGCACAAATAAACTGACGTGGAAACTAGGGCCATATGGCAATAAGTCCATGGGCGAAAATGGATCTATGTTGAAAGGAGGTCCAAGGGCGAAAATGGGTCAAGAGACGAATTTGGTGTAATAAGAGATAAGTTTAGGAAGAAGATGGGTCCATACGGAAAGTACGAGTATGACCCATAAAACGTTCATGGAGAAAATAGGTTCCTGAGAAAAGACGAATCAGTTTGGGAAAATAGGTCCATGGGGGAAAATACGTCACTGAGGGAGAACGCTTTCTCAGAATATTTGTGATTTAATGTTGGCTTCATCATTTCATGCTAAGCCGGGTAATTCCAGGTCATCTTGGGTCAATATATTGTAAAACACAGTCCATTTTAATCAAGTTAGATCATACACAGTCATCATCATCCACGTCTGTATAGGTCAATAATAGTCATCGTAAACCCTTCCCGATCCAAGTAGTTTCATTATTGTAACAGTGGTTCAGTTTGTGTGGGTCATACACATTCACCATCGATCATGACAATCTGTGTCCGTTCTGGGCTGTACATATCCACCTTCTTGATATTTGGTCGATTTTAAGCAATTTAGGCCACAGTTCGTGTACTTATGATTAATCCAGGTCATTCATATAATAATTCATACCCACTTAGACTACACACACACACACACACACACACACACACACACACACACACACACAAGGAACGGATTCTGGGTAGTGAGAGACACGGGGGGCGTATGCCCTCGTACTTTTGGCAGATCAATGAATATTCAAAATAAACTGTTACAGCAAAATACAAGTATTAAGTGTCTTACATAAATGCATATATATATATATATATATATATATATATATATATACATATATATATATATATATATATATATATATATATATATATGTAGGTGGGTGGTGCCACGATAATAACGCACTGTCACGCTTCATGTGGCTCCAGACACATGAAAATCAGTGATAAAAACAGTGAATAAAGAGGAATGAGGATCGTAGCGAGATTGTCACTCAAAAATGAAAATGTAGGAACATAAGATGCAAAAAGAATCCAATAAGTAATTGGCTCAAGGAAGGGAAGAATAACGATTGAGTAAGGAAGTGCAACATCATCAAAACAATGTAGTGAAGGAAAGGGAGAGCAGGTGCTAATTATAAAAGTACTAATGTGAGAAGGTGCACACTAGAGAATAAAATATAGTGAAGGAAAAGCAGTTTAATTTAAGAAAATAAGACATAAAAAGGACAATGGTTTTGGAACATCATAAATATATATATATATATATATATATATATATATATATATATATATATATATATATATATATATATATATATATATATATATATGCCAATTGATTGGGCAAGTGCTTGTGTGGTCCCGTTGTATAAAGGCAAGGGTAATAAGTATGAATGTACTAGCTTTAGGGGTATAAGTCTGTTGAGTGTTGTAGGTACGGTGTATGGCAGAGTGTTAATTATGAGAGTTAGAGAGGGTACAGAGGGAGTGATTGGTGATGAGCAGTGTGGCTTTAGGAGAGGGAGGGGATGCGTTGATCAGGTGTTTGCTGTGAGACAAGTGTGTGAAAAGTACTTAGCGAAAGGCAAGGATGTGTTTTGGGCATTGTTACGGAACAGAGAAAGATAATGTACACTTTAAGTGAGAATGCTAAAAATCACTACTGTCCCGTAAAGTTCCAGGTTCAAAACAAAAGAGTTAGGTAAAATTACAAGTTAAAGTTTAATGCTCAAACTAACAACAAAACATTCAGGACTCATAAGGATAATGTAATGGCAAATAAACAGGTTAAATATATGGTTAACTGCAATAGCCTCTATTAACACGAGGTTAGCAAGAGTAAATTTATCTAAGTCAGCCCTGATAAAATGAGATACCAGATAATACTCAGTGAATGCCAGATAAATAATTACAGATACAAACTATTATCAAAAATGACTGACATAAAGATCCATACATGAATTACAAAAACTTCACTAAGCCTACAAATTAAACTTATGCTATACAGTACAAGAAAAAATGCAACAACAGTTATACTCAAATTACACACAGCTGCTAGATGGTTGGAGATTTCTTGAGCACTCACAATAATAATATCTGTATAGGGGAGGACAGAGATGTGAACAAAGTGAGGAGCAGATCTAAGTGGCAATGATGCAGAGACTGAGCTCATTATATAGGGGCCGGCAGAGCCTGACACAACTTGTAAGAGGGACGCGCAAATGAAGCGATGGGGACAAACGGTCGACAATCCCGCACTGAATAACAGAAAGGACGACTTACTCTACTATAACGGTAGAAGGGGGGACTGAGGCAGAACACGCTCGTGATCAAACATGCAGCACACTGTGCGTTAAAAATTACACAAAGGATGATGAAATCATAGGCTATGTAACACCTCCCCACAAAGAAAAAAGAAATTTACAAAGGAAATTTCTTATTACTCTAAAACAATCTGTACATGGCATTACAGAACATGCAAATGACTTTCCTAATGTTACAAAACATGAGATCTCCCTAGCACGTTCAGTCTTAGGTACTTGCCAGTATCCCTTTAACAAATCAAACCCACTTATGTACCTAGCCCCTCCGATCTTGTCTATGCAATCTTCCACACGAGGGAGAGGGTAAGTGTCTGTTTTAGTTATCTGATTAACACGTCTGTAGTCAATGCAAAGCCGCTGTGACCCACCTGGCTTAGGGACTAGAGTGACAGGAGAACTCCACTCGCTCTGACAGGGCTCAATCATCTTGTGGTCCAACAGGTAGCCAAGCTCCTTCTGGATGAGAGGAACTTTCACTGGGTTCACACGGTAAGGAGGCAATTTAATTGGCTTTGCGTCTCCAACATCGACATCATGCATCAACACAGTGGTTCTTCCTGGAGTGGCACGGAACACTTGCGGGTACTCCTGCAGTAATGCCGAAAACTCCTGCCTTTCCTTGGGTGGTAGATGAGAAAGCTTAGTCTGGAGATCATTCATGATATCAGGATTCTTCCCCAAACTATCACTCAGGCTCATACTGCATGGGAGAGCTTCACTTGCAGACTCGGGTGGAACAGCTACAGTGCAGACTGGATTATTTTCGTCCCGCCTGTGATATAACTTTAGCATGTTGATGTGACATAGTTGCTTGCTCTTTCTACGATCTGGTGTGGCGATGACATAGTTGACATCACTGAGTTTCTTCTCCACGAAATAAGGGCCACTAAACTTGGCTTGAAGAGTTTGCCCATGAACTGGTAGCAGAATCAAAACCTGATCTCCTGGCTGAAAGTGGCGTAACCTGGACTGTATCATACCAAGTCTTCATCTTCTCCTGAGCAGCTCCTAGATTCTCTCTCGCCAGCTGTAAAGCAGTGGACAGCCGTTCTTTGAAATTCATCACATACTCCAGCAGGTTGACGTCATCTTCCTCCGACAGCCAGCATTCCTTGAGTAACTTAAGGGGTCCTCTTACTTCATGGCCAAACAGTAGTTCAAAAGGTGAGAAGCCCAGTGATTCATTTGGAGATTCTCTTGCGGCAAACACAACGAATGGAAGACCTTTATCCCAGTCTTTCTGATGTTCCAAACAGTATTTCTTGAGCATCGATTTGAGTGTTTGATGATATCTCTCCAACGCTCCTTGGGTCTGGGGATGGTAAGCTGAAGACGTGATCTGGGTGATGCCCAACTCTTTCAGAGACTGCTTGAAAACATTTGACATGAAATTACTTCCTCGGTCTGACTGTACCTCCTTGGGCAGACCAAACTTTGTGAAGAACCCTAGCATTTCCTTAACCACGTTCTTTGCTGAGATGTTTCTAAGTGGAATGGCTTCAGGATAACGAGTAGCCATATCAATCATGGTCAACACATAAGAAAATCCTGAAGAAGTCTTAGGAAGAGGGCCCACAATATCCACCAACACACGGGTGAAAAGCGCCTCAAAAGGAGGAATGGGAACTAGAGGTGCAACCTTTTCGGTCTGATTACACTTCCCCCACAACTTGACAGGTGTGACAAGACTTACAATACCAGGAAACATCCCTGAAGATACCTGGCCAGTAGAAGTGTTTCAAAATGCGTGCCACAGTCTTCCCTCACTCCAAGGTGTCCTGCCAAACTGGTATCATGAGCCACTCGAATGATATCCTGCCTACAAACACGAGGATGACAACTTGATGTACAACCTCCCATTCACAGTCGGCTGATGCTGTTGGGGGTCTCCACTTCCTCATAAGTACTCCTGACTTTACATAATAACAAGTAGAAGCACCGGCTGACTCTTCCTCACTGCAAGCAGAGTTAGCTAGACCTTTCAACTCAGGGTCAGCAACCTGCAACTCAACCAACTCTTGACGAGACAAATTATCAACACTACGGGGTACTGCCTCATCTGGTGAGTGGTCCAAATTAGCAAGAAAAGTGTCAGCTAGGATAACATCATCATCATCCTCTAAATCACCAGTAACTTTAGACTTAGCCCTAGTGACAGCACATGCAGGGAACACATCAGGGACATCACAATCCCGGGACACAGCCACTGGCTCACTAGACAACTGAGGAGCTGGACACACTTGACTTCCACCAATATCATTTCCAAGTAAGAAAGTTACACCTGACATTGGGAGTGTCTCAACCAACCCAACCATAACAGAACCATTAACAAAACCAGACTCTAAATTCACTCTGCACAGAGGAACAGAGAAGTAATTATTCCCTACACCTTGTAAGATTACAGTTTCATCAGAGGAATTAAAATTAGAGCCTAGAACACTGGTCAGCATAAGGGATTGGCAAGCACCTGTATCACGATATATTTGAACTGATTTCCAGTCATTACTGTCCAGAGGACTGACAAAACCATCAGACAGGAAATTAGCACATGAACTCTTGAGAGTGTCACCAACGTTACTGCTCAAAAGAGGAGCTCCATCATGAGAATTTAAGTTACCCCTCAAAGCAGGTTCAGTTAACTCAGTTAAAGAATTCTGGGAACTCTCAAGAGTGGACACTAGACCAATTGACTGAATATTTAAAGACTCCTTTTTGTTCACATCACGCTGTCTCCTGAAACATCTCTCCGTAGTATGACCAAAGCACTACAATAAGTACATTTACTTTTCTGAAATCTAGAGGTGAAGCTGGTATTTACTTCCTGAGAAACATCATCCTTATTCTCTTTCCTGTTACCTGTACTCTGAGTAGAGGCAACGTACTTACTCTCAGCTTTCCCTTTTTCTCTAGAATATCTCTTGTGAGTGAGAACATACTCATCAGCTAAAACTGCAGCATCAGACAAATTATCTATTCTTTTCTCATCAAGATATAGGCTTACATCTTTATAAATACACCTCTTGAAATCCTCCAGCAAAATCATCTGCTTAAATTTACCAAAATCAGAATCCACATTCTTAGAATTTAACCACTGCTCTAACAGATCTTCTTTGATTTTTGCATACTCAACATGGGATTGCTTATCTTGCTTGTAAGTTGTCCTAAATTTTTACTCTATAGGCTTCAGGGACAAGCTCATAGGCCTTAAGAATCAAGCTCCAACTACATCATAATTATCAGACTGATCCTGAGGCAAAGATGCATAGTTACTTGAGCTTTACCGGTGAGAACAGTTTGAAGGAGTACTGGCCAATACTCCTTAGGCCAATTAAAACCTGTAGCTACCCTCTCAAACAACTGAAAATACTTTGTTAAATCAGATTCATTAAAAGGAGGGACAAGTTTAACATTTTTAGCCACATCAAAATCATCAGAGCTAGATGATCCAGTTCCACCTTGTTTCATGCGATACTCATGGTCTGCCTGAATCCTGGCAAGTTCAATTTGTGCCTGTATCTGTGCCTCCTGAATCCGAACCTGAGATTCCGCCTCCTTAGCCTGAGACTCAGCCTCCTTAGCACGTGCTTGAAATTCAGCCTCCTGAATACGAGCCTGAGACTCCGCCTGCTTAGCATTTGCCTGAAATTCAGCTTCTTTAGCACGAGCCTCCTGCAGAGCTAGCTGTAACTTAGCTAATTCAATCTGCGTTTGCTCATTTGGAGGAGTTACATTAAACAAGCTTTTATTAATCATGCCAACAATCTGATCTTTAGACTGATGAGAGCGAACAACAAATCCCAATTGTTGAGCAACAATCTTAAGTTCATTCTTTGTTCTGTTTTCTATATCACACACTGTTTGCTCATTTGACAAAAAATCCTTGGCTTCATCAAGTGTAGAAATAGTAGCCATCATGAATATATCACAGTCACAAAATATCAAATATCCTTATGATAATATCCTGAATATCCTGGTATGAGGTCGCCAAATTTATGTTACGGAACAGAGAAAGATAATGTACACTTTAAGTGAGAATGCTAAAAATCACTACTGTCCCGTAAAGTTCCAGGTTCAAAACAAAAGAGTTAGGTAAAATTACAAGTTAAAGTTTAATGCTCAAACTAACAACAAAACATTCAGGACTCATAAGGATAATGTAATGGCAAATAAACAGGTTAAATATATGGTTAACTGCAATAGCCTCTATTAACACGAAGTTAGCAAGAGTAAATTTATCTAAGTCAGCCCTGATAAAATGAGATACCAGATAATACTCAGTGAATGCCAGATAAATAATTACAGATACAAACTATTATCAAAAATGACTGACATAAAGATCCATACATGAATTACAAAAACTTCTCTAAGCCTACAAATTAAACTTATGCTATACAGTACAAGAAAAAATGCAACAACAGTTATACTCAAATTACACACAGCTGCTAGATGGTTGGAGATTTCTTGAGCACTCACAATAATAATATCTGTATAGGGGAGGACAGAGATGTGAACAAAGTGAGGAGCAGATCTAAGTGGCAATGATGCAGAGACTGAGCTCATTATATAGGGGCCGGCAGAGCCTGACACAACTTGTAAGAGGGACGCGCAAATGAAGCGATGGGGACAAACGGTCGACAATCCCGCACTGAATAACAGAAAGGACGACTTACTCTACTATAACGGTAGAAGGGGGGACTGAGGCAGAACACGCTCGTGATCAAACATGCAGCACACTGTGCGTTAAAAATTACACAAAGGATGATGAAATCATAGGCTATGTAACAGCATTTATGGATTTAAAGAAAGCGTATGATAGAATTGATAGGGAGGCTTTGTGGACTGTTTTAAGATTGTATGGACTTGATGGTAGGTTACTAAAAGGGGTGAAAAGTTTTTATGTAAATAGTAGAGCGTGTGTAAGAGTGGGAAATGCTGTGAGTGATTGGTTTCGCGTGAGAGTGGGGCTGCGAAAGGGATGTGTGATGTCGCCTTGGTTGTTTAATATTTACATGGATGGTGTTGTAATGGAGGTGAATGCAAGAGTTTTAGGTGGAGGTCTGAGTCTGGTGAATGTTGATGGTGGAGAGTGGAATCTGAAGCAGCTGCTGTTTTCAGATGATACTGCACTGGTGGCTGATTCAGAAGAGAGATTGAGACAGTTGGTAGAGGAGTTTGGAAGGGTGTGTGAAAAGAGGAAATTGAAAGTAAATGAGAATAAGAGTAAAGTGATGAACTGTACGAGGCTGATAGATGGCAGGGGGATGAATATAGTTTTGAATGGTGAGTTGCTTGAGGAGGTAGAGTGTTTTAAATATCTAGGGTCACATGTTGCTGTTGATGGAAGAATAGATGCAGAAGTGAAGTTTAGAATAAATGAAGTAGGAAAGGTGCTGGGAGGAATGAAAAAAGTGTTTAAATGTCGTTCGCTTAGAATGGATGTAAAGAGAAGGCTGTATGAGGGTGTTGTGGTACCGACTGCGTTATATGGGGCTGAAACATGGAATATGGGTGTAGCAGAGAGGAAAAGTTTGAATGTAATGGAGATGAGGTGTCTGAGGAGTATGTGTGGAGTGATGCGTATGGATCGGGTGTGAAATGATGAAGTGCGAAGAAGACTTGGAGTTGTTCGAGAGATGGCTGGTAGAGTTGAGCAGAGGGTGTTGCAATGGTTTGGGCATATGGAGAGAATGGATAATGAGTGATTGGTGAAAAAGATAACTAGATCTGATATGAGAGGTGTAAGGCTGACAGGAAGACCACGAATAGGATGGATGGACAGTGTGAAGAGAGCGTTGGATGCGAGAGGGATGTCTGTTGAGCAAGGAAGAGTAGCTGTGCGTGACAGAAATAAATGGAGAGAAATTGTGAATGAATAAGTGATGACGCAGCCCTGAGAGGATATTCTCCCGCATTTGGTCTGATCAGTTAGTCAGGTCAGGTGCGGGTAAGGGGATGGGTCTGTTATTATGTGGCAGGGGTAAACCAGTTCTGCTGTCGGGCCCTGCTGCGGATGTCACTGATTGCATTGCGCAGATGACCCTTGTGCCATGTGGTGCGGTGAGGATCTGTCCGTTCTACCCTTTGGGGCTAAGATGCGAATGAATGTGACTGAATGGATGAGTAAATGGGGAGTGTGTCGTCCTGTCTCGGCTACCTCCCTTTCCTTGGGGGAAGCAGCCTAGGTATATATATCTATCTATCTATCTATTGCCAGACGCCTCAATCCCGTTTGGGGTGGCCACAAACAAATCGCCTCCAAGTCGCCCTGTCCCCCGCCATTTCACTGCCCTGCTCCCAACTCACACCCCCCTCTCTCATATACCTCTCCACCCCATCCCTCCATCTCATCCTCGGCCTCCCCCTCCCTCTCTCCCCCTCCACCTCACTCACATACACTCTCTTCGTCAGTCTTTCACCCTCCATCCTCTCCACATGGCCAAACCACCTCAGTGTATTCCTCATAACGCTTCCTATCACATCCACGTCCACACCACAACGTTCCTTTATATCCTCATTCGTCAGCCTGTCTCTCCACGTGACTCCACAGGCTCCTCTTAAATAACTCATTTCCACTGCTCTCACTCTTGACTTGTGTCCTTCCAACAATGTCCAAGCTTCACTTCCGTACGTTAGAGTTGGTATCACAATACTGTCATGTAGTAACTTTTTCACTTCCATGCTCACTTCCCTGTTTCTTATCACCGCTTTCAAGGAACCAGCAACCTTTCTTCCCTGCTGTACCCATTCAAGCACTTCACCCTCCAAACCTCCATCCTTACTCATCACACTACCCAAATACTTAAACGTACTCACATTTTCCAATTCCTCACCATCCAACCTCGCTGTACATTCACTAACTTCACCTCTCTCAAAGACCATCACTTTACTCTTCCCTACATTCACCTTTAGGTTCCGTTTCTTACACACTCTCTCAAACTCATCCACCAAGCCTTGCAGCTCCCCTTCGTCTTCACTCAACAACACAGTATCATCTGCAAACAACAGTACAGGGAATTTCCAAACACTATCCTCTCTCACCAGGGCCACTCCAACATCCACTACCCTACCTTGTACCTCTTTTATTACCCCATCCATGTACAGATTGAACAACCATGGAGACATGACACATCCCTGTTTCAAACCAACTTTCAAAGAGAAAAATTCACTTAGTTCACCATCCACACGCACTGCAGCCTTCGCACCATCGTACATACTCTTCACAGCATTCAACAACTTCCCATCTACTCCATATATTCTTAACACTTTCCACAATCCTTGTCTGTCCACCCTGTCATATGCTTTCTCCAAATCCATGAAAGCCGCATACAACTTCTTTCCCTTCTCTAGAAACTTTTCCACTAAAGATCTAAGAATGAATATCTGATCTACACAACCTCTTCCCTTCCTAAAGCCTCCCTGTTCTTCTCCAACTAATTTCTCTGTTCTTTCTCTAACTCTGTCTATAAGTATCCTACCATACACTTTTCCTATTATACTAAGAAGACATTTGCCTAAAAAAAAAAAAAAAAAAAAAATATATATATATATATATATATATATATATATATATATATATATATATAGATAGATAGATAGATAGATAGATAGATAGATAGATAGACAGATAGATATAGATAGATAGATAGATAGAAGGATAAATAGATATAGATAGATAGATAGATAGCTTGATAGATTGTCGTAAACCATGACAGGTAAGAAAATAAAGTGTGGTTGATGGGTAAATATACCATAAAACAATGAAGTCATCACAACATTTTCAAAATTAATATTTGATGTAATGCCTCAGCATGAATAAACAAAAGGCAAATTTCGTGTTTAGTCATTATTTTATGGTGGTATGTTGTGGCATTTCACGGTGAGGAAGAAAATGGTAAGTGTAAAGGACTTAATTTTTAAGTTTCAGTAAAGATAGAAATGTTTCCATGCATTAAATTTTGACTCGATTAAATGTGCAGTAAGACGGGAGAGACTTTCTCTTGTGGCAGTACCAGACTCTGTGAAGATATTTGCATTCCCAGCACTAAATATGTTGTGTGAGATTCCAACAACCTTATAATCGACACAGACGTCCATTACCATTACTAAATGGAGGAAAGGTTATATCTGTAAAAAGAGCCATGCAGCAAATTTAAACAGTCACACAATAGCCTCCCCATTGTTGAGGTTTCTGCTCTACTCGTCCACTGAGAGCATTGTATGAATCCTGCACATGTAAAAATGTCTCCCCCACTCGGCCTGAGTTGTCCTAGCTAGACAGTTATGGAGTTATCCATTATAGATGGTCACTCCCGGAAAAATGCTTAACACTCCTGGTGCCGTCATATTATCTTCACCAATAAGATCAGTCATTTAAAGTTTGGGTGTACAATATAATCACCAATTATTAACATGCTTTCATTGAATGGATCAGGCTGTTTCTCGACTTCTGCCATTCGATGATCTCCAGTCTAAGCATCTGTCCCGTGTCTTCAACTCCGCTTTTCAAAACCTTCTACCATGACTGGATTGTATTTTCCTCTATCACGCTTCTCCAGCTGGTCTATTATCTCTTTAGTGTCACTTACGTTTTGTGTGCCAATAGCTTCCTCGGTGTATATATGCTAAATAAACTGAAACACTTCCTTTTCGGCATTATTCATTATTTTTCTTCCATTGACAGAAATAACGTTCTTACATATCCCAAAATTGTCCAGTGTCGTGAATCATATCCTTCAAATTTCGTTTAAGAATCTCTCTCTCTCTCTCTCTCTCTCCGCTGGACACTTTCAGGAAGATCAAAGTTAACAATGTCATTACAAGCAAACATACGAATTAATAACTAATGGAGAGCTGACAGGCAAGGGGCCATTGACCTATGTCAGGGAACATTTATCGTAGTATTTATCGGTAGGGAGACTGATTTGGTAGCTCAATGATCACCTCCCATACAGGCGGCACTTGTCAGTTTACTCTCAGTGCAAGAGTTAGTGAGGCAGGGGAGCTTCAACCATGCCTTCTCTCCATCCTGCGTCACTAGTAAGTTACTTAAATGTTGACTTCACGCACCTTTGTCATTCATTCATTCATTTACAACGCTGGGTGGTAACCTTATAACTAACCAACACGTGTTCCCTTCGTGATAACAAATGGGTTGGCGGAGGGTTATTGCCCCTCCCCGGAAAACAACGCGAAAGATGGGGTGAGAGAGAGAGAGAGAGAGAGAGAGAGAGAGAGACCGTGCAGATGCCTGATGAAGCAAAAGTGGATTTATGTGGAATAACTGAGATAAAATGGTGAGGTGAGACTGAGACAATGGGAGTATTGGTGCGGTATATATATGTGCGGGAGTGGGTGAGAATGAGAGGGCAAAAGAGGGAGTTTGTATTGTTGTTTGCAAGAGATGGAAGGAGAATACAAGACAGTATGAATCCGTCGGCTCAAGGATTGTGTGGGTAAGACTGATAGTAGCACAACAAATATGGGTGATTGTGAGTGTGTATGCGCCAACGCAAGATCAAGCAAGCAGAGTGAAAGAAGAATTCTGGGCAAATATGGAAGCCTGCATGGAAAAGTTTGAAGGGAATGACACAGTGTTTTTGATTGGAGATACGAATGGAATGCTTGGGGTGTACCTGTTGAAATGATGAGAATGGCAGTGCGCTAGTGGACGTTTGTGCAGGGAGGGGGTTGATGATAGCCAATACCCTCTTTAGACACAATATGATCCACAGGTGTACGTGGTGAGTGATGAGAAGGGTGGGTGGTGAACTGAATTAACGGAAGGCAATGATTGATAATGTGTGTGTGGATGAGAGAATGAGAAGGTGTGTAATGGATGCAAGTGCATACAGAGGTTGTGGTAGTGGACTTTCTGATCAGCATTTGATGGTGGCGAAAGTCAGGGTTCAAATGCAATGGAGGAATAGAAGGAGGGAAGGACAGGCAGAAGTAGTCCATACAAGGAGGGTAGAAAGGTTGCAAGAGGATGGGGAATAAAAGGCAGAATGTAAGGGAGAAGTAGAGGAGGGATTGGGTAAATATGATTTGGAGCAGATGGGGGATGTGGGAGGTGTGTGCAAGATATTCACAGAAAAAATATGTGTAGCATGTGAGGTGGTGTTGGGGGTGAAGAGAAGACTAAAGGGGGTACAAGGAACAGCATGGTGGAATGAAGAGGTGAGACAGGCTGTGGCACAAAAGAAGAAAGCATATAGTGAGTGGATGAAATACAGGGGCGTGGAGGAAGTTGAGAGATAGAAGAGAGGACTATATGTAGAGAGGAAAAAAAAGGTGAAAAGATTAGTAAGTAAGAAGAGAGTGGATGAGGAATTTGGAAGGAATTAGAGTGTAAAGTGGAGGGAATGTAAGAAAATGTTCAAGAAAGAGGTAAAGAGTGTTTGACAAGGTGATCATGAAGTAAGGCTGGGTGCTAAAAACGGGAGATTGCTAGTCGATAAGGGACAAAAAGTGAGCAGATGGAGAGAACATTTTAAGGAATTGTTAAACATAGAGACTGAAAGTAATGCGGGTATAAGTGGCTGGGGAATGACTGGGAGAAAGAGAGAGGTGAGAAGAAATCAATAGGACAGAAGTAGTGAAAGTAATGAAGAAAGCAAAAATGGGGTAAGCCCCAGGAATTGATGGAGTATGTGGTGAAATGCTAAACAAGAGGGAGAGATAGTAGTAGAATGGGTATGAAAGATGTGCAGACTGGCCTGGGAGGAAGGAAGAGTCCCGGAGGATTGGAAGCCAGGTATAACTATTCCCGTGCACAAAGGAAAAGGGTGAAAAGAAGTGTATGGCAATCATAGGGGCATTTGTCTGCTTAGTGTAATAAGAAAAGTAAGAAGTGTATGGCAATCATGAGGGCATTTGTCTGCTAAGTGTAATAAGAAAAGTATATGGTAGGTTACTTATTGACAGAGTTAGCGAAATAACAGGAATTAGTTGGTGAAGAACAGGGAGGTTTTAGGAAGGGAAGAGGTTGTGTAGATCAGATATTCATTCTTAGATCTTTAGTGGAAAAGTTTCTGGGGGATGGAAAGAAGTTGTATGCCACCTTCATGGATTTGGAGAAAGCATATGACAGGGTGGATAGACAAGGTGGAAAGTAGCCTATTAAGAATATATGGAGTAAATGGGAAGTTGTTTAATTCGTGAACAGTATTTATGAGGGTGCTAAGGCTGCAGTGCGTGTGGATAGTGAATTTTTCTATTTGAATGTTGGATTGAAACAGGGATGTGTCATGTCTCCATGGTTGTTCAGTCTGAGTATGGATGGGGTTATAAAAGAGATACAAGGTAGGGCAGTGGATGTTGGAGCGAGCGAGGGCAGAGTTTGGAATCTCCCTGTACGGTTGTTTGCAGATGATACTGTATTGTTAAATGAAGACGAAGGGAAACTGCAAGGCTTTGTGGATGAGTTTGGGAGAGTGTGTAAGCAACGGAATCTGAAAGTGAATGTAGGGAAGAGTAAAGTTATGGGCTTCGAGAGAAATGAAGCCACTGATTATACAGTGAGGCTGGATGAGGAGGAAATGGAAAATGTGAGCTCGTTTAAGTACTTCGTTAGTGTGACGAATAAGGATGGAAGATTTGAGGGTAAAGTGCTTGAAAGGGTACAACAAGGAACAAAGGTTGTTGGTTCTTTGAAAGCAGTGATAAGGAACAGGGAAGTGAGCATGGAAATAAAAAAAAGTCTCTGCATGACAGTATTGTTATACAAACTCTAACGTATGGAAGTGAAGCTTGGACTTTGCTGGAAGGACTCAAGTCAAGAGTGAGAGGAGTGGAAATGCGTAATTTGAGAGGAGCATATGGAGTTACATGGAAAGACAGACTGACAAATGAGGAAGTGAAGGAGCGTTGTGGTGTGGATGTGGATGTGATAGAAAGCGTTAGGAGAAATACACTGAGGTGATTTGGCCATGCGGAGAGGATGGAGAGAGAGAGAGACTAACAAGAAGAGTGTATGCGAGTGAGGTGGAGAGGAGGATAAGGAGGGGAAGGCCGAGGTTGAGCTGGAGGGATGGAGTGGAAGAGGGATATGAGAGGCGGGGGTGTGAATTGGGAGCAGGGCAGTGAAATTGCGTTGGGCAGGACGACATGGAGATGATTTGTTTGTGGCCACCCCTTACGGGATTAAGGACCTCGGCAGTATATAGATAGATAGGGTAGACATTTTCCACAGTCCAATACAATTTATACGAAATTATGGTCATTCTTCTCTCTTATCTTTCACTCGTGTTCCTCCTTCTACTCCTCCATCTGCTCCCTTCTGCTTCACCTGCACTTCCTTCTTCCCTCCTTCAGCTACTCCTTCTGCCCCTTCCTACTACTACTCTTGCATCTCCTTCTGCTGCTCCTTCTGCTATTCTTTCTGCACTCTCCTTCTATTTCCTTCTTCTGCCCTTTCTCCTGCCATTACTTCTGTCCATTCCTCTGCTACTCCTGCACTTCCTTCTGTCCCCTTCTTCTGCTACTACTAAATCTTCTTTTGACTCCTCCTTCTGCTACTCTTTCTGTCCGTCTTAACACCTCCCTCTACTACTCCATTAGCTACTCCTACATCTCCTCCCGTCTCTCCTTCTGCTACTCCTTCTACATCATTCTTGTACTGGTAAAACACAACACCCCTCCATACCCCGACAGCTCCCAACATCTTTGCCTCCCCACTATCCTCTACCCTCCCTCTCCCTGTAAGTGAAGCATGATCCAAGTCAATCCTGCGTTTCGGTGTTCAGAGTTCAACTCCCTGTGTTTGTGTGAGCATTTGTCCGTATATTTACACTGTTTCCAGATCAAAACGTCCACTAGGGAGAGGGTACGTGGCTTAAAAGGAGCGATTTTCTTTTTCTGTATGACTGTATATAACTAGATCACATCCTTCCTATCTGACCGAACTCAGAGAGCAGTAATCAAAGTAGACTTATTCTGACAGGAGACAGGTGGTTAGTGGAATTACCTTAGAAAGCATGCTTTGTCCGATTATCTTCCATATTTTCGTATATAGCATGCCAGATGCATTCATCTATTCGCAGATGACGCAAAAATATAGGCAGCACTTGTTATAAAATAAGGACGATTGCCAAGCCTTGCAAGCCGATCTCGATAATCTGAATAACTGGTCTTTAATATGACAAATAAAGTTTAATGCTCTGAAGTACAAAACACTGCACATTGGTCATTACAACAGTGAACACATTTACCAACTGAGGGATGATAAAGAAAGTTGTGATCTTCAAAAGATCGAAGCAAAGAATGGCTTGGGAATGGTATTTCAACCTCCACTTCAGTCGTCACATTACTGAAAAAATTAAGAAAGTAACTATTATCTTGAGAATTATCATAATATATATTTAAAACATGAGTGAAACTAAGGTATTTGATATTCTTTTAAATTCCTTGTGCGACCTTGTGTGCAATATGCTTCTTATGTCTGGTGTCCAAAAAAATACTAGGAGTTCCGAGCCGTGCAACTCTACTAGTTCCTAGTTTGAAATATTTACCCTATGACCAACGACTGAAACATCTTGGATTACCAGTTCTTGGAAGCAGAAGATATCGTACCGTACAGAGAAGCTTCAGGTGCATAAGTTTATCGATAACCTTGGAGATGTTTCCTATATTAACATTCTAACGCGCGATTTAACAGGTCACAACAGGAAACTCAAAGACACACTGCAGGTCAAACTTCACGAAAAATAAGCTTTAGTTATGTGAATCGTGGAATCAACTGTTTGAGACTATAATAGTGGCACCCATTAAAAACTCATTTATATTCAGGTTTAATAGCTATACCAAATATAATCCTTGAATGTTTTATCCTTCGTGGTACTGTATCAGTTATGTCCTCCCAACCCTAACTGGTTCGGCAGTCAATAAAGACCTCAGAGTATTGGTTAATACAACCCCTTTATTTTTGTTTTTTACCTGACTCCTCAAGTAAGCTTAGGTAAATTCCGTCATCTTACATATGAAAAATAGTCTAATAATATTCAGTAATCACTTAACAACTTGATTATGGCATGCTCACTCCGGTAAAACTGTAGTTTAGGGGTATCAAACGAAGAAACTTAACAATTGTTTCGATTTCTTTACAGATTCCCCTAGTATCTATCTGAGTATGAAATGGTTTGGATAATGTTTTTCATTGATGAGAAGCTTATTTTCTATAACATTCGTACCCCTGGTCGTTCTTACCATGCGTTTCTGATGACTTTTCATATATAATATTGAAGAAGTAAATCTGTCGTCATTACATGTTCGTAAACGAAAAAAGGCGTCGTCGTAAGTTATAAAATCTAGGTTTTGCACATATTGCCTTTCCTTGTGATATGATGGGTTAAATTAGGCTAAGGTAGGTTAGGTTAGGTTAGGTTAGGTTAGCATATTAGGTTAGGTTTGAGTAGGTTAGGGTATTTAGGATAGTTTAAGTTGGATTAGGTTAGATTATGTTAGGGTGCCTTAGTTTAGGTTGGGTTAATTTCCCAAAAGGTGAATACTTGAAAAAGTTCTAAGAATGACTGGACACAGGAAATGAACATCCTAGTGATGCGTTCCTATTATACTTATAAACACTAACAGATTCATTCGTCTGCAATATACTGTATACCATTTTGGTTGTGGCGGGCACAGAATGGGTGTGGTAGACGGGGTCAGATACAGGTACTAATCAATAATCAACTTTCACAATCGAAACATTGGCGCAACTACAAAGTAACTGGAATGGTATTAGACAAAATAAATAAATAAATAAATAAAAGTAAATGACTGGATAGCTTATTCTGTTGATGCCCTAAACTTTACCTCACTCTTCCTTACCTACTTTCTGGAGGAACACGCGCGTCTATGAGTTCATTTTAGCGTAGTTAGCTGCCACACAACGGTAGAGCGATTCATAGCGTTACTTCCAGCAGAAGTTGCAGAGAAAAGTGACGTTTGCCGAAGGTAATGGTAGACATTTTTAAATGAAAAGGATTAGGTTCCCGTGACAGTGAAAGGGTTTTTAAATAGATAGATAGACAACAATATATATATATATATATATATATATATATATATATATATATATATATATATATATATATATATATATATATATATATGTATATATATATATATATATATATATATATATATATATATATATATATATATATATATATATATATATATATATATATATATATATATATGAATGTGTTCAGGAGTGCGAAATATGCTGTGATGACATTGTGTGAAACGAAGATGAAAGAGTGCGAAGTGGAGGAGTGGGAGGGTGTGAAATGTGTAATATCGGGAATGAATGGGCAAGGAAGATGCAAGGAAGGAGTTGCTTTGTTGATGAATGAGGTGTGGCAGAGTGGAATGAGAGACTACAAATGTGTTAGCTCGAGATGTATGTATGTCAAGTTCAAGTTTGAGAAGGTGAAAGTGACAGTGATTGTAGCATATGCACCATGTGAGGACAGGAGTGAGAGAGAGAAAGACAGGTTCTGGGATGAGCTGAGTGAAGGAGTGGGAGAAATGCCCAGGAGCTATAAAGTGATTGTGATGGGGGGATATGAATGGAAGAGTAGGCACTGGTCCTGAGGATGACACAATGGGTTGCCATGGAGTACGTGGAGAAAATGATAATGGGAAGAGACTAAAGGATATGTGTCAGGAGAGGAGGTTGTGCATTTGTAACTCGTATTTCAAACACAGAGACGCACATAAATATACATGGTCTAGAGGGAACGGGGATCGTGTTGAAAGAAGCCTGATTGATTACGTGCTCGTAGAGAGGTCAGTGATGGGAATGGTTGTTGATACGAGGGCTGTGAGAGGACGATGTGGAGGTCTGTCAGATCATATGATTGTGGTATGCAAGATCAAGCTGAAAGGAGTGAGGTGGATCAGGGGAGAGAGAAGCAGTCAGGGAGAAAGACTGAAAGTTGAGAAGCTGAAGATCAAAGAAATGGCAGATGAATACAGGACCAAAGTAGAGGACGAGTTAGAATTACTGAATTGGAATGAAATGGATCTGGACAGATTGTGGAATGCATATATGGATTGCTTAGTTAGGAATGCTAAAGCGGTATGTGGTGTGGCAAGAGTAACAACAAAGAAGACAGGTACGGCATGGTGGGATGATGAGGTAAAGAGAGCGGTGGAGGAAAAGAGGAAGAAGTGGCTAAAGTGGTTACAGGACAGGGGTTCAGTTGAAATAAGAACTGAATATGATGAGAGCAAGAAGCACGTAAAGAGACTAGTGAAGAGGAAAAAGGAGGAGGTAAATGAGGATCTAGAAAGGAAAATGAATGCGAACTACTCTGAAAATAGAAAGTTATTCTGGAAAGAAGTGCGGAAATGTAGAAGTGAAAGCGGTAAGAAATGGGATGGTGTGAAGGATGCAGGTGGTAGATTATTAACCCATGGAGATGAAGTAAGGACCAGATGGAAAGAATATTTTGAAAGCCTGATGCATGGGGATAGAGAGAGCAGAGCAGCTGTAAACATGATTGGTTTTGGGGGTGTGCAGAGAAGGAATGCAGTGCCAGGAGACGTGACACTCGCACAGGTGAAGAGTGCTATGAAGCGGCTGAAAAATGGGAAAGCAGCTGGGGTTGATGAGGTGTATGCAGAGATGTTTAAATGTAGTGGAAAGAATGGAATGAAGTGCTTGTTGGAGATATATAAGAAGGCATGGATGACTGAAACTGTGCCTGCAGAGTGGAAAAAGGCTGTGATTGTACCCCTGTACAAAAATAAAGGTGAACGAAGTGAGTGCAAGAATTATCGTGGCATAAGTTTATTGAGTGTGGTAGGCAAGGTATATGGAAGAATTATTATAGAGAAAGTAAAAGAGATATCAGAAGTCCTAGTGAGTGATGAACAGGGTGGCTTTAGGATTAGCAGAGGATGTGTGGACCAAGTATTTGCAGTGAGACAGATAGTAGAGAAGGCTTGTGAGAAGGACCATAAGGTGTTTATGGCATTCATGGATCTGGAAAAGGCATATGACAAAGTGGACAGAGAAGGATTGTGGAAAGTTTTGCGCATGTACGGTGTAGAGGGTAAGCTGTTAGGTGCCGTCAAGAGTTCTTATGATGGTAGTGAAGCATGTGTCAGGGTTAATGGGCATCTAAGTGAATGGTTCGCAGTCATTGTGGGCGTGCGACAAGGTTGTGTGATGTTCCCATGGTTGTTCAATATATATATGGATGGGGTGATGAGAGAAGTGAAAACACGAGTAATGGAGAAAGGGATGGCATTGATAATGAATGGTGATGGATGGAATATCTCAAATTTGTTGTATGCTGATGATGCAGTACTGCTTGCAAGTAACGGACAAGAACATGGTAGGCTAGTGCAGAGTTTTGCTGATGTCTGTAAATGTCGTTCCTTGACAGTAAATGTAGAAAAGAGTAAAGTGATGGTTACTGAGAGAGAAGGTGACTCCCAGTGCAATGTAACAGTGAATGGAGAGAGACTGGAATTGGTGAGAGAGTTCAAATACCTGGGTACAGTGATAGAAAAGAGAGGAAAATGTGCAAAAGAAGTTGAAAGTAGAGTGACACAAGGAAGAAAAGTAGCTGGTGCAATGAAGGCCTTGATAAGAAACAGAGGCTTGAGTGTTGCGGCTGCAAGAGGCTTACATGAAGGAGTGTTAGTGCCAACTTTAACATATGGATGTGAGACTACGGTGTGGCATGAAAATGAAAAGTCAAGAGTAACAGAAGTGGAGATGGGACTGCTGAGGAATGTATGTGGAGTACAGAGTGTGGATAAGATACGAAATAATGTGATTCTTGAAAGATGCGGAGTGAGGAAGTCTGTGGACACCAGAAATGAAGAGAGTGTACTGAGATAGAATGGTCATGCGGAGAGAATGGATAACAATAGAGTGGTGAAGAAGGTATATCTGAGCGAAATCGAAGGAGGGAGGAGGCAAGGTAGGCCAAAGAGAAGGTGGAGAGATATGGTTGATGAATGTGTGAGGAAGAGAGATTTGGAAGTCGGTGAGGCTAGGGAACTGACAGGAGATCGAGCTGGCTGGATGAATATTTGTGAGATGTGCATGATCAGGGATTTTTGGCACCCCTTTTTAACGTGGCAGCGTCTGGATTGACTCTGTCGGATACGATATGTGAAGCTACAGAACGTGGTGAATGTTTTTGGCGTATCCGATAGAGGCAGGATTCTGGGGGCTTGAATGATGAGTGAGTGGAAGCGTGGCCCATTGGATTGGGCAATTTTGGGCTGTCTGGACATTGCTACTCCTCACCCTGCCCTTGGGTGGGAAAGGAGGTCCGGATGATGATGATGATGATATATATATATATATATATATATATATATATATATATATATATATATATATATATATATATATATATATATATATATATATATATATATATATATATATATATATATATATATATATATATATATATATATATATATATATATATATATATATATATATATATATATATATATATATATATATATATATATATATATATATATGTGTGTGTGTGTGTGTGTGTGTGTGTGTTAAATGACCTGAACAGAAAAAGTCTTAAAGTAGGGTTAAAGATGAACCGGAATATAACTAATGTTTAATCCACGACACCAAGGAGCGTCATCAGAATAAGCGAAGAAATTCTTGATGAAGTCCATCTGTCTATCTATTGCCAGACTCCCCAAACCCTTATACGGGGTGGTCACAAACAAATCGCCTCCACGTCACCCAGACCCCTGCCATTTCACTGCCCTGCTCCCAATTCACACCCCCCTCTCTCATATACCTCTCCACTCCATCCCTCCATCTCATCCTCGGCCTTCCCCTCCCTCTCTCCCCCTCCATCTTGTTCACGTACACTCTCCTCGTCAGTCTTTCACTCTCCATCATCTCTACATGGCCAAACCACCTCAGTGTGTTTCTCCTAACGCTTCCTGTCACATCCACATCCACACCACAACGCTCCTTTATATCCTCATTTGTCAGTCTCACTCTCCGTGTGACTCCACAGGCTCCTCTCAAATAACTCAATTCCACAGCTCTCACTCTTGACTTGTGTCCCTCCAACAACGTCCAAGCTTCACTTCCATACGTTAGAGTTGGTATCACAATACTCTCATGTAATAAGTTTTCACTTCCATGCTCACTTCCTTGTTTCTTATCACTGCCTTCAAGTAACCAGCAACCTTTCTTCCTTGTTGTACCCTTTCAAGCACTTCACCCTCCAAACTTCCATCCTTACTCATCACACTACCCAAGTACTTAAACGTGCTCACATTTTCTATTTCCTCATCATCCAGCCTCACTACATTCACTGACTTCACCTCTCTCGAAGACCATAACTTTACTCTTCCCTACATTCAACTTTAGATTCCGTTTCCTACACACTCTCCCAAACTCAACCACCAAGCCTTGCAGCTCCCCTTCGTCTTCACTTAACAACACAGTATCATCTGCAATCAACAGTACAGGGAGTTTCCAAACACTGCCCGCTCTCATTAGGGCCGCTCCAACATCCACTGCCCTACCTTGTATCTCTTTTATAACCCCATCCATATACAGATTGAACAACCATGGAGACTTGACACATCCCTGTTGCAACCCAACCTTCAAATAGAAAAAGTCACTCACTTCACTATCCACACGCACTGCAGCCTCAGCACCCTCATATATACTCTTCACAGCATTCAACAACTTCCCATCTACCCCACATATTCTTAATACTTTCCACAGTCCTTGTCTATCCACCCTGTCATATTCTTTCTCCAAATCCATGAAGGCTGCATACAACTTCTTTCCCTTCTCTAGAAACTTTTCCACTAAAGATCTAAGAATGAATATCTGATCAACACAACCTCTTCCCTTCATAAAGCCTCCCTGTTCTTCCCTGAAAAAGTCTGGGAGTACAATTGCTTGCAGTAAATAATGAAATTAAGAAAAGATAATGAGAGCGAAATAAAAAGACGCATTACAGTTGGATGGAAAGCTTTCGGTAAGCAGACCTACATTATGAAAAGCAGATTGCTAGTTTGTATGAAACGAAAAGTATATAACGAATGTATAACTCCTGCTATGAAATATGGGTGTTAGATCTGGAAACTGGCAAAATCAGTGGAAAATAAATTAATCTGTTCTCAGAGAGCAATGGAAAAGTCATTGTTGGGAATATCTTTAAGAGACAGGAAAAGATCAACTTGGGTGAGAAAGCAGACTCGAGTCAAAGATTATTATTACAGAAGTTTTTTTTTATGTTTTTTAAGTTTTAATAATGAATGGAGGAAGGAAAAACAAAGGAAAATAAAATAAGTCCATGTGCCTAAAGGCATCATCCATTCATAAAATATTTATAACAACTGGATTTATTGAAGTGGATTAAATGTTTGTGGGAAACAACTCCCAGGAAGTGAATTCCAGAGAGTAGTAGTTCTGGGGATAAACGAATTTTGATAAGCAGAGGTTCTGCATTGCGGGGGAGAGAGTGTGAGTTCATGGGCTCTCCCAGCTGCCCGAGTATTTAGGGAGAAAATGTGAAGGGGAGGTACAATTGAAGCCAGTTCGTCAGAGCACTTACGGCAAAAATATCGATAAAATAATCCTACAGAAGCAACATCTCTACGTACTGATAATGGAGGAAGGTCCTGCGTAATGGCAGGATTAATGATTACTCTAATGGCTTTATTTTGAATTTTGTCCAACTGCCTCATTGCAACCGCTCCACATCCACTCCACAGTGGTGAACAGTATTCGATCTGAGAACGCACATGACTTTTGCATATTGTGGCCATCTGCTCGTCAGTGAAGAACTCACGAACTCTGTACATAAGTCCTAATTTTGGGGAAGCATTTTTAGCAAGGGATAAGCTGTCCAGCTTGGGTTGGGGTTTAGAGTAACACCTAGGATATCAATTGTAGTGGATATGGGAATACTGACATCATTTAAAATTATGTGAGAGTCTGAGGAATCCTTTCTGTTGGAGAAATTAATGCTTTCTGAGCATTAAATAAGACCAGATTTGTTTGTCCCCATTGATTAATTTTAGAAAGATCCTGGTTCGGAGAAATTGCTGTGTTTTTTTTTTTTTTTGAGAATTTATATCAAATTGTGTAAAGGAGGTACTAAATGTGAAAGAACTATGAAGGGTCGAGTCATCAGCATTAGAGTGTATTGGGTTGTGCGTGACAGATAGGAGGTCATTTATATGAATAAGAAAGAGGGTTGGCGCCAAAACTGATCCCTAAAGTACGCCAGCATTTATGGAATGAAACTGAGAATAAACTCCATCTACCATGACCCGTAATTTTCTATTATGAAGGTAAGAAGAAATTAGAGGAACCAGTGATGCTAGGCCATAGTGTGACATCTTAGACAATAAGGCCCGGTGCCATACTCTCAAATCCTTTTGATATATAAAGTGCTACTGTGTGTGTTTCACCGTGTTGGTCTATTGTTTTGTTAATCTCATGGTTAAGAAGGCAAAGAATGTCTACAGTTGAACGTTCTTGTCTAAATCCATACTGCCGATCATTGATTGATTCATTGATTTCTAGATGCTTGATTATGTGTTTGTTAATTAGTGTCTCAAAAACTTTACCGAGAATAGAAGTTATTGCAATTGGTCTATAATTTGATGTATCAGAAGTTGCCTCTTTTCCTGGAACCGGATGGATATTTGCTTCTTTCCAAGAGGCTGGAAAACTTGAGGTACGGATGCATAAGCGGAAAAATTTTGCCAATACAGGAGCCAACACTGAGGAGCAATTTTTAAGTACTATTGAAGGAATTTCATCTGGACCAGCAGCTTTGTCTGCTGAGAGATTCCCTAATACAGCTTGTACGTATCTGGTGTGAATCATGAAAGGTGTTTGAGGGGAATCAAAATCAAAATCTTTACGTTTCTGCCCGGAATCGTGCTAAGTCTGTTCTTCGCTCTACTAAAAATAATTTCATCCATACAAAATGCTCTCAACTCTCCAGCTCGAATTCTTCCCGCTCCTTCTGGCACCTTGCCAAAAATCTTTCTAACAACTTTACCTCATCATCCTTCCCTTCTCTTTTCTACTCTGATGGTTCTGTAGCTATTTCTTCTACTGATAAAGCAGATCTTTTCGCACAGACTTTCTCCTCCAATTCCACCTTAGACGATTCCGGTGCTGTTCCTCCATCACTTCCCCCCTCTGACTTCCTCATGGCTGACATTAAAATTTCTTCAGTTGATGTATTTTCTGCCATTACTGGCCTCAGTACTAACAAGGCATATGGGCCTGATGGGGTCCCTCCTGTTGTTCTCAAAAACTGTGCTTCTGTGCTTACACCCTGCCTAGGCAAACTATTTCGCCTTTGTCTGTCAACTTGTACCTTTCCTTCTTGCTGGAAGTTTGCTCTCATTCAGCCAGTCCCAAAGAAGGGTGACCACTCCCAACCCTCCAACTATCGTCCAATTGCTTTAACGTCCTGTATTTCAAAAGTTTTCGAGTCAATTCTTAATAAAAAAATTTTAAGGCATCTTTCCTATCACAACCTTCTTTCCGATCGTCAGTATGGGTTCCGTCAGGGACGCTCCACTGGCGATCTTCTCACCTACCTTTCAGACTCCTGGTCATCCTCCTTTCGGGACTTTGGCGAAAGCTTTGCCATTGCACTTGACATCTCAAAGGCTTTCGATCGAGTCTGGCACAAATCTTTAATTTCCAAACTGCCCTCCTACGGTTTCTATCCTTCTATCTGTACCTTCATCGCTAGCTTCCTTTCTGGTCGTTCTATAGCTGCTGTCGTAGACGGCCATCGTTCTTCTCCTAGATCTATCAACAGTGGTGTTCCTCAGGGCTCTGTCCTATCACCAACTCTCTTCCTTTTATTCATCAATGATCTTCTAAGCTGTACATCTAACCCTATCCACTCATACGCTGATGACTCCACCCTTCACCTTTCCATTCGGTTCCCGCAACGCCCATCTCAACAGTTACTTCAAGAAACAAGGGATGAGGCTATGGCACACCTAATGTCTGACTTGGCTCATATCTCTGACTGGGGTAAAAATAATATGGTTGTCTTTAATGCTTCTAAGACTCAGTTCTTACACCTATCAACCCGACAAAATCTTCCACAGGTATACCCACTAATGTTTAATAATATTCAGATTAATCCTGCATCATCCTTGAACATGCTTGGGGTTTCATTTACTTGGGACTTATCTTGGAAAGATCATATTACATCTCTTGTTAAATCTGCTTCCAAGAGATTGGGTGTGCTAAGCCGACTCCGCTCTTTCTTTACCCCTGCACAATTGTTGACTCTATACAGGGGTTTTATCCGCCCCTGTGTGGAGTACAACTCTCATGTGTGGGGAGGCTCCCCACATACAGCTCTTCTCAATAGGGTGGAGTCAAAGGCTTTTCGTCTCATTAACTCTCCTCCTCTTACTGACTCCCTTCAACCTCTGTCTCTTCGCCGCACTGTTGCATCTTTATCTCTTTTCTATCGCTACTTTAATGGTCACTGCTCCTCTGAACTGTCTGCTTGCATTCCTCCACCTCTACGACAGGCGCGTAGCACCCGTCTGGCAGCAAACTCTCATCTCTTTTCTGTCCAACTCTCTAATGCAAGAGTTAACCGTTACTCCCAGTCTTTCATTCATGCAACGGGTCAGCTCTGGAACTGTCTCCCTCTGTCTGTATTTCCTCCTGCCTATGATCTCCAGTCTTTCAAACGTAGTGTGTCCAGGCATCTCAAAATGATCGGATCTTGAATTTGGCTCTCTATTGTATTTTGTTTTTCTCTTGGAGGGAACTGTTACTGCGGGCTCATGGCCTTTGGTTCCTTCTTCCTCGCATTAAAAAAAAAAAAAAAAAAAAAAAGTACAGGAATATTATGATTTTCTGTATTTAGGGTTGAGTTTGTTGAAAAAATGTCAACAAGAAGTGTGGCTTTTCCACGTGGGTCACTTATTTCATTTCCATAGGGGGACTATAAAGGTGGAATGGAAGAGGTGGTAGTGAAGTTAGCTCTGAATGAATTAAGGGTTGACCAGAAAATTTTGTTATCATTTGGGTTGTTTAGTGGTTTGTTAGCTTGTCTATGTAAAATGTTTGATTTAGAAAGACTGATAGTAGTTTTGGCATGGTTTCTGATATTTGTATAATAGTTAAAGGCTTTTTTGGTTTTGGTCCTTGTATAAGTGTTATAGGCTATTGTTTTATGTTCTGTTACTCTAGCACAATTGTGGTCAAACCATTTAGGAGAAATCACTGCATGATAGTATTGTGATCCCTACCCTGACGTATGGAAGCGAGGCATGGACCTTGCAAGAGGGGAACAAGCCAAGAGTGAGAGCAGTGGGAATGAGTTACTTGAGAGGAGCATGTGGAGCGACATGGAGGGACAGGTTGACGAATGAAGAAGTGAAGGAACGTTGTTGGGTGGATGTGGATGTGGTTGAGAAGATTAAGAGAAATACACTGAGGTGGTTTGAACATGTGGAGAGAATGGCGAATGAAAGACTGACTAAGAGGGTGTATGTAGGTGAGGTGGAGGGAGGGAGAGGGAGGGGTAGACCGAGGATGAGGTGGAGGGAAGGAGTTGAGAGGTATATGAGGGAGAGGGGGGGTGAGTTGGGGGGAGGGTAGTCAAATGGTGGGTGACAGAGCGACTTGGAGGCGTTTTGTCTGTGGCCACCCTTTGCGGGATTAGAGCGTCGGCCTATAGACATCTTTTTCTGTAACTATGATGAGGAATGGATATTTCCATCCCGACTTTAATGAAAACCTGTATGTGGTCCAATGTGGAATTTACATCTTGGGAGAAAAAGGAGGTCCAAGGAACATCCATGAAAAAATTATGGAGTCCCTCCTAGTCTGCCCTGTCGTAGTGCCATTTAGTCATCACGACAGGTTCAGAGCAGGAGGGTGTGGTAGGTGTTATACTGGTGGCTTGAATCAGACAATGATCCGAGGATCCGAGGGGGGATTTCACTTCGACATTATAATTGTCTGAATTGGTTGTTAGTAACAAGTCCAATAGGAGGTGTGGCACCAGTCGAACAGAGCAGTACTCCCGAGGTGGATGGCAAGCTGGTGATAGGGAGAGCTGAAGCTCCCGTTTCACTAGCTCTCAGGACTTGATCCTGACCATCCCCCTTTGCTCAACATTTTCAATGCTTTCATTTACACAGAGAGCAGGCCAGCATACTCTCTTAATACCTCTACCTTCAACTGTCTACACCACACTACATGCACATAAGTTATCAAACTTTCTATTCCGCTCTCTTAGCAATGGCTGCTGCAATCTTACTTTCAAAAGAGGTGGTACCTCAGATTGCCACCACCGGCAGGGTAGGGCTGGCGGCATAGGGTACTTCCGGTCGCCATCAAGCGACTGTGGCAGCAGCGACTAGTGTGATTTCTGGCCATGCTCGTCAGTGGAGAAGCGAAAATGCCGCCTTATTCTTCACCAACATCCGTGGGCTTAGTACCAACTTAAATTCAGTCCATTTTTTGCTACAGTCCATATCCCCTCTGGCCCTATTCATCACAGAACCACAAATCTCATCGTCTACTGAAATATCCCCATATTGTTTTCCCGGTTACCATCTCCTCACAAACTTCCGTAACAAGGGTGGCACCTGTTGTTATATCAAATCCCAATATGAGGTTGACACTATTTTAAACTTCACTTCATGCAGTTTTGATTCCTCATTGTATAAACTAAACTGTCAAAATATTACCAAATATATCTGTGTAGTCTACCGCTCTCCCAATGCTTCTTCTGAACCCAGTTAATTGATTCCATCCCCCAGTGCTTCTTCTGAATCCAGTGTAATTGATTCCATTTCCACACAGTTGAGTAACCTTAATCTTGCCCTTAGCACCGAAATTACCATTTTGGGTTATTTTAACACACATAATGTTGAACGGTTATTACATTCCGCCAGGACTGACGATGCTGGACTAGAGTGCGAGCTGTTTGCAGAATCGTTTAATCTCACGCAACTGGTAAAGCAACCAACCAGAATACCAGATAATCCTGATCATAATGCCCATCTTTTGGATCTGTTCCTGACAAATAATCCACATCAGTACTGGATAGAGTTATTGTCTCCACTTGGATCCTCTGACCACAATGTCATCAAAGCCTCATTAGTTAGCCCCCCCAAACCTCCCCATTCTGAACTTGTCAGGGTGACCCAGTGGCACTTTGATAGGGCAAACTGGGATGAATTTAGAAATTATCTTGCTGACAATCCATGGCAGTCTTTCTTCTCTAGTGATGTCAATTCTACCCAGTCCCACATTCGCGACTTAATACTAGCTGGTATGGATTTATTCATACCAAGTCAACAATTCACTAGAAGATCGAACTCTCCAAAATGGTTTGATAGCAACTGTGCCAGAGCAACAGCCCAAAAGTCATCAGCATATAACTATTACTTAAAATCAAAAACATCTGAATCACTCTCTCAATTTAAAATTGCTAGAAACCATGCAAAAGCTGCAATAAATCTTGCTAAATCAAACTTTCTTCAAAACCAAGTATCAAAACAACTTAACAGCCCTAATGACAATAGAATATTCTGGACAACTCTCAATTCTTTCAATAATAACTTTAACAAGTCATCATCCATTCCCCCACTAAAATCTCCAGATGACAGCATTACAAATGACCCGCATGGGAAAGCAGATATCTTTGCCAGTACATTTTCCAGAAATTCTACCTTAGAGGAAGCCAGCCAGAACGTCTCAGTACTAGAACTTGACTCTCCCGAAATTGTTCCACTTAAAATACAGACAAGGTACGTGAAATCCATCCTAGACAATTTACCTACCAGCAAAGCTCCAGGCCCAGATGGAATTCCGCCAATTGTTTTGAAAAAATGTTCCCCAGAACTTGCCTCTGTTCTTGCTAAATTATTCAGACAACAGTATGCATACGTACTTCTTCATTCCCTAATTCATGGAAAGAAGCCAATTTCCACCCAATTCCAAAGAAAGGTAGTTCCTCTGACCCCTCTGATTACAGACCAAGAGCTGTCACATCTTCTCTAGGTAAGGTTTTTGAAACTAATTAATAAGCACATAGATAAACATCTTGAATCCAACAACTTAATTAGTGATAGACAATATGGTTTTCGCCAAGAAAGATCCACCATTGATATACTCAATCTCCTGACTCATACCATCTGTCAATCAGTTGACCTACATGGAGAAACTCATGCAGTAGCCCTGGATAATTCTAAAGCTTTCGACAGAGTGTGGCACCGTTCCCTGTTGTCCAAACTCCCTTGCTATGGACTAAACTATTTTGTTCCTTTGATTTCCTCATATCTCAGCAACAGAAAAATAAGAGTAAAAGTAGATAATGTATATTCCAATTTCCACTCAATTAACGCCGGCGTGCCACAGGGATCAATTCTAGAACCAACCCTGTTCCTCATTCATATTAATGATCTCTTATCTATCACCCACAATCCCATCCATTCATATGCAGATGACTCAACACTTCATAGTTCATTCACACTCAGACATCCATTTACAAAGTCTGATATCTCTAACTCTCAACTCAGTACAGCCATCTCTCTAAATCAAGACTTATCCACGATCAGTGAATGGGGACAAAATAACCTTGTTTCATTTAATGCTAGTAAAACTAAATATATACAATTTATTAATAGACAGGTATTGCCAGACTCGTATATTACCTTCAGTTCTACAAATATTCCCATTTCCAAAAGTGTTGAAATTCTCGACGTCTCGCTTAACAATGCTCTCAGCTGGACCTCTCATGTCAGATCACTTGCTAGAAACGCCTCAGACAAACTTGGATTATTGTACAGAGCCCATCACTGACGAGCAGTTAGCTATGATTTATAAGAGTCATGTGCACTCTCAGCTTGAATACTGCTCACCCTTGTGAAATGGGTGTGGAGAGGTTGCATTAAAACAAGTAGACAAAATTCAGAACAAAGCTGTTAGAATTATTAATAATCCTGCTATTACTAATAAACTACCTCCCCTACAAGTAAGAAGGAATGTTGCCTCTCTTGCATTATTTTACAGATATTTCTATAACAAATGCTCAGACGAAGTTGCGTCCATTGTGCCACCTCTCCATGCCTTCCATCGTGCTACATGGGCATCTGGCAGCGCTCATGACTGGGATGTCACTCAGCCATATTGCGGAACTTCTGCCTATCAGAATTCTTTCATTCCCCGAACTGCATCTCTCTGGAACTCGCTTCACCAGATTTGTTTCCCTCCAAACTTCAACCGAGAGCTGTTCAAGTCTAACTGTTACAGATATTTTATGAACAGAGGACACCAGCAGTCTGGTGCATGGATTATTTTTATTCATTTGTTTTTCCTTCCTCTGTTCATTATTTAAAAAAAAAATGGTAGGGATTTTGATCGGAGTTGTCTGTTACATGGGTGGGTTGACTGACTAACTGGGTGAGATGAAATGAGTCTGCAAATAGCTCACATTCAAGACCAGAGTCATTAGTTCTGGCTGAATAAGTGAGCCATTCAACATTAAGGACATTAAAATCACCCAGAATAGTAATTTTTGGTGCAGTATTAATGTTCAGGACACTTAGTTGTGATGACAGAGAGTCAAATAAACCCGGCTCAGGAGGGGCATTAGGGGAATGATGAACACAACAGAAATACTTAATTTTACCAAAAGAATTTAATTTGTGTATGGAATAGTCGAAATAAGGACAATTAAATTTAGTAATTTCCCCCAGGGCAATTTCTGATTTAGCAAGGCAACATATGCCTCCTTTGGGTCTGAAATTTTGAATCAAGATATATCCAGGATAATTAAATCTAGCTAAATCAGAGGTGGAGCTTACTTGTGTCTCTGTCAAAAATAGCAGATCATGTGATTCAAACTGAAGGAAATTTTGAACAGAATTGATGTTGGAGTGAAGTCTCCTAATATTGCAAAAGAAAATATTACTGCACCGACGAGCAGATTTAGGGCGCCGCAACACTGGAGGTGGCACAGTCGCTTGATGACGACCAGAGAGCCCTGTGCAGACGACCCAGTGCTGCCGGTGGTGGTCACCCGAGAAACCACCGCACTGATTCCAAGTATAGCAGCAGCCATGGTTCTTTTTATGGGGAGGAGAGCAGGGATGTGTTGTGGAATGTGTATGATATGTAATGACAAGATCGGTGTTTTATGGGGAGAGGATAACTGGTTTAAAGCAATGTGATATAATATGGATGTGTGTGTTGTGTAAAGAGGGCAGCCTGATGCCCTCTGATGTTTGAGGCAGAAAGATGTGTAACCAGCTACCAAGGCCTATGAAAGAAAATGGAATCCAGGCTATTCCTTGAGTCTCCCGTTACCTTGGCTGTAGTACTTTCCTGGGCTGGGCTGCTTACTCCTACTACTCACAAAGAACAGAAATGGAGGTGGGCAGGCCATATAGCAAGAAAAAAGGATAACTGATGAAGCAAGAAGCTGACTCACTGGACACCAAGAGATTGTAAGCAAAGCAGAAAAAGGCCAGACAGGAGGTGGAGAGATGAGATAGAGAAATTTGCAGGGAAAACGTAGCAACGATTGGCTCAGTCAAGGAATTCGTGAAGGTTGGGGGAGGCCTTTGTTCAGCAGTGGACTTGTAATGGCTGATGATGATGATCATCATCATCATCATCATCATATATTTATATTTATCTATATTTATCTATATATCTATATCTATATCTATATCTATCTATCTATCTATCTATCTATCTATCTATATATATATATATATATATATATATATATATATATATATATATATATATATATATATATATAAAATGTGTGTGTCAGAGATTTGACTTTAAATAAGTCGGTATCCTCACTCGACACCAAGACTGTAAGAAATTTCTAGTAAACAAATTGTAGGTCCTCACTTAAGGCACCAAAAACTTGTCCTTAAGTAAATTCACATAAGTCTCTTAGGTTTAAGTGTACCGTAAATGATACTTTGACTCACCTAATTATTACCCTCCTATCTTCAAACTAATCCCCCACTGAATTGGCCAATTTGTAAAGGTTACTTAGCTAGAACGAGTTGGACAGCAGATGTCTACGAGCCTGACTTTTTGGTCGGTTACCTAGGCATCCGAGCGTCCGTGATGTGTGTATTTACAACGTGCTAGCTTGACGAAGTCTAGGAGCAGAGTGAGTCAAAATGGCAAGCCTCTAGTTTCTTATAGAATTGTAGAGGTGCCAACTATTAATTACCATAATGACAATGCTAAACAAAATTAAATTACATCAGTATATATACAGCGCAAACCTAACTAATTAATCTTAGTTTTAATTAATTTAAATCCAACCCATATATTCCCTTTTTCTGTGTAAATATATTAATCCCACATCTGCCTTTATTTGACGGCTTTTTCATCCTCAGGGTACGTCATTTAACACACAGACGCAGTTTAGGTCAATGGAACTTTCCAAGTAATTACATGTATTTACAATAAAGTTCTCCACGAGGGTTAGACACAGTAGCATTTAATTTATTAATAATAAGAATTATTAAAGAGAAATAAATTTCTGGGTTGTAAAAACCGCTTGAATAGTTATTAACGATCTCAGGTTTTCCTCTGATCTCTAACCAGGGATGACTATTTTAAAAAAGTAGAGAGCGCAACCGCTCTGGGGAAAATACTTCCCACAACATATATATCTATATCTATCTATCTATCTATCTATCTATCTATATATATATATATATATATATATATATATATATATATATATATATATATTGCCAGACGCCTCAATCCCGTTTGGGGTGGCCACAAACAAATCGCCTCCAAGTCACCCTGTCCCCCGCCATTTCACTGCCCTGCTCCCAACTCACACCTCCCTCTCTCATATACCTCTCCAACCCATCCCTCCATCTCATCCTCGGCCTCCCCCTCCCTCTTCCCCCCCTCCACCTCACTCACATACACTCTCTTCGTCAGTCTTTCACCCTCCATCCTCTCCACATGGCCAAACCACCTCAGTGTGTTCCTCATAACATTTCCTATCACATCCACATCCACACCACAACGCTCCTTTATATCCACATTCGTCAGCCTGTCTCTCCATGTGCCTCCACAGGCTCCTCTTAAATAACTCATTTCCACTGCTCTCACTCCTGACTTGTGTCCTTCCAACAACGTCCAAGCTTCACTTCCATACGTTAGAGTTGGTATCACAATACTGTCATGTAGTAACTTTTTCACTTCCATGCTCACTTCCCTGTTTCTTATCACTGCTTTCAAAGAACCAGCATCTTTCTTCCCTGCTGTACCCTTTCAAGCACTTCACCCTTCAAACCTCCATCCTTACTCATCACACTACCCAAGTACTTAAACGTACTCACATTTTCCAATTCCTCACAATCAAACCTCGCTCTACATTCACTAACTTCACCTCTCTCAAAGACCATCACTTTACTCTTCCCTACATTCACCTTTAGATTCCGTTTCTTACACACTCTCCCAAACTCATCCACCAAGCCTTGCAGCTCCCCTTCGTCTTCACTCAACAACACAGTATCATCTGCAAACAACAGTACAGGTGAGAGTTTCCAAACACTATCCTCTCTCACCAGGGCCACTCCAACATCCACTACCCTACCTTGTACCTCTTTTATTACCCCATCCATGTACAGATTGAACAACCATGGAGACATGACACATCCCTGTTTCAACCCAACTTTCAAAGAGAAAAATTCACTTAGTTCACCATCCACACGCACTGCAGCCTTAGCACCGTCGTACATACACTTCACAGCATTCAACAACTTCCCATCTACTCCATATATTCTTAACATTTTTCACAATCCTTGTCTATCCACCCTGTCATATGCTTTCTCCAAATCCATGAAAGCCGCATACAACTTCTTTCCCTTCTCTAGAAACTTTTCCACTAAAGATCTAAGAATGAATATCTGATCTACACAACCTCTTCCCTTCCTAAAGCCTCCCTGTTCTTCTCCAACTAATTTCTCTGTTCTTTCTCTAACTTTGTCAATAAGCATCCTACCATACACTTTTCCTATTATACTAAGAAGACAAATGCCCCTATGATTACCACACACTTCTTTTTCCTCTTTTCCTTTGTACAAGGGAATAATTATACCTGACTTCCAATCCTCCGGGACTCTACCTTCCTCCCAGGCCAATCTGCACATCTTCCACATCCATTCTACTACTATCTCTCCCCCATGCTTCAGCATTTCACCACACACTCCATCAATTCCTGTGGCTTTCCCCGATTTAACTTTTTTCATTGCTTCCACAACTTCTATCCTACTGATTTCTTCCTGTCTTCTCACCTCCCTCCTTCTCCCAGCCATTCCCCAGCCACTTATACTCGCATTACTTCCATCCTGTATGTTCAACAATTCCTTAAAGTGTTCTCTCCATCTGCTCACTTTTTCTCCCTTCTCCACTAGTAATCTACCATTTATATATATATATATATATATATATATATATATATATATATATATATATATATACAAATATATACGTTTATATATATATATATATATGTATATACATATATATATATATATATATATATATATATATATATATATATATATATATATATATATATATATATATATATATATATATATATATATATATATATATACATATATATATATATATATATATATATATATATATATATATATATATATATATATATATATATATATATATACATGTGTGTGTGTGTGTGTGTGTGTGTGTGTGTGTGTGTGTGTTATATGTTATACAGCGTATACTGGGTTCAACCTCTTGAACTGAGACATGGGCATGGGCTTGAGTTTTTTTTTGTTCAGGACAGGGACAGAGCATGCGAAGAAGGGATAGGGCTGAAACACAGGCTAACCAGTCTTACACGTATATTGCCTTACACATACACAGTGGACTTGCACGATACAGAACACGGTATAAATATATATGGGGTACAAGTATTACACTAAGTTTAAATCACAACACTATATATGGGGCACAATTATGACACAAAGTTTAGATCACAAATAGGTGCAGGTGGCGGCCAGGTGTGGGAGGAGGGCCTTCAGGGATGCACTCTCGGTAGAGGTGCTGGTCTTGGGCTATGCACTCAAGGGT